>NW_026691656.1:1685992-2023191 GCF_020826845.1 Diceros bicornis minor
GCAAAGGTGTCAAAGAAAAGGAAATTCTTGGTATATATTAAAGTTTCAAGAGCTCAAGGAAAGAAATCCTCAGGACCCCTGCAGAAGCATTAATGTAGTGTGAGCTCCATGTCATCTGCGCCGTCGTCTGTTTTCTTCATTGTGTTTGTCGTGATGTCCTTCTTGGCCCCTCACTCTCCCTGCCTCGCTAGCGAGTCTGTCTGCATCAGTGCTACCGCCAGTGTGTCACTTGCCGTCTTCACTTTCCCTTCACGTTTCCTGATATCTTCCTCAGTCACCAGAAGACGTTTGCAAAGGAGCTGTGGGATGTACAGACCAGATCCTGGGATCATCTCTGCCAAATCTGAAGACCAGGCAGGGGTGGGCATGGGACTGGAGTTCAGACCACCTGCGAGCTCACCTGGCAGGGATACACCTGTGCAACTAGATGCAAGATTCAGCAGGCCTTTGGCAAGGTCCAAAGCACTTAACAGTTCTCCTGCACTCTGCAGGCCTGGAGACCTTGCAGTCTCTTGTGCCAGCAGAGTTGTTGGGGCTGCTCCAAGGTTTCCTCCCTTTGCTGGCATCTGACCTCATTGCCAGGATAGGATTTGATTCTAGTAACTGTCCTCTTGACTATGTAACTGGACATCGTCAAAGGGATGGAGATGCTCAAACCAGGTTTTGGTTTAGATTGCTTTCCACAATCATTTCACTTCCTCTGTGATGATTTGACCATCATACTTGTTCTCCTCTTACCCTATAAAAATAAATTTTGAAAGTGGATCAGAGTTATAAATGAAGCCTGCCTTCCCAGGACAATTATGTCAGATGCCTTGTACTTCTACCCTCCCTCTCTCCCTGTGGGGATTAATCTGACCTTTGTCCTGGGACATCATCAAAGAGATTTGGGTCAAGAAAGGAAACCACGAGGTCAAAACTCAGGACTACAGCAGGTCATTTCTTCTCCCCCATGTTGTTAGACACTTATGTGTATGACTTCATTCTCTTTTTGTCCTTGTCTCTCTCAACAACAAAATCCTTGGTGCTCCCTGTAAGGACACACAGTCCCCTGTCTTTTTCTAAATCCCAAATCATACCATTCTTCTATACTATATGACTATTCATTTGATTAACCCATTGACAAGTTGGTGTTCATAGCTCCATTAGAGCTTAAATCAGTAGTGAAATTATCATCCACCACACTCCTAGTGACTCTTATTTGACAATTGTGAACATTAAATCTCAATGTAGAGAATGTATGTCTGAAAAAACTCGACTTACAAATTGAGATTGTACTGTAAGTGGGAAGTACACACTGGATTTATGAAACACAGAAAAAAAATGTAAACTCTCTCATTATTAAGTTTTGTATAGACTGCACCCACATTGATAATATCTTGGTTATAGTGGGTTAAAATATACTATTAAAGTTAGTTTCTCCTGTTTGTTTTCATTTTTTAAAATCTGGCTACTAAAATAATATTTAAATTCCAAAATATAGAGTGCTTGATGTTACGATTGGACAGTGCTGGTGAAGCCATCAGTGAAAAGAAAGTCCAGAGAAAGTGATTAGGGAAATTTTTTCCCTAGAAAAGGAGTCTACACTGGCCCACACTGCCAGATGCAGCAAAAAGTCTCATACACCCCCCACACACACACACGAACACACACACTGACAGAATTAAACAAACCTCTTCCTAGAGTCCCACCACTTCTCACATGGTATGATGTTGCACTCTTAGTTAATCCTAAGTGGACTAATCTCAAGAAAGAAGGCAGAAGTGTAGGTAAATTACCAGTTAGGAAGATCTAAAACCAGAGACTAAAGCTCAAGATATGTGGTGAATTTCCTGTCGTGGCTTCTGTTATTAATTCAATATGTTAGGGAGACTTTTCCAAGGAGGGTTGCTTTAAAACTCAATTTTGTTTACTATGTAAAAATAGACAGGCTATGTAAAGAATAATTACTCTAGCCAATCAATGAAAATGAGATGATAGAACACGAATACCCTTATTATAAGTCACTACTGGATTAGAGAGTCAGGGAACAGCTGACATTGGGATAATTTGGCCTTAATTAGGCTGATTCTGATTTCATGACCGTCATATTGATTGTATTATGCTAGAACCTACGAAACTTCCCAGCCCTCCTACTATTTAACCACCAAGGCCCACCAACTAGACCAGTCCTTGCTGACATATTCCCTGCCTTCATCCCTTCTGACAACACCTGGAGGATTTTCCCCAAATCCCACTCTGTCCCTGCACCCTTTTACCTGCCCCAGGGCCAGGGAATCATTTTCTCCAACGCTCAGGCTCTGTGTGTGCCCAGGTATGTGGCTGGCACTTATCCCTTTGGTGAAGACAAAGATCACAGCGCAGACCCTGTGAGCTGCAGCAATTGGAAAAAGACTGGGGTTTCCTGACAGAAAAGAACCTTTAGTGGGCACGGTTACCAGGGTCCAAGAAGCCCCAGTGATTCCTCCAGGGAATATGATGCAGGACAGAGCAGGAATGTCTGTGTGTGGTTCGGCTTGGGTATGCCTGTAGGGTGATATAAGTGACATTGGTAGTGCATTCGCCAATGTTGTTCACTCATTTATTCATCGTATGTCATGGAGTGCTTTCTACATACGTCCAGGCAACAGTCTCACCCTCTGTAGCTCACAGGCAGGGTCAGAAGAATTTCTAAATTATATTTCTAATATATAGGTACAGCACTGGTATTACACTAGGTGTTCCAAGCATTTTTCAAACATTAACTCCTTTAATACTCTCCATAAACCTACAAAGTAGGTATGCTGATCATTATTGTCAACTGTCAGATGAAGAAACTGAGGCACCAATCAGGTAAATAACTCAGTCAATACAAATATCTAATAAGGGATTGAGCTGCAATTTGGATATGAGGAGTTAAATCCATACTCTGTGTCCTTAACCATGACATTTACTCTCTAAAGACTTCACATCATGAAAAAATTTGATCAGTTATCCATTTTCTTGTTGCATTGAGTAGCCACACTATGTTATCTGTCTGAAAAATAGAATACATGCGTAGAAACTACTGCACATACACGTTTAAATTACATCTACCTTTGTCTCCAGTCCCTGAAAATTAATACAGAGAACATTTCAGAATGTTTCTTGCCCAGGTTGGGAAGACTCTGAGGAAATCTCAGTGTTGCTATAAGAAGCTGAGGACAGGCTGGGAGTGGGTCTCAGGGGAAAGGTGTCCTCAGGAGTCACCATTGAATGACAACATTGATGGGAGGGTCTCAGCAGTGACTGAATTCAGGATCTGGTGGTGTTTTAACCTGGTGCTTATCTTCTGGCTGTGGGTTTATGGTGATGCAGCACAGGGAGAGGGGATATTTCACTGTGTTCTTGGGGAAACCAGACCCATGAAAGAGAGGGAATGACGGTTTCCTTAAACAATGGACTCGTGGTGGGAAAAATTTGGCCTTGAAGAGACAGTTGTGTCCTTGGTATAACCAGAAGGAGTTCCTTCTGCTTCAGCCAAAGCAGACAGCCCTTCCTCATGCACTCATTTTATCTTAATGGGAGGAAGGAGGAGGAAATCATGTAACGCTCTTCTGGATGTGAGATATGTGATGGTAGAGACTGTGCTAGGAGGTTCTGAAAGGCTGCCCTGAGGCATTTAAGACCGTTGCTGTGACCAGAATGACAAGTGTAAGCACCCCTGCGTATGTCTGGGAAGAGTTAGTGTGTCAAGGAGAAGGCTCCCTGGTGCAGAGACTCACAGGAAGAAGCGAGTTTGACCAGAGAAGGTCAGAAATGTGGCCAGTGTGACTGGAGGGAGCCTGAGAAGAGAGAGGAGTGGAGAGAGGAGGGTGATCAGGCTGGATCCTGGGACATGGTAGACTGTTACTTTCTATTCCTCTGTGACAACTTTACTCCAAAACCTGCCACCTATAAAGTACAAATATTTAACATCTCACAATTTCTGTGAGCCAAGCATCAGGCATGGCTTAGCTGGGTGCCTCTGCCTCAAAGTCTCTGTGAAGAAGGGTCTGTGGTCTCAACAGGGCTCCAATGGGGGAGGATTACCACCCAAGATCACTCACATGGGTTTTGTCAAGATCCATTTGGAATGAGATTCTGCGCTCCTGTCTGTCTGTAGGCTGGACACTCCCTCAGTTCTCTCCCATGGAGCCTCTACATAGTGCAACTGAAAACATCAGCACTTTCTCCCCAAGTTCTGGTAATTTGATAGAGAGCAAGATCGAGAGTAAGAGCAAGCGAGAGAGAGAGAGAGAGAGAGAGATGGAAACAGAAGGAGGGAGGTAAGTAGGGAACCTAAGTAAACCAGTAATTAGGAAGGGACAGACGTTTTGTATTTAAAACTTGGAAATGATATCCCGTAACCTTGGCTGTGTTCTGTTGTTCAGAAGCCAGATACTGACCACTTAGTCGTGACATATGGATGTGTACTCAAGGAGGCAGGGAGCAATGGGACCATTGTGGAGGATCCCACCACATAGGCCAACATGAGGCTCTTGGGACTGATTCTGAGTAAAACAGGGGATCATGGAAGGCTTAATGCCAGTGGATCACAATGTCTGAATTTCTTCTAATTTCAACCCCTTCAGGATGCAGACCTGAAAATGAGGCTCAGAACGACAGTCACTTACCAAATATCACACGTCTGGGACCTATAGAAGTTCTGACTGGTATTCTATGTGATGTCCTACTCTTTGTACTTCCTCCATCTCTAAGTGTGTTCATTAGACACATGTGACACCAGCTCACAGGCGTTGTATGTATTATTACATATACACCTGAAGAGGTCTCTAGGAAGCTGCTTTTAGCCCAACCCTCATTGTGCAGCTTGGGAGACTGGGGAGATCTTGAGAGGCAAAACAGCTTTTCCAGGACACAGAACTGGTAGGAAAAAAGAGGTCTGACCTCAGCTCTGTCTCCTCAATGCTGGGGCCTGTATCCACTCCCAAGGATCTGCGGGGAGGGTAGTGATTGGTATTTGTCTACAGTGATGGAGATGACACGGGCAAGGAGGGAGAGCAGCCAACAGCCTAGCGGGGGGTTTGGGTGTATCTCATTGAAGGAAAGGGCTAAGTAATAGAACCTTGAAAAAGTGACCTCACTTCCTTGGTGACAGCACCCAACAGAACTTAGAACTCTGGTTACCAGGCACCCACATTGTAATCACAGCCTCTTGTCCAGTTCATTTGAGTGGAGACACTAGACACAGCAGGATGTTCTCGTGTTCTCCCGTGACTTTCCAAGGCTCTGGCCCCCGGAAATCCCAGAATGAGAGCATGTTAAGTCACTTTAGACATTGGCTCAGCCCTCACCTCGAATGTGTGTGGCCTTTTGGCAGGAGGAACCATGAGGTAACAGTGTAGGTAAGGGCAGGCCACTCTAGGTCAGGCCAGAACTGTGATCCCAAAAAGACAGCCCCACACCCCTTGACACTCATTGTGTGTGTGGGGGGGGGTGGTGGAGTGAGGGAAGCTGGAGATGAGGAGGATCCAGCCTGAGCAGGAGCAGGAAACCAGATGGTGGGAGTCGGGCAGTGTGTCATGTTCATGCTCAAGATCTTGGCTGCAGGAGTGGAAAGTGAGTGCTGGGGGCCAATTTCCTCTATCCGCATGTGAATGCTGGGCCCTAAAGGTGGCCTCTCATTCCTTCCCTGGTGGAGTGTATGCAGATTCCCCTCTGTGCCTCATCTGTGGTGGGGTTTCCCATTGTGGCAAAGTCCAGGCAGGCCCCTGATCCCTCCTGGCCTGACTGCTGGGCACTGTCACTGCAGAGCTGCACCCAGGAGATGGTCGAGGAGCTGGTGGATGGTTTTCATTTTGCCATCTCCATGGAGTGGACTCAGCTGCACCAGTCCATCAATGATCAGGGCTGGTCTGAGGTGAGTGTGGGTGCAGAGGGGTCTTCACACCCAGGACCCTGAGATGATCAAGGTAGTACTAGAATACAGACTCAAATATGAGATTCCCCTGGAACCCGCTGCCCCACAATTTTCTCTCTACAGTGCCCCAAAGTCCCACTCCCAAAGGAATATGGGCCTCCACTCCTCCCCACAAGCTACACAGGAGAGTAGAAAGTCACCTCAGTCTTCCTGGTGGTTCACCATGATGTCACTGACTGTATGTTCCTCCTCCTCTCCCCCTGTGTCAGGATGAGTCCATTGTGAATTTAAATGAAGACTGCAGGATGCGTGGCGTACAGGCAGGCATTATGGAGAAGCTGACAGAGTCCATTGCACCAGCTTTCGTGAGTAGGAACATCTAGAGTTTCACCACCTTCATGATCAACTACTCGGCCTCAGACACATCCCACCGGGTCCTGGACCAGCTCTTTACTAGGTGAGTAGCCACTCCCTCCTCAGCACAGTGGTGACTCTGTCCTCTGCCAGCTGTGTACCTTGGGCAAATACCCGCATGTCTCTGAGCCTCAGTTTGCTCTTCTGAAAAGTGGGGGAGGAGGATAAATTTCATGGTGATCTTGTAGGGAATAATGGGATCAGCCATGGCAGGTGCTCACCTGGTGCCTGGATCTGCAGAGAGTGCTGTGGACATGCTGTGGTTGGTCCCCAGCAGCCCTGAGCTTGGTTGGTCCCTCAGAGCTGGCCAGGGGCAGCTCATCCCCTGGCGCCCTCTCCCGGAGCATCCAAGGGCAGACTCGGCGCCAGCCCCACCACACTATCCACTGCCACCACCATCATCCTCCCTCGGGAGGCCTGGGAAGGACAAGGACCCGGGTGTGGGAGGCCGCCAGATCTCAGGTCTGACACACCGCTTGCCAGGCTGCTTCCTCCTCTGACGGGGCCCAGCACACACCCCAGGAGACTTGGCAGCCGTACCCAGGGCTATGTCCTCCAGAGGTCGTCCCCTTGGAAGGGACCTGGTCCAGGTGCCAGGTTCGGCTGTTTGGCCAGCATCCTTTGGAGAAAGCAGGCAAGCCGAGCCAGGCTTGCAGTGGCCATGGACGTGACACCAGCGACCTCAGGCAGAGGGCCTCACCCGTGCCCTCCATGGCGGATTTCTCCCCGGAGCCGTGGTCTGGGCACTAGGAAGGCCAGGTCTTCCCGACTCCAGGGAGGGTGCTGGGACCTGTCGCCGGAAGGGCTAGCCCAGTTTGCCCCTGGCTCCCTAGCCCTGTGGTGCCATCTGCCTGTCTCAGCCCTTCTGACTCCACAGAGCCTTTCCTACACCTGGTCTGGCTGCAGTCGCAAAGTGCAGACGTGGGATGAGGCCATGGCTTTGTCTTTCCAGGAAGAAATGAGCCCCTGGATGAAGCAGCTGGCCCAGGCAGAGCCTTGAGCTTGAAGCCCAGTATGCCTGTGTCCATCAGGCCCACAGCAACGCTTCCAAGGAAGGGAAGCAGTCTTCCAGGTGAGTGGGAGTGGGGGAGGGGAGGGAGACAACAGCTGAAGCCAAGTACAGAAGAGCGGCGATGGAACAGCTGCAGTGGGGTGGCACCAGAGGTCCGCCACCGCAGGTCAGAGCCTGGCGGCAGGGCGGTGTCTTCACTGAGGACCCATGCAGCAAGCCCTAGGCCCCAGCAGTCGTGCATGTGCCCTTGGCCTGTGCGGGGGTGTGGCGGCCTGAACCCAAGCTCTCAGGGCTCCCGGAGCTGCCAGAGAAAGAAGGGCTCATGGGGGATGTAGATGAGGAGGGCAGGGTGCATGACCTTCCTTTCCTCAGGTCCCCAAGGGGGAGAGAGAGAGGGAGAGAGTGAGAGATCCATGACCTCTGAGTCGCTGCCTCCACCACTGGCTGGTGCCTACTCACAAGCCATCCCATTGCACCCACCACCCCCACGCCTGCCCAGGGGTCATCCCCACCACAGAGAGGCCAGTTGCTGGACACCTCCATGCCTTCCCTTCCGTTCCTGACCCCAGTGCAGGGGAAACTGTTCAGACAAACCTTTACATGTCCATCTCCATGACAATCGTCTCCCTCCCCTCTCCCATCCCACAGGCCCACCCACAACATCCACTTTTGTCATTAGCTCAGGAGAGGATGCAAGATGAGAATCTCTGCCATTGTGTGGAGAGACTCAGTTTCCTGCGTTTCTCCCATGGACACATGTTCTTCAGCTAGGTCAGATTTGCGCCAGCGAACCTGTCTTGTTAATGATTTGGCCAGCCATGAGAACCTGAAGGGAAATGGCGGAGGGGAATTCTCTCTCTGCCCCCAGCAGCCCCTATCTGGATCGGTCCCTCAGACCTGGCCTGGTGCAGCCCATCCCCTGGCGCCCTCTCCCGGGGCATCCAAGTGCAGGCTTGCACGCGCCCCACCCCTCTCGCCACTGCCAAGACCATCGTCCTCCCTTTGGATTCCTGGGCAGGACAGGGACCTGGGTGTGGGGGACCACCTGATTGCTGGTCTGGCACACCACTTCCCGGGCTGCTTCCTCCTCTGATGGGGCCCAGCACACACCACAGGAAACTTGGCAGACGTCCCCAGGGCTATAACCTCCAGAACTTGTCCCCTCGGACGGGGCCTGGCCCAGGTGCCAGGTTCAGCTGTTTGGCCAGACTGCTTTGGAGAAAGCAGGCAAGCCGAGCCAGGCAGGCAGTGGCCCTGGGCATGACACTGGAGACCTCAGGCAGAGGGCCTCATGAGTGTCCTCTATCTAGGATTTCTCCCGAGAACCATGGCCTGGGCACTAGGAAGGCCAGGCCTTTCCGACACCAGAGACGAGGCTGGGAACTGTCCTCGGAAGGGCTTGCACAGTGTGGCATAGGCTCCCAAACGCCTATGGGCTGCTGGCGCCGCACTTCCTGCTTTGCCATATGCCTGTCTCGGCCCTTTTGTCTCCACAGAGCCTTTCCTCCACCTGGCTGCAGTCACCAAGTCTAGGCGTGGGGTGAGGCCACGGCTTTGTCTTTCCAGAATGAAATGAGCCCCGGGACAAAGCAACTGGCCTAGGAAGAACCTTGAGCTCGTACCCCAGTCTGACTGTGGCCACCCTGGGCAGATCCACCCTTCCAAGGAAGTGATGTGGCCTGCGATCTCTGAGGAATTGGGGGAGGTGAGGGAGACAGCAGCTGCAGCCAAGTCAAGAAGGGCAGGGTTCCTTCAGCTGCAGCTGGTAGTCACCGAGGGATGCCCCAGCCAGTCAGATCCTGGTGGTAGGATGTGGCCTTCACTGAGGACCCCCAAGGCCAGCCCTAGTCCCAGGTGGCCAAGCATGCACCCTTGGCCTGAGGGTCTTGAATCCAAGCCTGTATGGTTCCAAGAGCTGCCAGAGAAAGAAGGGACC
The DNA here is from genome assembly GCF_020826845.1 of Diceros bicornis minor. NCBI lineage: Eukaryota > Metazoa > Chordata > Mammalia > Perissodactyla > Rhinocerotidae > Diceros > Diceros bicornis. Next base: position 1,695,236 of record NW_026691656.1, read on the forward strand.
ATGGGATATGTAGGTGAGGTGGGTAGGGCGCCCCACCTTTCTCTCCTCAGGTCTCTGAGGGAGAGAAGAGAGAGAGAGACACAGAGAGATTGAGAGAGAGAGAAAGAGAGATCCCTGACCTCTGAATTGCTGCCTCCACCGCTGGTACCAAGTCACACGCCATCCCACTTCCACCTACCACCCCCACGCCCGCCCTGGGGCCAGCGCCACCACAGAGAGGCGGGTTGCTGGTCACCTCCGTGCTGTCCCTTCTGGACCTGACCCCGGTGCAGGGGAAACGGTTCCGACAAGACATTACGTGTCCCTCTGTATGACAATTGTCTTCTTCCAGTCTTGACTTCCACATGCCCACCCCCAACATCCTCCTTTCTCATAAGCCCAGGAGAGGATGCAAGATGAGAATCTCTGCTTTTGTGTGGAGAGACTCATTTTCCCGGGTTTCTGCCATGCACTCATATTCTTCAGTTCGGTATGATTTTCTCTTGTGAACCTGTCTTGTTAACGGTTTGGCAAGCCATAAGAAACTTAAGGGAAAGGGCAGAGTGGGATTCTCTCTCTGCCCCTGACTGCCTCGAGCTGGGTCGGTCCCTCAGACCTCTCCAGGGGCAGCCCATCCCCAGGCACCCTCTCCCGGGACATCCTGGGTCAGGCTTGCCGGCAACCCCACCTCACTCTCCCCTGCCACGACCCTCGTCCTCCCTCGTGAGGCCTGGGCAGGACAGGGACCCGGGTGTGAGAGGCCTCCTGATCTCACCTCTGGCACACCCGTTGCCAGGCTGCTTTCTCCTCTGACGGGGCCCAGCACACGCCCCAGGAGACTTGGCGGCCATCCCAAGGGCTATGTCCTCTTGACCTTGTCCCCTCTGGAAGTGGCCTGGCCCAGGTAGGATGTTTGACTGGTTGTCCCGCCTCCTTTGGAGAAAGCAGGTGAGCCGATCCAGCCATCCTGTCGCCCTCTGCCTGGCACATCTGCACTCAAACAGAAGGCGTCACACGTGTCCTTCGTCATGCTTTTCTCCCCAAAGCCATTTCCTAGGGTACTCTTAGTGTTACGTTAGTGTTATGTTTGGTTTCCGGTTACTGTCAGTTTTAGGGTTTGGTTTAGTTTTCGGATTAGTGTTAGGTTTATATTTAGGTATATGTTTCTGGTTAGGGTTAGGTTTATGGTTCTGGTTAGGGATAGGGCCATGATTTGCGTTAATGGTATGTTTGAGTTTAGGTTAGTGTTAAGGTTAGGGTTGAGGTTAGTGTTATGGTTGATTGCCAGGTTTGGGTTAGATTTCAGGTTACGGTTAGGGTTCAGTTAGCATAGGGTTATCATCTGATTAGTGTAAGTGTTAGGATTTCTGTTACTATTGGGGTTAGGGTTACGGTTAGCATTAGGGTTATGGTTCTGTTTAGTGTTAGGGTTTGGTTTTGGTACAGATTTGTTTTACATGTAGGATTAGTTTTAGAGTTTAGGGTTAGGCTTAGGGTTAGGGTCAGTTGTCAGGTTCAGTTTAGCATTGGGGTTAGTGTTAGGGTTCGAGTTAGATTTAGGGTTAGGGTTAGGTGTAGTGTTAGTGTTAGTTTTCGGGTTAATGTCATGGTCATGGCTTGGTTTTGATATCAGTTTAGGCTTAAGGTTGTGGTTGGGTTACGGTTCGGGTTCGGGTTCGGGTTCTTGTTAGGGTTAGGATTCAGGTTAGCGTTCGGGTTAGTGTTAGTATTTGGATTAGGCTGAGGTTAGGGTTAATATTCGGATTAGGGTTATTATTAGTTTTCAGGTTCGAAAAATGCTGAGCTTTAGCTTTAGGTTTCTTGTTAGAGTTAGGGCTAGGGTTTGGGTTATGGTTAGGGTTAGGTTTACGTTTTGGTTTCCGATTAGGGTTATGGTTAGCGTTAGTGTTCGATTTAAGTCTAGGGTTAGAGTTAGAGTTAGGGTTAGCATTGGGTTTGGATTAGGTTTAGGGTTAGTATTAGGGTTAGAAATATGTTTAGAGTTCAGGTTATGGTTAGGCTTAGCAATAGTGTTCGGGTTAGGGTAATGTTTAGTTTTAGTGTTAGGGCTAGTGTTCGAGTCAGGGTTAGGCTTATGGGTCAGGTTCGTGTTCTGGTTAGGGTTAGAGTTAGAGTCGGGCTAAGATTAGGTTTAGGGTTAGGGTTACAGTTCAGGCTGGGATTTCTGATATGGTCACGGTTAATTTTCATGTTAAGTTTAGGGTTAGGTTTAAGGTCAGGGTTGTTTTTGGGTTAGGGTTATGGCTAGGGTTCGAGTTCATTTTCTGGTTAGGGTTAGGGTTATGTTCTACTTTGTTGGGACGGTTAGGATTAGGGTTACTGTTAAGGTTATGTTAAGGTTTAGGCTGAGGTTAGTGTTTGGATTAGGATCAGAGTTAAGGTTTGGGTTCTTGATGGTGTTAGTGTCAGGGTCGGATTCGGCTTTGTGTTTGTGTTAGTTTTATGGTTCGGGTTAGAATCTGGGTTAAGTTTGGGGTTCAGGTTATTGTTAGAGTTCGGGTTAGCTTTAGGCTTAGGGTTAGGGCTGGGGTTGGGGTTAGTTTTGGATAAGGTATAGGGCTGGGTTCAGGTTGGGTTTGGGTTCGAGTTAGGGTTAGGTTTAGGATTCAGATTTGGGTTACGGTTAGGGTTATTTTTCGTGTTAGACTTAGCGTTATGGTTACGGTTAGTGTTTGGGTTAGGGTTAGGTTTTGGCTTAGAGTTCAAGTTAGGGTTATGTTTTGGTTCGGGTTAGGGTTAGGGTTAGCGTTAGTTTTAGTGTTAGGGTTAGTGTTTGCTTTAGGGTTATAGTTAGTGTTTGGTGTCTGTATCACGTTAGGTTTATTGTTAGGGTTCGGGTTAGCGTTTGCGTTAGTGTTAGGGTTTGGATTCGGGTTCGGGTTAGGGTTAGTGTTCATTTTAGGGTTAGGGTTAGTTTTATGAATAGGGTTGGGTTCTGGTTCGGTTTAGGTGTAGGGTTCTGTTTAGGGTTAGGTTTACGATTCATGTTCATGTTAGGATTAGGATTAGGGTTTTTTTGAGGTTTAGGCTTAGCTTTATTTTGAGGTTTGCCTTCTGATTAAGGTAAGGTTTAGGTTTCGGGTCAGGATAAGATTAGGTTTATGTTTAGCGTCGGATTAGGCTTCTGGTTAGCGTTAAATTTGGGGCCCGATTTAGGGTTTTGGTTAGGGTTCGGCTTATTCTTAGGGTAGCTTTAAGGTTAGGGTTGGGTTGGGTTATGTTTATTGTTAGTGTTCATGTTAGGGTTAGGGTTATGTTTAGTCTTAGAGTTAGTGTTCAGATTAGGGTTAGGGTTAGGGGTAGGGTTAGGGTTAGGGTTAGGGCTAGGGCTGGGTTATGTTTAGGGCTAGGGCTGGGATTAATATTATGGTTATTGTTAGAGTTAGATGGGGTGGTTTGTGTTTCAGTTAAGGTTAGTTTTAGTAGTAGGGATATGATTAGGAATAGGGCTAGTCTTTGTGTTAGGACTGGTTTAGGGCTACAGCAAGGGCTACGGATAGTGTTAGTGTTGGTTTACATGTAGGGTTATGGTGAGAGTTAGGAGTAGGTGTAGTGTTAGTGTTAGTGATATGGCAATAGTTATCGTTAGGGCTGGGCTTAGGGCTAAGTTTAGTTATTACATATAGAGTTAGGATTCTCTTTAGGTTTATAACTAGATTCATTTTTATGGTTTGGGACGGGGCAGGTTTTGATGTTAGGGCTAGTGGTATGATTAGAGTTAGGTTTGACGTTAGTGTCGTGTGTGCTTTAGGGTGTGGACAACGGAAAGTGTAGGAATAGGCATAGGGTTTTTGTTTGGGTTAACACTAGGGTAAGAGTTAGGGTTATGCTAGTGTTAGGGTTACTGTTAGGGCTAAGGCTAGGACTAGGTTTTAAGTTAGGGTTAGATTTGGCTTAGGCTTACAGTTACAGAGGATGTGCATATGATTAGGGTTAGGGCTAGGGGGAGTTTTAGGGCTTGGAGTAGGTTTAGGGTTAGAGCTAAAGTTGGGTTAGTGTTCATGATACAAACCCCAACCTAAGCCCTAAAACTAATGTTAACATTAATCCGAACGTGAAGCCTAATTCTCATCATAGCCTTAACCCTAAACCTAACCCTAACCATAGCCTTAGACATAACCTTATCCCTAACCCTAACCCTAAATCTAAACCTACAATTACGCCTACACTAAACCTAGAGTTACCACTAACCTTATACCTGACCCTTACCGCAACACAACTCCAACACCAACACTAACATTAACAATAACAATAATTCAAGAATTAGTGCTAAGCCTAATCCTAGACCTATCTTTAACACTAACCCTAGTCCAAGACGTAACCCTAGCCCTGACACTAGCCCCAGCCCTAAACGAACCCTAACTGTAATCCTAACCCTAACACTTGCCCTAGATCTAGTCTTAACCCAACCTACAGCTGAAACTAATCCTAGCCCTAGCCCTAAAACCCAGACCTTACACTAGCCATAACCCTAACTCTATGTCTAAACCTAGCCCTTGCCCAAATCTTAACCCTAACGCTAAAACTATGCTAACTCTAGTACACTAACTCTAAACATTAAGGCTAACACTAAACTTAAATTGAATCCTAACAATAACCCGAACACTAATACCACCCTAACCCTAACCCTAACCCTAACCCTCACCGTAACTCTAACCCAAACCTTATCCTTATCCGTAATCTTAAATTCAAGCCTAACGCAACCCTAACCCCAACCCTACCCCTCCTTCTCTCTATAAAACTAACTCTAACCGTAACCAAAACCTAACTGTAACCCTATCAATAAACCTGGGAACAGGTTTTTATAGGACAGGGAATCCAGAGTAGAGCAGAGCCAAATCATGTCTAGCACCCATTCCTGGAAATAAATTCATACCCCATCTCCCTTCCTTCCAGCTAGTGAGGAACACATAATACCTAAAAAACATTTGGCACAGATTGCTGTTTGGAATCTTAAACCAAAACAGTACACAAACCCTAAGCTGAACCCTAAGCTTAACCTTAACCCTAACGCTAACCAGAACATGAACACTAATCCTAACCCTAAACTGAATGCAGCCTTAACCCCAACCCTATCCCTCCTTCTCTCTATAAACTAACTCTAACCCTACCCTAACCCTAATCCAATCCGAAGCCTAAGCCTAACCCTACCCCTAACACTAATCATATGCAGAACCCTAACGCAAACACAAATACTAATATTAACCATAACACTAAGACTAGACATCACCCACCCCTAACATTAATCCAAACTTTAACCCTAAACCTAACCCTAACTGTGACCTTATCCCTACCCCTACTCTTAACTCAAACACTTAGCCTACCCTTACCCATAGCCCTAACACTAATCCTACTCTAATGTTACCCATAGCCTTAAAATAACGCTTAACCTAGACCTAATGCTAGCCCTAACCCTAAACCTGGCTCTAGCCCAAGCCCTATCCCTAACCTTAACCCTAAACCTGACACAAACCCTAGTCCTACCCTAACCCAAACCCTAACCCTATCCCTAAGCCAACACATACCACTACCCCAGAACCTAGTCATAGCCCTAAACCTAACCCTAACACTAACACTTAGTCTAACCCAACCATAACTCTAACCATAACCCTGGACAGACTCCTAACACAAACTCTTTTCTAACCCTAAGCCTATTCCTAAACCTAAGCCAAACCTAAACACTAAACATAATGGTAACCTGAACACTAAACCTACTCTTAAACCTAACCCTAACCCTAATATCAGCCCTAAGCCTAACCCAATTGCTAAGTCTAACACTAGGCTTAACCAAAATGCTAGCACTACACATACACTAACCCTAAAGCTAGCACTAACAATAAACCTAACCCTAGCACTAGACTTAACCCTACACCTAACTGTAGCACTCCACACAATCCCTAACCCTAACACAAATCCAAGCCCCAGACCTGACCCTAAACTTAGCCCCAGACATGACCATATCCCTAACCCTAACCCTAGCCCTAGGCCAAATTCTAAACCTAACCATAACTATAGACCTAGGCTTAACCCTAATGATAACCCTAGCCCTTTCCATAGCCCTGGCCCTAACGCTAACTCTAACACTAGCACTATCCCTAAACTTAGTACTAACACTAAGTCTAACCTTAAAAATAGCCCTAAAACCAACACTAACCCTAGTCCTAACCCTAACACTAAGCCTAGACATAAGACTAGCCTTAACACAAACCCTAGCCCTAAACCAAACACTAAGCTTAACTATAACTCTAACGCAGCACTAACATTAACAGTAGATCTAAAAGTACCCTTACCCAAACCCTTCTACTAACCCACCCTAACCCTAGTCCTAAACCTATCCATAAATCTAGGCCTATTATCATCCCTAACCCTAATCCTTGCCCTAACCTGAACTCTAGCCCTAATGCTAACTCTAACACTAAACCTACCCCTAACTCTGACCATAACCCTAACCCTAACCCTGACCCTAACCCTAAACCAAACACTAACCCAACACCTACACCTACTACTACCCCACCCCTAAACCTAACCCAACACTAACCCTAACCCTACCCCTAACCCTAACCAAACCTAACTCTAGCTTGAACCCTAACCCTAATCTGAACCTTAATTCTCACCCTAGCTCTAGGCTTAACCTTATCTTTAACCCTAACCCTAATACAACCCTAACCCTAACACTACCCCTATCCCAACCCCTCCCCTAAACCTAAACCTAACCAAACACCTACCCCTACCCCAACAATATCCGTAACACCAAGCATAACCCAACCCTAGTGCTAACTCTAACACTAATCTTAGCCCAAGTTCTAATCCTAACCAGGGCCCTTGTTCTAACACTAAACATAACACTAGTCATAACTCTAAACCTAACCCTGTCCCTAGCCGTAAACTTCACCATTACATGAACCCTAACCCTAACCCCAAACCTAACCATAACCATAACCCTAATCCAACCCCACCCCATCCTTATGCCTACCTCTAATGTTAAAACTTATGCTAACTGTAACTGTACCCTTTTATGTAACCCTAAACTTAACCCTAACCCTACCACTGTGACGAACCCTAAACAAATGTGTAGCTCTAAACCTAACCATAGCCATAAACCTAAAACTAACACTAAACCTAGCCTTAACCCTCGCCATAGCCATAAACCTAACCCTAGCACTAACCCTAACCCTAACCATAACCCTTACCCTAAACCTAAATCTACTTCTAACCATTAAGCTAACTCTAACCTTGACCCAAGTCTTGAACTAACCCTAGTCTTAAACCCAGCCCCAACCCTAACCTTAATCCTTGTCCTCATCTGACCCCTAACACTGTCCCTAGCCTTAACACTATCCCTAATATTATCCATAATCCTAAAACGAGCCCCAGCCCTAGACCTAACTTTAACTGTAACCCTAACCCTAAAACTGGGCCTAAAACTTAGCTCAACCCAGAACACTAACACTAATGCAGCCTTATGCCTAGTCCTAAATCTGACACTAAACTTAACAGTAACACTGAACCTAACCCTAGTCTAAGCCCTAGACCAAGCCTTAGCCATAAACTTAACCCCAGCCCTAACTCTAGCCTTAACCCTAATGTTAATCTTAATGCAATGCCCACAGCTAACCGTATCACTACCCCTAACCTTAACTGTAACCCTAACCCTATCTCTAAAACACTCTTTACCCAGACCCTAAGACTTAAGGTAACACGAACCCTAACACTAACCCAACCCTAAACACAAACCTAACTGTAACCCTAACCCTACCTTAAGCCTAACAATAACCCAATCCCTAATGATAACACTAACACTAATCTTAAGCATAATCATAATCTTAAACCTACCCCTACACCTAACTCTAAACCTATGCCTAACTGTAACCATAACGCTAAATCTTAGCTAACTCCTACCCCTAAGTCTAACTCTCTCCCTAACTCTAACGCTAACCCTAACACTAACCCTATGCCTACACCTGATACTACCCTGAACCTTAACATTAACTCTTTAATCCAACCACAAACCTAACCCCAGCACTAATCCTAGCATTAACCCTAACCCAAACCCTTGCTCTAAACCTAACACTAACCCTAACCCTAACCCCAGCCCTTACCCTAAAGCCAGCCATAGACCCAGCCTTAACCCTAACCCTAAACCTAAGATAAACCCAAACCCTAACCCTAATTGTACCCCAGACCTACCCCTAACCATAAACCTACACTTAACCCTAACCGTGGCTCTAGACCCTAATGCCAACTCTAACACTAGCCGTAAAACTAAATCCAACCCTAACCCTAAAACTAACCATAACCCAATCCCTAAAACTACCACTGACCTTAACCCGAACACTAACCCTAAACCTATCCCTACACTTACTCCTCCCCTAACCATAACCCTAATCAAAACCCTAGCCCCTCCATAACCATAGGCCAAACTCGAATGCAACCCTAACCCCAACCCTACCACTAACCCTAAAACTAACCCTAACACTATACCAAACTTAACCCCAACTCCATCCCTAATAATAAGACTATTCCTAACACTAGTCATAATCCTATCCTTGGCCCCAGCCCTAACCCTAAACCTAGCCCTAGCCCTAAACTTACCCTTAACCCTAACACTAACATTAACCCTACCACTATCCCTACACGTACCGCTCTGCTAAACCTAACCTTAAGCCAAGACTAACACTAACCTTAACCCCAGTCCTAGCACTAACACAAACCCTAACCCTAAGCCTAACTCTACCCATACACCTACACATCCCCTAATCCTAATCTAAACCCTACCCCAACCCTAAGCTTAAACCTAACCCTAACGCAAGCTTAACCCCAAACATGACCCTAACGTTAACCATAAAACTAACATTAACTCTGTACCAAACCTAACCTTAACCCTAAACCTTACCCTAACACTAATCCAAGTCCTTCACCTACACCTACTATTAACTCTAAACCTAACCTTAATACAAACCGAACCCTAACCCCCCAACCCCTACCCTTACCCCAAACCTAAAGTGAACTCTAACCCAGCTCTACCCCTAACGCTACCCCTAACATTAACCCTCACCCATTCGTACCCCTTCCTTAATCCTAGCCATAGCCCTAAACATAAAACCAACAACAGCCCTAGCCCTAAACCTGACTTAGCACTAACCCTAGTCCTAAACCTAACACTAAACCTAGCACTAACCATAGTCCTACCCTAACCATTGCACTAACACTCCATCGCCACCCTGAGCCCTAACACTCACCCTAACCCAACCCCAACGCAACCTCAACCCTAAACCTAACCCTAACCCTAGCACTATCTCTCATAGTAACCATAACCCTAGCCGTAACCCTAACCCAAACACTAACCCCATCTGTAAAGTTAACGTTAACCATTGCCCTAGACCTAACACTAAACCAGCCCTACACACGAAATTAACCATAGTCCTAGTTCTAAACCTAAACCCAGGACTAGCCTTAGCCCTAAATCTAGACCTATCCTTAACCCTAGCCATGGCCCTGACCTTAACCCGAACATTAACACTATCCATAACCCTAGCACAAACACTAATGCTAACCCTGAACCTAACCAAACAGTAAAAAGCCATCTCCATTCCCCACTATAAACCCATCACCTTCCCCCAGCACTAACCCTACCCTTAACCCTAAAACTAGCCCTAATTGTGACCCTGCACTACACCTAACCATAAACCAAATCCTTACCCTACCATAACTCCTAATCTTACCTTAATTCTAGCCCTAGCCCTACCCTCACGCTAGTGCTAGTCCTAACACTAACCTTAACGCTAACCTTAACTCTATCCCGAGCCCTAGCCCTAACTTTTAGACTAACACTAGTCCTAACCCTAACACAAACCCTAACACTACCCTATGCCAAACTCTACCCTTACACCTGAATCTAATCCTAACCATATCCCTAACACTAACCCTCAACGCTAACCCTAACCCAACACAAATCCTAGCCCTAGATGTGACCTTAAACTTAGCCCTAACCCTAGCCATAACTCGAACCCTAACACTATCCCTAGGTCTAACCCTAACACTAACCCTAATCATATATCTAGACCTAGTCCTAGCACTAACACTAACCCTAACCGTGTCCATAGCCCTGGCTCTAACCGTAACCCTAACACTAGCCCTATCACTAACCCTAACCCTAAAACTACCCCTAAGCCTAACATTAACCCTAACTCTAACTCAGCCCTAGGCTAACCTTGACCCTAACACTTACCCTAGTGTAAGCCACAGCTCTAACCTTAGTTTGATCACTAACACTAACCGTAATTCTGTCCCTAACAGAAACCGAGCCCCAGCAATTGCCCTAGCCCTGCCCCTAAACTAAACTTACCTATAACAATAACTCTACCGTTAAAAGTAAAACTAACCCTAGCTCTAGCACTAACCCTAAACCTAAATCTTATCCTAACTCTAACTCTAGCTCTAGGCCTAAACCAAACCCTAGCCTAGAGGTGACCCTAACGCTAACACTAACCATCACCCAACACTAATCATAACCCAACACTAACCCTACCCCTAATGTTAACTCTGTCCTAATCCTAGCCCTAACCCTAATGCCAACACTAGCCCATGTCCAATACCTAACCTTAACCCTAGTCCTAATCCTACTCCTAACCATGATACTAGCCCTAAACCTGAAACTAACAATAATTCTATATGTAACCCAAACTCTAACCCTAAATATAACCCTAACCTACCACTAACCCTAGCTGTAGCCCTAAAATTGCCCCTACCCATAATGCTAACCATAACCCTAATCCTAGCCCTACTCTTAACACTACTCCTAATGTTAGGCCCAACCCTAGCCCTCAGAATAATCCTAGCCCTAAGCCTAACTCTAGTCCTAACGCTAACTCTCATGCTACAACCAGCCCTAGCAATCATCGTAATGTTAACCCGAACCCAACCCTCACCCTACCCCTAAGCCTATCACTCCTCTAACTCTAACCCTAACCCAACTCTTACCACTATACTAGACTTAATCCTAACTTAATCCCTAACCTACCCCTACCCCTACCTTTAACTGAAAACAGAAACAATCCCTAACAATAACCATAACATTAATCCTAACCCTAGCCTTTTTCCTTACCATAGCCCTAGCCCAAACACTCTCCCTAACTTAGTCGTAACCCTAATGATAGCCCTAGCTCTAGCTCTAGTCCTAACCCTAGCCCAAAACTAACCCGAACCCTACAGTAATCCGAACCCTAGCCCTAACCCTAACGCTAAACCGAAGACCAGCCCTAGCCCTAATCCTAACTGTAGCACTAACTCTAGACCTAACCCTAACTGTAACTATAAACCTAACCCAAACCCTAAGCTTAAACCTAAGGATAAGACAAGCTCTAAACCCAGCCCTAACCCTAACCCTTGTCCTAACAGTAACCTTAACGCTAGACCTCCCCATAAATCTAGCACTAAATCTAAAACTAACACAACCATAACCTTAACCATAACCATAGATCGAACCCTAACCCTAGCCCTAACTCTAACCCTACCCTAAACCTAGCTGTAACTCTAACCCTTCCCCTAAACATAAACCTAAAAGTAGCTCTAGTACTAACCCTAAACCTAACCCTGACCCTAAACCTAGCCATAGACCTAAGGCTAACCCAAACACTAGACAGAGACCTGAGCCTAACCCGAGACCTACCTCTAACCATAACCGTAACTGTAACCATAAAACTAACCATAACCCTAGCCATAGGCTTAACTTCTACCCTAGCCGCAGACCTGACCCTAACCACAACCCTAACCCTAACTCTAACCCAACAGTAGCCCTAACCCTAATGCTAACCATGACCTAATCATAGCCCTAACCCTAACCCCAACAAAGCCTTAGTCCTAACCCTAACCCTAACCACGGATATAAATCTAGCTCTAAATGTAAGCCTAACTCTAAACATAGCCTTAACCCTAACCCTCACCCTAACCTTAAGCCTAACCCTAACCCATACTGTAACCCCAACAGTAACCCTAGACCTAGCCTTAGAACTAACACTAATCCTAACCTTATCCCTAGACCTGGTGCTAACCTTAACCCTACCTCTAACCCTATGCCTAACACTAGCCTTAACACTAATGCTAACCCTAACTCTAAGCCTAAATCTAGCCATAAGCCTAGCCCTAGCCTTAACCTTAATGCTAACACTAACAGTAGCCCTAACCCAAACCTTAACCCTACCCCAACCATAACCCTAACTCTAACCCAACTCTAAACTTACCCCTAACTCTACCACTACTCCTACCCGTCACCTTAACACCTTATTTTTTCCCCCAAAACCACAGTAGATTGTTGTATGTTATAGCTGCACGTCCTTCTAGTTGCTGTATATGGGATGCGGCCTCAGCATGGCCGGAAATGAAGTGTGTCGGTGTGCACCTGGGATATAAAGCTGGGTCGCCAAGAGCGGATCCCGTGCACTTAACCGCTAAGCCATGGGGCCGGATCCACGCTTACCCTAAATATAAACCTAACCTTACACATAACCCTAAAGTTAACCCCGACCCTACCCATAACCCAAACTCTAACGCACGCAACTTTAAACCTAACACTAAGCTTAATCTTAGCCATAGCCATAAGCCTAAAGCCAGCCCCAGCTCTAGGCCTAACAAGCATCCTAGCACTAAACCTAGCCCTAACGCTAACCATAGCCATAAACCTAACTGAACTCTAACCCTAAACCTAAGCTTAGTTCTAACCCTAGACCTAAACCTAAGCCTTTCCCAAAACCTAATCCTAATGCTAACCATACACCTGACCCTCACCCAAACACTAAACCTATCCCAAGCATAACCCTAACCCTAACCCTAGACCTAGCCTTAAGCCTAACACTAAGACTAACCAGAACTCTGTTCCTAACCCAACCGCAAGCCCTAACAGTAACCCTATCCCCAACCCCAACCAAAACTGCTACCCATATCCCAAACCTAAGCCTAAAACAACCCTAAGCCTAAACCTAGGCCTATGCCAAATCCTAACCTTAAGTGTAACGTTAACCTTAACACTTGTCCTAAACCTAATTCTAACCCAACCCTAAACTGGACCCTTACACTAGCCCTAAGACCTACCCTAACCACAGACTATCACAAGCCCTAAGTCTAACCCCAGTCTTAAACTCGAGCCCTGGACCTACCCCTAACCTTATCCCTAACCGTAGCCACAACACTAATGTTAATCCTAACCCTAACCATGACCCTAAACCGATCTCTCCCATTCCCAACCATGAGCCCAACCGTTAAGCCTAAACCTAACAGTACCCCTGCCACTAAGTCTAACACAAACCCTGACCCTAAACTGAACCATGATCCTAGCCATAGCCCTAACCATAACGCTAGACCTAGACCCAACTCTAACCCTAACTCTAGCCCTAACCTGAACCATGGCACTAAACCTAATGCTCAATCTAGCCCTAGCCTTAACATTAACACTAAAACGAACTGTAGCCCAAAGCCAACACCTACCACTATGTGTAACCCTAACCCTAAACAGAGTATTAATCCTAACGCTAACCCATATCCTAGCCATAAACCTAACCCTAACCCTAGACCCAGCGCTATCACTAACATAACATTAAAGCTAACACTAAACCTAACCCTAATCTGTAACCTAACCCTAAGCATAGCACAGACTTAATCCTAATCCTGATTTTAACCCTCACTCTAACCCTAAAATTGATCCTAACCCATAAGCCTAACCCCAAACCTCACCGAACCAGAACCCAAACACGAACCCAAACCCTTACCCGAACCCAAACCTGAATCTGAACACTAACAAGAACCCTAATCTTGACCCCAACACTAGGACTAACCCTAAACATAAACTTAACCATATCCTTCAAACTAACTCTAACCCTAGCCCTAATGCTAGCCCTAGACCTAGACCTAGACCAAGCCCTAACCATAACTGCAAACTTAAGGCTAACCCTAGCCAGAACACTAGGCATAGACTTAGCTCTAGACCTAACACTAGCCCTAGACTAGCCCTAACTCTAAGTCTAGAGCTAACAGTAGCCCTAACACTAAACCTAGCACTAAACCTAATCCTAATCCTAGCCCTGGACATAACCCCAGCCATAACCCTTACCCTAACCCTAACACTAATCCTAACCATAACACTAAACTTAGCCATAAGCCTAGCCCTGGCAATAACCCTAACTCTAACCCTCACCCTCACACTAACCCTAGCCCTAACCCTAACACTAACCCTTCCCTAAACCTAACACTAAACTTAAACCTAATAATAGCTCTAACCCACACCCTAGACCTATCCGTAACCCTGACAATAACCCTAAACCTAGCCCTCACCCTAGCCTTAGCCCTAAACCTAAACATAGCCCTAGACCTAACCATACCTGCAAACCTAACCCTAGCCTTAACCTTAACCCTACCCCTAGGGTTAATAAACCTAGAGCTAAACCTAACCCTAGCCTTAGACCCAGCCCTTGCCCTAAACCTAACCCTAGCTCTATCCCTAACCTTAACCCTAACCAAAACTCTAAAGCTAATGCTAACACTAACCCTAACCCACACACAATTGGTTTGATTTCAACATATGTGAAAGTTGTCACACACAATAGTTGTGATGTCATACATAAAAATGTGAATTATGTCACAAAAAAGGTGAATGGTGTCACACATATCAATGGGTGTGTTTTCACACACAAATGTGAGTCTTGTCACACATACACCATTGGTGTGATATCAAACACACATTGAGTGATGTCAGACACACAATGTGTGTGAAGACACACACCAACCTGGTGAAGTCACAGACAATGGGGGTGGTGTCTCGTAGGAAAATGAGTGTGAATTCACATATAATGAGAGTTACACAATATACACATGTGGGATTTAAGTCAGAGTAAAATGTGAGAGATTTCACAGACACCTCGGTGATATTTCGTACAAAAGAGTGGATGTCACATCACACTGAACAATATGACTGCCGTCATATGCAATGGGAGTGATATCACACAATTTGTGAGATGTGACTGGCTATCCTAGTGTTACCACAATTAAGGTTTGTGATGTCCAAAAAAGGGAGTGATGTCACACATAACAATTGCAGTGATGTCGCACACAAAATGTGAGTGATGTCGCAAACACAAGGTTGGAGTGATGTCAAACACACTATCAGAGTGATGCCACACTCAATTGGTGTGATGTCATACATAATACTGGGAGTGACAACAACATAAAGACAGTTGGGATATCATATCCTAATTAAGGTTGGTGTCACAAACAGTTGATGTGATTTGACACAAGATGAGGATGTTGTCACACACACAAGTGGTGTGGTGTCACACATAACCGTGTGTCATGTCACGCATAACAATGGGAGTGATATCCCACGCACACAGTGGGATTGATGTCACACTATAAAAGGTGAGTTGTGTCAAAAGGGACACGATGATGTCACACATATCAGTGAGAGTGTTGTCACACAATTCATATGATGTCACACAGAAACAGGTGAGTAATACAGCAGAGGACTCATGATTGACGTCACACATGTGTGTCAATGATGTCACACTATTGGTGTGATGTCATAAAAACAATAAGAATGTTGTCTCAAATAACAGAGAGATGTCACTTCAAATATATGTGTGATGTCACAGAAACACCATGAGAGTGATGGCACAACAGTAGTAGAGTGATGTCCTCAAGAATTAGTGTGACATCACACAGAATATTAGGAGTAACATCACACATAACAATAGCGATTTCATATGCTAAATTGCATTCATGTCACACGAAAAGTGTGATGTCAACATCTGAGAATGTTGTCACGCTTATAATAGGTGTGATGTCATACATAAAAAGTGTCTTCTCTTATGTCACAAAAAAGTGAATGGTGTCAAACATATCATTAGATATGTTTTCAATCACAAATGTGAGCCGTGTCACAAGTACACCATTGGTGTGATGTCAGACACACAATGTGTGTGAAAGCTCACACCGACCTGGTGATGTCACAGACAATGGGAGTGGTGTATCTAAGGAAAATGAGTGAATATTCGCACATAGTAAGGAGAGTTACACAAAACACACCAGTACGATATGTCACAGTAAAATTTGAGAGAGTTCACAGAAACCTGGAAGTGACCTCATACATAACAGTGGGTGTCACATCACAGTTAAAAATATGACTGTTATCACACACAATGGGAGTGATATTACACAATTTGAGAGATGTGACCGTCTATCCTAGTGTTAGCACACTCATGTTGTGTGATGTCCCAAAATGGGTGTGATGTCCCATATAACGATTGGAATGATGTCAGACACAAAATGTGAACCACGTCACACTCAATTTGAATGCTTTCAACACTATCAGAGTGATGCCACACTCAATTGGTATGATGTAATTCATAATACTGGGAGTGACACCACACATAATAATGGTTGATATATCATATGGGAATTAAGGTTAATATCACACACAAATGTTGTGGTGTGACACACAATGAGGATGTTTTCACACTCAAACAATTGATGTGATGTCATCAAGAAGCATGTGGTCACGCCACGCAAAATAGTGGGAGTGATATCACATACACACAATGGGAGTGATGTAACCCTGTAAAATGTGAATTATGTCACTAGGGACATGTCACTGATGTCACACATAGCGGGTGTAATGTCACACTGTTGATGTGATGTCACACATAATGAGACTGAGGTCACACATAAACATGTGAGTTATATCACAAAGGACATGTGACTGACATCACACATATGTGGAAGTGACGTCACACTGTTGATCTGATGTCATGCAACACAACAGGCGTGATATCACACATAACAGAAAGATGTCACCCAAAATATATGAGTGAAGTCACAGAAACACCATGGGAGTGATGTCACAACACTAGTAGAGTGATGTCCTCGAGAATTAATGTGACATCACACAGAATATTGGGAGTGACATGACACTTTAGCCATTTCTTATGGTAAATTCGAGTGATATCACACACAATCGGTGTGATGTCGACATGTGAATGTTGTCATACACACAATAGGTGTGATGTCATACATATAAATGTGAATTATGTGACAAAAAATGTGAATGGTGTCAGACATATCAATGTGTGTGTTTTCACACACAAATGTGAGCACTATCACACATACACCATTGGTGTGATGTCATACAGACAATGAGTGAGGTCAAACACACAAAGTGTGTGAAAGCACACACCAACCTGGTGCTGTCATGGACATTTGGAGTGGTATATATAAGGAAAATGAGTGTGAATTCATACATAACAATGAGAGTTACATAAAACACACAGTAGAGATATAAGTCAGAGTAAAATGTGCGAGACTTCACAGAAATCTGGGAGTGATTTCATACAAAATTGTGGATGTCATATCAAAGTTAACAATATGACTGCCCTCAGACAAAGGGAGTGATATCACACAATTTGAGAGATATGACAGGCTAACCTAGTTTTATTCTGCTCAAAGTATGTGATGTCCCAAAATGGGTGTGATGTCACACATAACGATTGGAGTGATGTCAGACACAAAATGTTAGCCATGTAATACACCGTTGGAGTGATGTCAAACACTATCAGAGTGATGCCACACTAAATTGTTGTGATGTCATACATAATACTGGGAGTGACACTACACATACTAATGGTTTGATATCATATGACAAGGTTGATGTCACTTACCATCGATGAGATGTGACGCGCAAGGAGGATGTTGTCACACATACAAGGGGTATGATGTCACCCATAAACAAGTGTGTCACATTACGCAAAACTTCGGGTGTGATATCACATGAACACAATGGGTGTGATGTTACAAGTTACATGTCACTGATGTCACAGATAGCAGTGGGAGTGGTGTCACACATAAATATATGAGAAATCTCACTAAGGACACATGACTGATATCACAAATATGCTGTTAATAGTCTACACTCAGGTTTCTATCCAATGTATTGAAAGAGCACTTCTGCTGAAATCAGCTTGCCAATAGCTGTAGGGAACATACTCTAATGAGATATTTTATACTTTTCACTACAACTGGTACAGCTTATCTGTAACATCCATTCAATGAAAGTACAGTGTGAAGAAAAACTCCTTTTTTTATCTGTTTATGATTGTCTTGAAAAGTCCCTTTTCAAAGGTTGCAGTTTGCGTCTTTCATTCAGGCTTTCTCTTACATGGAACGAAAGAATGTGCTTGTTGAGCTTGGTTTGCCAGTAGCTGTTAGGGAGCATCTTCCTATGAGAGGGCTTAAACTTTTCACTACACAAGGAAGAGAATATCTCTAATATCTATTTATGAAACGCACAGTGTGGAGAAAAACTCTTGCTTGTACCTGTTTAGGATCTGCACTGAAAAGTACTTTTTCAAACATTGCAGCTCACGACATTTACTCAGGCTCTCTCTCACATTATAGGAGAGAATGTTCTTACTGAGCAAAGGTTGCCATTAGCTGTAAGTAAGATCTTCCCATGAGAGCTTTGATCCATTTCACTACTGCTGGGAGATAGTACCTATAACATCCATTGAAGTAACATACACGGTGGAAAAAAATTCATTTTAGTTGTTGTGGGTCATCTT
This sequence comes from Diceros bicornis minor, assembly GCF_020826845.1. Lineage (NCBI taxonomy): Eukaryota > Metazoa > Chordata > Mammalia > Perissodactyla > Rhinocerotidae > Diceros > Diceros bicornis. The sequence goes on from NW_026691656.1 coordinate 1,713,832, forward strand.
CATGAGTGAACTTTTCAATCATTGATCTTCATGGCCTGCACTCAGTCTTTCCCTCAAATATAATGAAAGAACACCCGTTCTGAACCCAATAGCCCTGTAGCTCTAAGTCAGCTCTTCCTTGGAGGGCTTTTAAACTTGTCACTACACCTGGGAGAAAGTATCTGTAACATCCATAAAATGAAAGTCAAGTGTGCAGAAAATCTCTGACTTGTATGTCTATAGGATCCTCCTGCAAATTGCCTTTTCCATCATTGTAGTTAACGACCGTCACTCTGGCTCTCTCTCTTATGTACTGCAAGAAACTACTTGCTGAACTCAGCTGGCAAGGAGCTTTAAGCAGGATCCTCCTCTGAGAGCTTGTAAACTTGCACTGCAGCTGCAAGAGAATATCTGTAACATCCATTCCATGTAAGATCTCTGTGGAGGAAAACATTTCACTTTAGCTTTTTAGGATCGTATTGTAAAGTGCCTTTCATCTTTGCAGTTGATTGTATGCACTCAGGCTTCCTTCCTGATATAAAAGAAAACACCCCTGCTAAATCTAATTTGCCAGTGGCTGTTGGGAACACCTTCCTAGGAGAGTTTCCACTTTTCACCACAGCTCGGAAAAGAGCTGTATCACATCCATTCAATGAAAGTATACCATGAAGAAAACCTCCTCTTGTAAGTGTTTATGCTCATGTTCTTAAGTGGCTTTAACTACACTGCAGTTCAATCTGTATTCAGGGTCTCACTAGCATATCATGATGACCATTATTGCTTATCACAGCTTGCCAGTATCTGATAGTAACATCTTCATATGAGAGGATTTAAAATTTCATTACCACTGGGAGAGTGTATCTATAACATCCATAAAACGAAAGTCCAGTATCTATAAAATTTGTTGCTTCTATCTGTTTACGACTATCCTGATAATTGCCGTTATCAACATTGCAGTTAACCACCTTCAATCAGGAATTCTTCCCCATGTAAAGCAAGAAAGTTCTTGCTGACCTCTTCTTCCAAGTACTTTACAGGAGGATCTGCCTCTGAGAGCCTTTAAACTTTCCACTGCAGTGGGGCGAGTATTACTCTAACATCCATCCATGAACCTACTCTGTGGTGAGCAACTCTTAAAGTTAGCATTTTAGGATACGTTAAAGTGCCTTTTCCTCTTTGTCGCTCATTGCCTGCACTGAGGCTCCCTTCCCAACTGAAAGACCAATCACCACTGCTCAAACAAGTTTGAAAGTAGCTGTTAGGAACAACGTCCTATGACATCTTTCCAACTATCACTACAGGTGGTGCAGATGATCATTACCATCCATTCAATAAAAGTTGACTGTTCAGAGCAAGTCCTGCTTGTAGGTGTTTAGGATCATCTTGAGAAGAGTCTTTTTTTTTTTTTTTTTTTGTGAGGAGATCAGCCCTGAGCTAACATCCGCCAATTCTCCTCTTTTTTTGCTGAGGAAGACGGCCCTGGGCTAACATCTGTGCCTATCTTCCTCCACTTTATATGGGACGCCGCCACAGCATGGCTTACCAAGCAGTGCGTCGGTGCGCGCCCGGGATCCGAACCAGCGAACCCCGGGCCGCTGCAGCGGAGCGCGCGCACTTAACCGCTTGCGCCACCGGGCCGGCCCCTTGAGAAGAGTCTTTTAATTACTGCAGTTCAATCTGCATTCGGGGTCTGAGTAGCATATTATGATGAACACTATTGATTAACACAGTTGGCCAATATCATAGGTTACATCTTCATATGTGAGGTTTTTCAGTTTCACTGCAGCTAGAGGAGAGTATCTATAACAGCCATTAAATGAAAGTCAAGTGTGGAGAAAATCTCATCCTTGCATCTGTATAGAATCTTCTTGCAAATTGCCATTTTCCTCTTTGCAGTTAACGACCTTCACTCAGGTTCTCTCTCCCAAGACATGCAAGAAAATGTTTGCTGAGCTCAGCATGCAAGTATCTCTGAGGAGGATTTTCCTGTGAGATCTATTATACATTTCACTGCATCTGGGAGAGACTATCTCCAACATCCATTCCATGAACATACTCTGTGCAGAAAAAGTCCTCCTTTAGGTATTAGGATTATATGGTAAATTGCCTTTTCCTCTTCGCTGTTCATTGCCTGCAATGATGTTTTCCTCACTATATAGAGACAAAACACCACTGCTCAACCAATTTTGCCAGTAGCTGTAAGGAACATCTTCGTATGAGAGATGTCAAAGTATTACTACAGGTTTTGCTGATTATATTTAACATTCAGTCCATTCAAGTTGAATCTTCAGAGAAACTCCTGACAGTAGCTGTTTAGGATCATCTTGAGAAGAGATATTTAATACACTACTGTTGAATCCACTTTCAGGCTCTCATGAACATATCATGACAAACATTATAGCTTAACACATGTGGCCTATATCTGTAAGTAACATCTTCATCTGAGATGTTTTAAAATTTCGGTACAGCTGGGAGAGGGTATCTAGAACATCCATAAAATGAAAGTGAAATATGCAGAAAATCTGTGGCTTGTCTCTTTATGGGATCAGCCTGCATATTGCCTTTAGATCACTGCAGTTAATGACCTTCGCTCAGGCTCTCTAGCCCATGTAATGCAAGAAAGTGTTTCTTAACTCACCTTGCAGGAATGTTTAAGGACGATCTTCCTCTGAGAGCTTGTAAACTTTTCACTGCAGCTAGGAGAACCTATTCATTACATCCATTCCATGTAAGTACTCTGTGGAGGAAAACACTTGCTTTTAACTTCTTTGGATCATATTGTCAATTGCATTCTCATCTTTGAATTTCATTGTCTGCCCTCAGGCTTCCTTCCCGATGCAAAGAAAAAATACCACTGCTAAACCTACTCTGCCAGTAGCGATTAGGAACACCTTCCCATGAGAGATTACACTTTTCACCACAGCTCAGGAAAAAGCTCTATCACATCCATTTAATGAAAGTACACCTTGAAGATAACTTCTGCTTATAACTGTTTAGGGTCATCTTCATAAGTGACTTCAAATACACTGCAGTTCAATCTGCGTTCAGGGTCTCACTAGCATGTCATGACGAACACTATTGCTCAACACAGGTGACGAATATCTGTTAGTAACATCCTCATTGGAGAGGTTTTAAAATTTCAGTACGGCTGGGAGACAATATATGTAACATCCATAAAATTAAATTCCACTTTGGAGACAATCTCTTGTTTATATCTGTGTAGGATTATCCTAAAAATTGCCTTTTACATCATTGCTGTTAACGACCTACACATAGGAATTCTCTCCTTGTAATGCCAGAAAGTCCTTGCTGAACTTGCTTGCAAGTATCTTTAAATAGCACCTTCCTCTGAGAGCTTTTAAACTTTCCATTGTAGCTGGGAGAGTATATATATAACATCCATTCCATGAACATACTCTTTGGTGGAAAAGTCTTCCTTTTAGGTTTTTGGATCACATAGTAAAGTGTCTTTTCCGCTTTGTAGTTCATGTCCTGCACTGAGGCTTCCTTCCCACAGGAAAGACAGAATACCACTGCTCAACGATGTTTACCAGTAACTCTTTGAAACACTCCTAAGAGATCTTTCAAACTATCACTACATGTGGTGCAGATTATCATTACCCTACGTTTAATGAAAGCAGACTCTTCAGAGAAACTCTGCTTACAGATGTTTGGGATCATCTTGAGAAGAGACTTTGACTACACTGCAGTTCAGTCTGCCTTCAGGTTCTCAGTAACGTATCATGATGAACACTATTGATTATCACAGTTGGCCAATATCTGTAAATAACATCTTCATATGAGTGGTTTTCAAATGTCAGTACAGCTGGCAAAGAGTATCTATAACATCCATCAATTGAAATTCAGGTGTGGAGAAAATCTTTTGCGTGTATCTCTATAGGACTATTCTGAAAATTGCCTTTTCCAACATTGTAGTAAATAACCTTCATCCGTGCTTTTTCTCACAAGTCAGGTAAAAAATGTTTGCTGAACTCAGCTTGGAAGTATCTTTAAGGAGGCTCTTCCTCTGAGAGCTTTTAAACTTTTCACTGCAGTGGGGAACGAATATCAATAACATCCATTTCAGGAATGTACCCTGTGGAGAAAAATTCTTCCTTTTAGCTTTTTAGGATCATATGGTAAAGTGCCTTTTCCTCTTTGTCGTTCATTGCCTGCACTGAGCCTCCCTTCCCGATGGAAATACAAAACACTCCTGCTCAATGACCTTTGCCAGTAGCCATCAGAGCATCTTCTTAGGAGAGCTTTCAAACGATCACTACAGGTGGTGCAGATTATTGTTATGATCAACTCAAAGAAAGTTGACGCTTCAGAGAAACTCCAGCTTGTGCCTGTTAAGGGTCATCTTGAGAAGAGACTTTTAACAGACTGTAGTTCAAACTCTATTCAGGGTCCCACTAGCATATCATGATGAAATATATTGTTTAAGACAGGTGGCCAATATCTGAAAACAACATCTTTATCTTCGAGGTTTTAAAACTTCAGTACTGCTGGGATAGAGTATCTATAACATCCATAATATGAAAGACAAGTTTGGTGAAAATCTCATTCGTGTATGTGTAGGTTCATCATGTAAATTGCCTTTTCCCTCATTGCATTTAATGGCCTTCACTCAGACCTCTTTCCAATGTAAAGCAAGAAAACGCTTGTTGAACTCAGCTTGCAAGGTACCTTAAGAATGATCATCCTCTGAGAGCTTTTAAAATTTCCACTGCAGCTGGGAGAACTTATCTATAATATCCATTCCATGTAAGTACCACGTGGAGGAAAACACTTGCTTTTAGCTTCATCAGATCATATTGTCAATTGCATTTTCATCTTTGCATTTCATTGCCTGCACTCACGTTTCCTCCCTGATTTAAAGAGAAAACACTGCTGCTAAACCTACTCTGCCAGTAGCTGTTAGGAACACCTTCCTATGAGAGTTTCAACTTATCAACACACCTCGGAAAGAAGATCTATCAAATCCATTCAATGAAAGTATACCGTGAAGATAACCTTTTCTCCTACCTGCTTAGGATTATCTTCATGAATGACTTTAAACGCACTGCAGTTCAGCCTGCATTTAGGGTATCATTAGCATATCATGATGAACAATATTGCTTAACATAGGTTGCCAATATCTGTTAGTAACTTCTTCATATGAGAGGTTTTAAATTTTCAGTACAGCTGGAGAGAGTATCTATAACATCGATAAAATGAGAGTTCAGTCTGGAGACAATCTCTTGGTTGTATATGTATTAGGATTATCCTGAAAATTGCCTTTTCCACCATTGCAGTTAACGACCTGCACTTAGGAATTCGCTCCCAGGTTAGGCAAGAAAGATCTTGCTGAACTTTCTGCTGAAAGGCAAGTGGCTTTCAGCAGATCTGCCTCTGTGAACTTTTAAACTTTCCACTGCAGCTGGGACAGAATATCTATACCATACATTCCATGTAAGTACTCTGTGGAGGAACATGCATCATTTTAGCTTTTTAAGATCATCTTGCAAAGTGCCTTTTCATCTCTGCAGTTCACTGCCTGCACTCAGGCCTCCTCCCCAACGTAAAGACAAAACACCACTGTAAACCTGTTTTACTAGTTGTTGCTAGGAGCACATTCCTATGAGATGTTAAAATTGTCACCACAACCGGGGAAGAAACTCTATCACATCCGTTCAACGAAAGTACCGTGTGAAGAATATCTTTACTCGTCGCTGTTTAGAATCATATTCATGAGTAACATTAAAAACATTGTAGTTCAGTCTACCTTCAGGGTCTCACTAGCATATCAACACTATTGTTTAACACAAGTTTCAAATATTTGTTAGATATACCTTCATATGAGAGGTTTTAAAGTTTCAGTACAGATGGGAGTATCTATAACATCCATAAAATAACAGTTCATTGTAGAGAAAATTTCTTGCTAATATCTGTATAGGACTATCCTGAAAATTTCCTTTGCATCCTTGCAGTTAACAACATTCACTTAGTAATTCTCTCCCTATTTAATGAAAGAAAGTCCTTGCTGAACTCATATTGCAAGTAGCTTTCCGCAGGATCTGCCTCTGAGAACTTTATACATTCCACCGCAGCTGGGACACAATATCCATAACATCCAGTACATGAAGGTACGCTGTGCAAAAAAACACTTCCATGTAGATTTTTGGACGATGTGGTTCAGTACCTTATCCTCTTTGCCGTTCATTGCCTGCATTGAGGCTGTCTTCCCAATGGAATGACAAAACATCACTAAGCAACCAAGTTTACCAGTAGTTTTCAGGATCATCTTACTAGGAGAGCTATCACTACAGGTGGTGCAGATTATCCTTACCATCCATTCAATGACAGCTGACTCTTCAGAGAAACACCTCCTTGTAGCTGTTTAGGATCATCTTGAGAATTTGAATACACTGCAGTTCAAACTACATTCAGGGTCTCACTAGCGTATCATGACGAACACTTTTGTTTAACACAAGTACCAAATAAGTGTAAGTAACGTCTTCATACGAGAGGGTTTAAAATTTCAGTACACCTGGGAGATAGTATCTATAGCATCTGTAAAAGGAAAGGCCTGTCTGGAGCAAAATTCTTGCTTGCATCTGTGGAGGACTATCCTGAAAATTGCCTCTCCCAACATTGCTGTTAACGACATTTACTTAAGAATTTTCTCCCTGGGGCCTGCCCAGTGGTGCAAACAGTTTCGTGTGCACGATCCACTTTGGTGGCCTGTGGTTTTCAGTTTCCCAACCCTGGGCACGCACCAACGCACTTCTTGCCAGGACATGCTGTGGTGGCGTCCCATATAAAGTAGAGGAAGATGGGCACAGATGTTAGCTCAGGGCCAAACTTCCTCAGCACAAAAGAGGAGGATCAGCATCAGATGTTACCTCAGAGCTTCTCTTCCTCACACACACAAAAAAGAATTCTCTCCAATGTAATGCCAGCAAGTTCTTGCTTAATTCTGCTTGCAAGTACATTTAAGGAGCATCTACCCCTGAGAGCTTTTAAACTTTCCACTGCAGCTGGGAGAGAATATCTATAGTATCCATCTAATGAACATACTCTGTGGAGAAAAACATTTCCATTTAGTTTTTGAGGGTCATAATGGAAAGTGTCTTTTCTTCATTTTGGTTCGTTGCCTGCACTGAGGATGCCTTCTCAATAGAAAGACAAAATACCACTGCTCAGGCACTTTTGCCAGTAACAACTAATGAAATAACTTCGTACCCTGTTTCTCTTCCTTCCAGCAAATGAGGTCCACCTTTCTTAACCAGGCTGGGGACATATTGCCATTTCAGGCTTTGAGAAGGAATATCACATTCCTTTGACAAGGTAATTTCTGATCCCAGGTTCTAAGTAGAGCTCTAGGAACAAGTTAGTAATTGAATTTTAATGATTACTGGAACTTAGTTGAACTATGTATAACACCCATTGTTGGAAATACTTCATGCCCACTATCTCTTCCTTCCATCTTGTAAAGATCAGAAAACTAAAATAGGTATATAGCAGAATGCAGTTTCAGGCCTTGAGGTTGAATCTCATATTCCTTTGAGATGGCACTTTCTGACCCAGGCTTGTATGCAAATATCTAAAAACGACTTTGTATATGAGCGGCAATCATTAATACAGCTGAGCTAATCTATGGCTAACACCCATTTCTGGAAATATCTTCATGCCCAATCTCTCTTCCTTCCAGCTCTGAAGGTTTACATTCCTAAAACAGGTTTTGAATATATTGCTGTTTCAAGCCTTAGGAGGGAATATCACATTCCTTTGAGAAGGCAATTTCTCGTCCCAGCACGTAAGTAGATGTCCAGGAACAAGTTAGTATTTGAGTGGCAATCATCACTACAGCTGAGCTCATCTGCATAAAATACCCATCCCTGGAAGTATCTTTGTGCTCACTCACTCTTCCTTTCAGCTCGTGAGAATCACCTTCCTAAACCAGGTTTAGAAAATAATGCTATTTTGGTCGTTGAGAGCAAATCTCACATTGCTCTGTGAAGACACTTACTGATAACTTCTTGTAAGTAGATGTCTAAGAACAAGTTTATATTTGAGCATCAATCAGTACTACAGCTGAATAAAATGATTTATAATACACATTCCTCAAAATAACTTCATGTAAAAACTCTCTTCCTTCTAGCACTAAGCATCACTAAACTAAACCAATTTTGGACCATATTGCCTTGTTGGGCCCTGAGAAGGCTTCTCGCATTCCTTTCAGAAGGCACTTTCTGATCCCACCCAGAGTGGAAGTAGATGTCTAGGAACAATTTGTATATGAGTGGCAAGCGTTACGACAGTTGAACTAAGCTGTGTATAATACCCATTCCTGAAAATAACTTTGTGCCTCATCTCTCTTCTTTCCAACTCATAAGGATCACAAAGATAAACCAGGTTTGCAACATATTGCCATGTCACTCCTTGAGATGGAATCTCATATTTCTTTGAGAAGGCACATTCTGATCCTGTCCAGAATGTTGATGTCTAGGAATAAGTATGTATATGAGTGTTAATCATTACTAGATTACTAGCTCAACTGTCTATAGCAACCATTCCTGGTAATACTATTTGCCTCATCTCTCCTTCTTCAATCTCATAAGGATCACAAATATAAACCAAGTTTCATGCATCATGCCATTTCAGGCCTTGAGAATGAATCTCACACTACTTTGAAGGCACTTTCTGATCCCTGCTTCTAAGTAGATGTCCAGGACAAGATTCTCTATAAGTGGCAATCGTTACTACAACTGAACTATTCTTTGAATAACACCCAATCCTGAAAATAATTTCATGCCCAATCTATTTTCCTTCCAACTCGTAAAGAAGACCTTCCTCAAGCAAGTTGGGAACATATTGCCATTTCAGACCTTGAGAAGAAATCTCACATTCTTTTGAGACAGCAGTTTCTGATCACAGCCTGCACGTAGACGTCTAGGATCAAGTTTGTATGTGAGTGGCAATCACTAATAGAGCTGTGCTTCTCTCTTCCTTCCATCTCGTAAAGATCACAAACCTAAATCAGGTTTGGAACATAATGCCATTTCAGTCCCTTGAAAACAAATCTCACGCTTCTTTGAGAAAGCACTTTCTGATCCCGGCTTGTAAGTAAAAGTCTGGTGAAGAGTTTCTAAATGCGTGGCAATCATTACTACAGCTGAGCTAAACTATGTATAAGAACCATTCCTCAAAATAACTTCCTACCCCATCTCTCTTCCTTCCAGCTCTAAAGAATTACATTCCTAAGCAAGGTTTTGAATGTAATACCATGTCGGGCCTTGAGAAGGATTCTCACATTACCTTAAGTATGAACTTTCTGATCCCAGCTTCTAAGTAGATCCCTAGAAACAAGTTTGTATATGAGTGGAATCATTACTACAACTGAGCTGAACTATGAATAACACCTATTCCTGAAAATAACTTCGTGCCGGTCTCTCTTCCTTCCAGATCATAAGGCCCACTTTCCTCAACCACGTTTGGAACATATTGCCATTTCCGGCCTTGAGAAGGAATCTCATATTCCTTTAAGAAGGCACTTTCTGATCACTGCTTCTAAGTATATGTCCAGGAACAAGCTTCTATATAAGTGGCAATCGTTAGTACAACTGAGCTATTCTATGAATAACATCAATTTCTAGAAAAAAACTTCATGCTCAATCTCTCTTACTTCCAGCTCGTAAGTACCATCTTCCTCGACAAGTTTGGAACATATTGCTTCAGGCCTTCAGAAGGAATATCACATTCCTTTGAGAAGTCACTTTCTGATCCTGGGGTGATGTAGATGTCTAGGAACAAGTTTGTATATGAGTGGCAATCATTACTACACCTGAGTTAATCTATGTAGAAAACTCATTCATGGAAATGTCATTGTGCCCAATCTCTCTTCCTTCCATCCAGTAAGGATCACAAACCTAAGCCAGGTTGGGGACATATTGCAGTTTGGGGCCCTGAGAAGGAATGTCACATTCCTTTGTGAAGGATCTTTGTGTTCCCGACCTCTATGTAGATTTCTATGAACAAGTTTGCATATGAGTGGCAATCATGATGACAGGAGCTAAAGTATGTATAACAGCCATTCCTGGAAGTAACTTCATGCCCAAACTCTCTTCATTCCGGCTCATAAGGACCACTTTCGTCAACCAGGTTTGGAACATAGTGCCCTCTCAGGCCTTTAGAAGGAATCTCACGTTCTTTTGAGAACACACTCTATGATACCAGCTTCTAAGTAGACATCTAGGAACAAGTTTGTATAGGCGTGACTGTCATTACTACAGCTGACAAAATTGGTATAACACCCATTCCTGGAAATCACTTTGTGCCTAATTTCTCTTCCTTCCATCTCGTAAGGATCACAAACCTAAACCAGATTTGGACCATAATGCCATTTCAGTCTTTAAGAAGGAGTCTCACATTGCTTTCAGAAGGAATGTTCTGATCCTGGCTTTTACGTAGATGTCTAGGAACAAGTTTGTATATGATTGGCAATCATTACTACAGTTGAGGTGAACTTCACATAACACCCATTCCTGGAAGTAACTTTGTGCCTAATCTCTCTTCCTTCCATCTCATAAAGATCACAAACCTAAACCAGATTTCGAAGATACTGTCATTTCGCACCTGGACAACAAAACTCACATTCCCTTGAGAAGGCTCTTTCTAATCCTGGCTTCTAAGTAGATCTCTAGGAAAACGTTGCTATAAGAGTTTCAATCATTAGTAGAGGTGAGCTTTATTTTGTATAACACCCATTCATGGAAATAACTTTGTGCCTTATCTCGCTTCCTTCAATCACGTAAGGATCACAACCCAAAACGTGGTTTGGTAAATAATGCCAATTTGGCCATTGAGAACGAATCTCACATTTCTTTGAGAAGGCAATTTCTGATCCTGGCTTGTAAGTAAATGTCTAGGAGCAAGTTTGAATGTGAGTGGCAATCATTACCACAGCAGAGATGAAATACATATCACCTATTTTTGAAAATAACTTGGTGCCCAATCTCTCTTCCTTCCAGCTCGTAAGCATCACTAACCTAAATATTTTGGAAAATATTGGCATTCGGACCCTGAGAAGGTATCTCACTTTCCTATGAGAAGGCACTTTCTAATCCCAGCCTATATGTAGATATGCAGGAACAAGTTTGTAAATGAGTGACAATCATTATTAAAGCAGAGTTAAAAGGTGTATAACACCTAATCCCTGAAACAACTTTGTGCATAATCTCTCTTCCTCCCATGTTGTAAGGATCACTTTGCTCACCCAGGAACATAATTTGGAAGATAATGCCATTTCTGGACCTGAGAATTAATCTCACATTCCTTTGAGAAAGAAATTTCTGATGCAGGCCTCTAAGTAGAAGTCCATGAACAAGTTTGTATATGAGTGGCAATCATTCCTATAGCTTAGCAAAAGTATGTGTAACGCCCATCCCTGGAAATAAATTTGTGCCTAACCTCTCTTCTTTCCATCTTGTAATGGTGAAAAACCTAACCCGGTTTGGAGCATAATGCCATTTTGTGCCCTGAGAACGAATCCCATACTCCTTTGATAAGGCACTTTCTGAACCCCCTTGTAAGTAACAGTCTAGGAACAAGTAGCTATATGAGTGGTAATCGTTAGTACAACTGAGCTAACCTATGTATAGCACCTGTTTATGGACATGAGGCCTTGCCCAATCTCCCTTCCTTCCAGCTGCTACAGATCTCCTTCCAAAAGCAGGCTTGTAAACAGGGCCATGTAGGGCCTTGAGGCAGGACCACTCTCAAATGCCTTGAAGAACACAATTTCTTTTCCGGGTTTGAATGTAGACGGTATGAAACATCTTGATATCTGAGAGGCATTCATTACTACAGCTGAATTGAACTATGTATTACAACCATTCCTGATAGTAACTTCATGCCCAATCTGTCTTCCTTCCCGCTCCCAAGGATCGCCTTCCCAAAGCAGGTTTTGCACAGGGCCATGTAGGGCCTTGTGAGAGAATCTCACGCACATGCCTTAAAGAAGGAACTTTCTTATCCCGGTTTTTAAGTAGATGGTAAGAAACATCTTTCTATCTGAGTGGCATCACTACTACAGCTGAGTTAAACTATGGATAACGCCAGTTCCTGGAACGAAGTTCAGGCCCAATAACCCTTCCTTCGTGTACATGAGGATCGCCTTCCCAAGGAAGGTATGGAAGGAGGACCATGTAGGGCCTTGAGACAATCTCACTCAAAAGCCATAGAGGGCACACTTAATGATAGCGGATTCTAAGCAGATGGTTAGGAACATGTTTGTATCTGAGTGGCAAGAATTGATACAGCTGAGCTAAACTAAGTATAGCCCCCATTCCTGGAAATGACATAGTACCCAATCTCCTTTCCTTCCAGCTGCTAAGGATAGCCTTCTCAAAGCAGGTTTGGAAACAGGACTGTATATTGTCTTGTGACAGCATCTCACTCATAAGCCATTGAGAGCGTGTTTTCTCATGCTACATTCTAAGTAGATGGCTAGAAGCATGTTTGTATCTGAGTGGCAGGCATTACTACAGCTGAGCTAAACTAAGTATAACTCCCATTCCTGGAAATTACTATGTGTCCAATCTCCCTCCTTCCAGCTCCAAAGGATCACTTTCCCAAAGCAGGTATGGAAACAGGGCCGTGTAGGGCCTTGACACATGATCACTCTCAAATGCCTTAGAGAACGGAATTTCTTATCCTGGGTTGGAAGTAGATGGTTAGAAACATCTTTGTTTGTGAGTGGCAATTATTACTACAGCTGAGTTAAACTATGTATAAGACCCATTCCTGGAAACAACTTGGTGCCCAATCTCCCTTTCTCCCAGCTCCTAAAGATCGCCATCCAAAACCAGGTTGTGCACTGGTCCATGGAGGGCCTTGAGAGAGGATTTCACACACATGTCTTAGGGAGGCACTTTCTTATCTCGGCTTGTAAGTAGATGGAAAGAAACATCTTTCTATCTGAGTGGCAATCACTACTGAAGCTGAGTTAAACTATATATAACACCCATTCCTGGAAAAAACATCTTGCCAGATCTCCCTTCCTTCCAGCGCATAAGGATCGCCTTGCCAAAGCAGGTTTACACAAGCCCATGAAGGGCATTGAGAGACAATCTCACTCACATGATTTAGAGATTTATGTTTAGGGTTAGGGTTAGGGCTAGGGTTAATGTTAGGTTTAGGGTCAGTCTTAGGTTTAGGGTTAGCTTTCAGGTTCAGGTTAGGGTTAAGGTTACTGTTAGGGTTAGTGTTAGGGTTATGGTTTGGTTCCGCTTACGGTTAGGGTCAGGGTGCGGGTTAGATTTCAGGCTGGTTCATGGTTAGGGTTACATTTAGAATTGGCATTAAGGTTAAGCTTGGGATTCTGGTTAGTGTTCGGGTCAGGTTAGGCTTTGGGTGAGGGTTAGAGTTAGGGTTCAGGATTGAGTTATGGTTAGGCTTAGGGTAAGTGTTAATGCTTGCTAATAATTAGGGTTATCGTTGCCTTCCCATTAGGGTTAACGTTTGGGTTATTGTTAGGGTTCAAGTTAGGGTTAGGGTTATGGTTCAGGTTAGGGTTTAATTTAGGGCTAGTGTTAGGGTTAGAGTTGGGGTTAGGATTAGGGTTAGGGATGTAGTTAGGTTGGAGTTAGTGTTCGTATACTGTTTTGGTTTAGGTTTAGGGTTAGAGTTAGCCTTCAGGTCAGTGGTCGAGTTAGCTTTAGTTTAAGCTTCGTGTTATAGTTCAGGTTAGGGTTAGGTTTAGTGGTCTTGTTAGTGTTAGAGTTACAGTTAGTGTTAGTGTTAGGGTTAGGTTTGGGTCGGTCTTCAGGTTAAGGTTAGGCTTAGGGATCAGTTTACTTTACGAGTTAGGGTTAGGGTTCGAGTTAGGTTTAGGGGTATGGTTGGGTTCGTGTTTGGGTTAGCGATAGGGTTCGGGATATGGTTAGCCGTCTGGTTCGTGTTCTGATTAGATTTAGCGTTAGTGTTCACGTTAGGGCTAGGGTTCGGGTTCGGGTTAGTGTTAGCATTAGGGTTAGGTTTCAGGTTAGGATTGGGGTTAAGGTTAGGGTTAATGTTAATTTTAGCATTAAGGTTAGTATTATGGTTCGATTTCGGGTTAGAGTTAGGGTTAGGATTCATGTTACAGTAAGGGCTACGGTTTGGGTTAGCATTAAGTTTAGTTTTAGTGTTAGTATTTGGATTAGGGTTATGGTTAGGTTTCAGGTTTGGTTTAGGGTTAGCTTTAGCTTTAGGGTTCATGTTAGGGTTAGGATTACGGTTCGTTTCACTTTAGGGTTAGGAGTTGGGTTATGTATAGGGTTATGTTTAGTGTTCGGATTAATGTTACAATTAGGTTTCACTTTCGGTTTAGGGTTAGCCTTAGCTTTAGGGTTCGGGTTAGGTTAGGGTTAGGGTTGGATTTAGGGTTATGGTTCGGTGTAGTGTTAGGTTTAAGGTTAGGTTAAGGGTTAGGATTGGGTTTAGTGTTAGAGTTAGTGTTCGGGTTAGTGTTAGGGTTAGGGTTCAGCTTCAAGTTCATCTTAGGGTTGGGTTAGTGTTGGACTAGGATTCGAGTTAGTGTTAGGGTTACTGTTCAGGTTAGGGTTTCTGATAGTGTTAGGGTTAATATTTGTGTTAGGATAATGGTTAGCTCTAGGGTTAAGGTTGTGTTCTGGTTAGGGTTACATTTGTGGTTCAGGTTAGCTTTAGGGTTCAATTTCTTGTTCGGGTTAGGGTTAGTGCTACGTTTCGGGTTATGTTTAGTGTTAGGATTAGGGTTACAGTTAGTGTTACATTTAGGGAGAGGTTAGTGTTCAGATTAGGGTTAGGGTTAGGGTTCGGGTTCTGGATTGTGTTAGGGTTTCAGTTATTGTCGGGTTCTGCTTCGTGTCAGGGTTAGGTTTTGGGTTCGGTTTAGTTAACGGTTAGGGTGAGGGTTAGGCTTAGAGTTTGGTTTCAGGATACTATTAGGGTTGGGGTTAGGATTAGGCTTTGGTTTAGTGCTAGGGTTAGGGTTAGGGTTGGTTTGGGTTAGGGTTAGAGTTTGTTAGGGTTAGGGGTAGGACTGGGTTAGGGTTAGGGTTTAGGTTTGGGTTAGGATTAGGGTTAGTGTTAGGGTTTGTGTTAGGGTTAGGCTTCAGGTTAGCGCTAGAGTTAGGGTTAGGGTTGGGTTTAGTTACGGATAGCATTAGGGTTCAAGTTTAGGTTAGGGTTAGGGTTCGTGTTGGGGTTATGGTTTGGGTTAGTGTTTGGGTTGCTGGTTGAGTTCGAGTTAGGTTTAGACTTAGGGTTAGGGCTAGGTTTACTCTTAAGGTTTGATTGGGTTAGGGTTAGGGTTTGGGCTAGTGTTTGTGTCATGGTTAGGTTTCAGTTTCTGGTTAGGGTTAGGGATAGCGATAGTTTTCAGGTGTGTGTTAGGGCTAGAGTTCGGTTTAAGTTTGGTTTTGGGTTAGGGTTAGGGTTCGGATTAGGTTTATGTTTACCTCTAAGTTTAGGTTTCAGGTGAGGATTAATTTTAGGGTTAAGTTTACAGTTAGGGTTTGTGTTAAGGTTAGGGTACAGGTTAGGTTTAGAGTTAGAGTAAGAGTTAGAGTAAGAGTTAGGGTTAGTTTTATGATTCAACTTCAGGTTAGGCTTTGGATTAGTTTTCGTGTTAGGGTAAGCGTTACAGTTTGTGTTAGGGTTAGGTATAAGGTTAAGTTTAGTTTTAGGGTTAGTGTTTGGATTAGCGTGAGGGTTCCATTTCAGGTTAGGGATTGGTTATTGTTAGGGTTAGGGTCGGGTTAGGCTTCAGGTTAGGATTAGGGTTAGGGTATGGGTTAAGTTTAGGGTTAGGGTTAGTGTTCCGGTACGAGATAGTGTTAGGGTTAGGCCTAGGGTTAGTGTTAGAGTTGGCTGCAGGTTCGGGTTAGGGTTAGGGATATGGTTACTCTTAGGGTTAGGTTTATGGTTATGGTTGGGTTCCGGTTAGGTTTAGGGTTAAGGTTCAGGTTAGGGTTAGGGTTAGGTTTAGGGTTAGGATTAGTGTTAGGTTTCAGGACAGGGTTAGGGTTAGGGTTACTGTTAGGGTTACGCCTAGGCTCTGTTTGGGTTACAGTTAGTTTTAAGGTTAAGTTTCAGGTTAGGGTTCGGGTTAGTGTTAGTGTTAGGGTTCAGGTTAGGGTCTGGCTTAGGGTTCAGTTTAGTGTTTAGGGTTGGTGTTGTGGTTAAAACTAGGGTTAGGGCTCTGGTCAGTGTTAGGGTTAGGGACAGCACCAGTTTTCTTTAGGCTTAAAGTTAGTCTTAGGGTTTAAGGTTAGGTTTATGATTAATATTAGGGTTAGTGCTTGGGCTAGAGTTGGCGTTAGGCCTCGTTTTTGGGATCTAGGAAGTTTTAGGGTTAGAGTTAGGTTTCGAATTAGTGATAGGGTTACTGCTATGGTTTGGGTTATGTTTAGGCTAAGGTTTATGGCTAGGTTTAGGGTTGGGTTAGATTAGGGTTAGGGTTAGGGTTAGTGTTAGTTTTCAGCCTAGGGTTAGGGTTAGGGTTAGTTTTAGGGTTACTCTTAAGGTTAGGGTTAGTGCAAGGGTTAGGGTTCGGTTTTGGCTTAGGGTTATGGTTAGGTGTAGGGTTAGAGTTAGTTGTCTGATTGCAGTTCTGGTTCCAGTTCCGGCTCGTGATTCAGGTTAGGGTTAGAGTTAGGGTAGGATTAGGCTTCGGGTTAGGGTTAGGGTTAGGGTTCGCATTAGGATTAGGATCAGTGTTAAGGTTATAGTTCGGGTTCGGGTTTGGGTTACATTTAACAGTAGGATGGGGTCATGCTTTGGTTTAAGGTTGTCATTTGGTTCAGGTTAGGGTTTGGGTTAGCATTATGCTTAGGGTTAGTGTGCTGGTTAGATTAGGGTTAGTGTTCAGGTAGAGTTTAGTTGGGTTAAAGCTAGCGTTTGCTTTATGTTTATGGTTAGCTTTAGGGTTAAGCCAGGGTTCAGGTTCGAGGTATGTTAGGGTTAGGGTTCGGGTTCTGGTTAGTAATTGTGCTCGAATGCAGTTTAGGGTTAGGTTGCGCTAGGGTATGGGTTAAATTTAGGTTACCAGTTATGGTTATGTTTATGGTGCAAGTTAGTGTTAGGGTTAGGGTTCCGTTTAGGGTTTGGGTTAGGGTTATCTTTATTGTTAGTGTTCAGGTGGGTTAGGGTTACCTTTTCTGTTGTGGTTTAGGTTAGGTTTAAGGATAGGGTTAGGGTTAAGGTTAGGGTTCGGTCTCAGGTTACGTTTACTGTTAGATTGTGGGTTTGGGTTCAGGGTTAGGGCTAGGGTTGGGTTTGCGTTAGGGTTCTGGTTAAGCTTATGGTTTGGGTTAGGTATAGGTTTAGTGTTATAGTTAGTTTTCAGATGAGGGTTAGGGTTAGGTTTAGGCTTAGGGTTCGGGTTCGGGATCTGGTTAGTTTTAGTGTTAGTGTTAGGCTTCTTGTTAGGGTTAGCACTAGGATTCAGGTTAGGTTTAGCATTATGGTCAGGTTTAGGGTTAGACTTATGGTTTGGTTTACGGCTCAGGTTATAGATAGGTTAATGATTCGCGTTAATGTTATGGTTAGGGTTAGTGTTAGGGTTAGGATTGGAATTAAGGTTAGGTTTATTGTTGGTGTCAGGGTTCTGGTTAGGGTTAGGGTTAGGATTCAGCTACATTTTAGGTTAGTGTTCTGATTCAGTTTAAATTTAGTGATATGATCAGGTTAGGGTTAGAGTTAGTGTTACTGTTAGGGTTAGAGTTAGCATTAGGGTTCTGTTTAGGGCAAGGCATAGTATTCATGTTAGTGTTAGTGTTTGGGTTAGGATTCAGTTTCAGTAACAGTTAGGATTGTATTCGGGTTAGGTATTAGGGACACGTTTATTGTTCAGATTAGCTTTATGGTTTGGGTTAGGCTTCTGTTTCAGTTTAGAGTTAGCATTCAGGCTCTAGTTATGGTTAGGGTTAGGTTTTTGGTACCGTTTAGAATTAGCATGCAGGCATGGGTTAGTGTTACTGTTCTGTTTACACTAATGGTGGGGGTTCTGGTGAGGGTTAGGGTTATCGTTAGAGTTCGGTTCAGTTTGGAGTTATGGGTAGCTCGAGTCAGTGTTAGGTTTAGGCTATGGTTTGGGCTTTCTTTAGTGTTAGGGTTAGGTTTCAGGTTCAGTTTAGATTTAGGGTTTTGTTTCAGTTAGTGTTGTATTTAGGGTTAGGGTTCAGTTTAGGCTTAGTATTAGCATGCGGGTTAGTGTTAGTGTTAGGTTTAGAGTTAGGGTTAAGGTTTGAGTTATGGATAGGATTTGGGTTCGGGGTTCGGTTAGGGTTAAGGTTAGGGTTAACCCAACCTTGGGCAATTGGAGGACCAGGGCTTCACTACTCCAGAGAAGAGGCTGGGATCTGTCGCCTGAAGGGAACTCCAAGGGTGGTCCCAGATCCTTAGGCCTCCGTCCTGCTGGGGCCAAACTCACTGCCTTACCATATGCCTGTCTCCGCACTTGTGACTCTACATTGGCTTTCCTCTACCTGGCTGGAGTTGAAAAGTACAGGCGTGGGGTGAGGCCATTAGTTTGGTCATTCCAGTAAGAAATGAGGCCCAGCACGAAGAAGCTGGCTGAGGCAAAGCCTTGACCTCGCACCCCAGTCCACCTTGGCAACCAGGGCCAGACTACCACTTCCAAAGAAGGGAAGCGGCTGGTGACCTGAGTGGCTGTGGGGTGATAGGAGGGAGACAACAGCTGAAGCCAAGTCTAGAAAGGCAGCGTTCCTTCTTCACCTGCACGTGGCAGGTGCGAGAGAGTGCCCCAGTTGGTCAGAGACCAGCAGGCTGGTGAAGCATTCAATGAGGACCCCCGAGGCCCGGTGGCCGTGCCTTCGCCATTGGCCTGACACATTGAACCCAAGCCCACAGGGGTCCCTGAGCGGCCAGAGAAAAATGGGCCCATGAGACAGGTAGGCAAGGTGGGTAGGTTGAGTCCACATCTCTCCTCAGGTCCCTGAGGGAGAAAGAGAGAGACACAGAGAAACAGAGAGAGAGAGAGAGATCTCTGAACTATGAGTCACTGCCTCCACCACTGGTGCCAACTCACACACCATCCCACTTCCCCTCGCCACCCCCATGTCCTCCCCTGGGCCAGCCCCACCACAGAGAAGTTGGTTCCTTGTCACTTCCATGCTGTCCCTTCAGGACCTGATGCCAGAACAGGGGAAAACTTTCAAAGGTTTCCATGTCCCTATCCATGAGAATGGTCTTCTTCCCCTCTCAAATCTGAAAACCTCACCTCCAACATCCTCCTTTGTCTTGAACTGAAGGTAGTATTGAAGACGAGAATCTCTGCGTTGTGTTGAGAGACTCAGTTTCCCTTGTTTCTCCCATCTACACATGTTATTAATCTTGAGATTATTTTCTCCAGCTAACCTGTCCTGTTAATGATTTGGCCAACCATAAGAAATATAACGGAAAGGGCAGAAGGAAGTTCTCTCTCTGCCACAGAGAGCCCTGAGCTGGGTCCCTCCCTCAGACCTGGCCAAGGACAGCCCTTACCCAGTGGCCATCTCCCAGAGCATCCCAGGAAATGCTTACTGCCAGCCCTCACCCTCTCGCCACTGCCAAGTCCATCATCCTCCTTTGGGAGGCCCAGGCAGTTCAGGGACCCGGGTGTGGGAGGCAGCCAATTCCCAGGTCTGGCACATAAGTAGCAAGGCCGCTTCCATCTCTGACAGTGTCTAGCACACACCCCAGAAAACTTGGCAGCAGGCCCCAGGGCTCTGTCCTCCAGAACTTGTTCCCTTGGAAGGGGCCTGGCCGAGGAGTATGGGCTGGCCAGACAGCTGTTCGACTTGGGACAAAGCAGGCGAGCCGAGCCATCCTTCCAGTTGCCCTGGGCTTGGCACTGGCAACCTCAAGGAGAGGGCCTCACTGGTGCCCTTCATGGTGGATTTCTCCCCAGAGCCATGGCCTGGGAACTAGGAAGGCCAGGCCCTCCTGACTCCAGAGAAGAGCCTGGGACCTGTTGCCAGAAAGGCTGTCCCAGTGTGGCCCCAGCTCCCTGGGCCTGAAGCCTGCTGAGGCCACACTCACTGCTTTGCCATATGCCTGTTTCGCTCCTTCTGACTCCACAGAGCCTCTCCTCCACCTGGCTGGAGTCGACAAGTGCAGGCGTGGAGTGAGACCATGGTTTTGTCTTTCCAGGAAAAAATAAGGCCTGGCATGAAGCAGCTGGCCCAGGCAGAGCGTTGACCTCGCACCCCAGTCCGCCTTTGGCTACCAGGGCCAGACCACCACTTCCAAAGAAGGGAAGCATCCGGCGAGCTGAGTGAAAGTGGTCGGATGGGAAGGAGACAACAGCTGAAGTCAAGTCAAGAAGGGTGGTGTTCCTTCTTCACCTTCAACTGGCCGGCACAAGATAGCGCCCCACCTGGTCTGAGCCTCACTGGCGGACAGGGCCTTCACTGTGGACGCCTGAAGCCCAACTGCTGTGCATGCTTGCTTGGCCTGAGTGGTTGAACTCAATTCACAGTGCTCCGGGAGAGTCCAAAGAATGGCCCACGGGAGAGGTAGGCGAGGTGGGCAGGGTGCGCCTCCCCTCCTCACCTGTGGGCCCCGAGAGAGGGAGACACAGTGACAGCCGGAGAGATAGAGAGAGAGAGAGATCCCTGACCTCTCTAGATTTCAGGTTAGAGTTATGGTTCCGTTTAGCTTTGGGGTATGATCAGGTTATTGTTAGGGTTAGTATTACCATTGGGGTTAGGGTTAGGGTTAGCGTTAGGGTTAGGGTTCTGGGTAGGGTTACGGTTTGGTCTTGGTACGGGTTTGTTTTACATGTAGGGTTTGGTTTAGAATTTAGGGTTACTGTTAGGGTTAGGATTAGGGTCAGTGGTCGGGTTCAGTTTAGTTTTAGAGTTAGTATTAGGTTTCAAGTTAGAGTTAGGATTAGTGTTAGTGTTAGTTTTCTGGTTAGGGTCAAGGTTATTTGGTTTCGGTATCGGTTTTGGCTCAGGGTTATGGTCGGGTTAGGCTTCAGGTTAGTGTTAGGGTTCTTGTTATGGTTAGGATTCAGGTTAAGGTTCGGGTTAGGTTTAAGTTTAGGGTTAGTATTAGGATTAGGGTTATGATTAGGTTTCGGGTTCGGGAAAGTCTTAGCTTTAGCATTAGGTTTCTTGTTAAGGTTAGGTTTAGAGTTAAGGCTAGGTTTAGGTTTAGGGTTAAGGTTGAGTTCAGATTATGGTTAGGGTTAGTGTTAGGTTTTAGTTTTGGATTAGGGTTAGGGTTAACATTAGGGTTCAATTTAGGCTTAGAGTTAGGGTTATGGTTTGGTTGGATTAGTGTTTCGGTTAGGGTTAGTGTTAACATTAGGGCTAGAATTATGGTTAGAGTTCGGGTTAGGTTTAGGGTTAGCAATAGGGTTCAGGTTAGGTTAATGTTATTTTTAGTGTTAGGGCTAGTGTTCGAGTTAGAGTTAGGGTTAGGGTTCGGTTTCAGGATCAGGTGAGAGTTAGGGTTAGAGTTGGGCTAGGATTAGGGTTATATTTAGGGTTACAGTTCGGGTTAGGGCTGCTGGTAGGGTTAGGGTTAATTTTCCTGCTATGTTTACAGTTAGGTAAACTTAGGGTTGTTTTTGGGTTAGAGTTAGGGCTAGGTTTCGGGTTCATGTTCCAGATAGGGTTAGGGTTATGTTTTGTTTTTTTGTCATGGTTAGGATTAGGGTTACTGTTAGGGTTATGTTAAGGTTTAGGGTGAGATTAGTGTTTAGTTTAGGGTTAGGGTTAGGGTTTGCGTTCTCGATGGAGTTAGGGTTACGGTCGCATTAGACTTTGGGTTTGTATTAGTTTTAGGGAAAGGGTTAAGGATGGGGTTAGAGTCAAGGTTAGGGTAAGGTTAGGGTTATGGTTAGGCTTAGGGTTAGGGTTAGTGTTCACCTTAGGGTTAGGGTTAGTTGTAGCGGTAGGGTTGGGTTCTGGTTCGGTTTAGGGCTAGGTTCAGTTTAGGGTTAGCTTTCCGGTTCATGTTCATGTTAGAATTAGGGTTAGTATTAGGGTTACTCTGAGGTTTAGGCTTAGGTTTATTGTGAGGTTTGCCTTCGGATTAGGGTTAGGTTTCGGTTTTGGGTCGGGATAAGATTAGGCTTAAGCTTAGTGTCGGATTAGGCTTCAGGTTAGAGTTACTTTTGTGGTTCGGTTTAGGGTTTGGGTTAGGGTTAGGCTTATGCTTAGGGCTAGGTTTAGGGTTAGGGTTGGGTTGGGTTAGGGTTACTGTTAGGGTTCATGTTAGCCCTAGGGTTATGTTTAGTCTTAGAGTTAGTGTTCACATTATGGTTAGGGTTAGCTTTCAGGTTCGGGTTAGGGTTAGGATTAGCCGTAGGGTTTGGGTTAGGGTTAGGACTGGGGTTCCAGTTAGTGTTGGTTTTAGGTTATGTTTAGTGTTAGGGATAGATTTAGGGTTGAGGTTATGGTTAGTATTAGGGTTAGGGTATGGTTTCTGGTTCAAACATGAATTAAAGTTAGGGTTAGTGTCGGGTTAATTTTAGGGTTAGGGTTTGGGTTAAGCTTAGGTTTAGGGGTAGTGTTAGATTTAGGGTTCAGTTTTAGGTTAGGGTAATGGTTATCATTAAGGTTTGGGTTAGAGTTAGGATTAGGTTGGCTTATGGTTAAGGTTAGGCTTCATGTTAACGTTAGTGTTAGGGTTAGGTTTAGAATTATTGTTCATATTAGGGTCAGGATTAATTTTCGGGTTCAGGTTAGGGTTAGGATTAGCAGTAGGGTTCGTGTTAGGGTAATGGCTAAGTTTCAAGTTAGGGTTGCGTTTGGGTTAGGGTTAGGATTCGTTTGAGTGTTAGGGTTAGAGTTAGAGTTATGGTTGGGTTTATGTTTAGGATTAGGTTTAGGATTCGGGCTAAAGTTGGGCTTAGGTTTAGGGCTAGGGTTAGGGTCAGCTTAGGGTTAAGTTTAGAGTGCGGCTTAGTGTTAAGGCTAGTGTTCTAGTTAAGTTTAGGTTTAGTATCATGGTTAGGGTTCAGGTACGGGTTACAGTTAACATTAGGTTTTATGTTAGTGCACAGTTTAGGGTTAGAATTAGGGTTAGGGCTAAGGTTAGGGTTAGGATTGGGTTGGATTAGTGTTAGCATTAGGGTTAGGGTTAGATTTAGGGTTCGGGTTAGGTTTAGATTTAGGGTTCGGGTTCGGGTTAGGGTTAGGGTTACTGCTAGGGTTTGGGTTATGGTTAGGCTTAGAGTTAAGGCTAGGTTCATGGTTACGATTCGGTTGGGTTAGGGAAAGGGTTAGGGTTTTGGTTAGGCTTATGGTTAGGATTAGTGTTAGGGTAGGGTTAGGGTTAGGATTGGGATTATGCTTAGGCTTAGATTCTGGATTCGGGTTAGGATTAGGCTTAGGGTTAGAGCTAGGGTTAGGGTTCAGCTCAGGGTTAAGTTTAGAGTGCGGCTTAGTGTTACGCTTAGTTTTCTAGTTATTTAATGTTAGTATCATGGTTAGGGTTCAGGTTACGGGTTACGGTTAACGATAGGTTTCATGTTAGTGTACAGTTTAGGGTTAGAATTAGGCTTAGGGCTAAGGTTAGCGTTAGGATTGTGTTGGATTTGTGTTAGCATTAGGGTTAGGGTTAGGTTTCGGGTTAGATTTAGGGTTCAGGTTAGGTTTAGAGTTAGTTAGGGTTTGGGTTCGGGTTAGGGTTAGGGTTACTGCTAGGATTTGGTTTATGATTAGGCTTAGAGTTAAGGCTAGTTTTAGGGTTACCGGTGGGTTGGGTTAGGGTAAGGGTTAGGGTTCTGGTTAGGCTTATGGTTAGGATTAGTGTTAGGTTTCAGGATAGTGTTAGGATGAAGGTTACTGTTAGGGTTAGGGCTAGTGCTTGGGTTAGGGGTTGGTTGGGTTAAGGCTAGGGTTTGGTTTAGGTTTAGGGTTAGCTCTAGGGTTAGAGTAAGTGTTCGGGTTAGGGTTAGATTAGGATTAGAGTTTGGCTTAGTGTTAGTGTTGTGTTTAGGTTCAGTTTAGGGTTAGCATTCAAGTTAGTGTTCGGGTTAGGGTTAGGGTACATGTTAGGCTTAGGGTTATAGTGTGGGTTAGTGTTGTGGTTCGGGTTAGTGTTAGGGTTCATGTTTGGGTTAAAGTTAAGTTTCATGTTCGGGTCAGGGATACATTTCTGGTTAGGGTTTGGGTTAGGTTTAGAATTGGGTTTTGTGTTAGGCTTAGGGTGCATGTTAATGTTAGTTTTAGGGTTTGTGTTAGGGTTAGGGACAGATTTATTGTGATGTTTAGGGTTAGGGCCATTGCTAGTCTTAGTGCTAAGGTTAGGATTAGTTCTAGGGCTTGGTGAATTTTTATGGTTCCTTCTAGAGCCAGGGTTAGGGTCAGGTCTAGGACTGATTTTGGGTTATGTCCAGGGTAAGCAGTCGGCTTGGTGTTACAATTAGGGTAAGGATTATTGTTAGTTAGGGTTAAGGTTAGGGTTAGGGTAAATGTTAGAGTTATGGCCATTGCTAGTGTTAATGCTAAGGTAAGGGTTAGATCTAGGGCTTGGTGAAGGTTTACGTTTCCTTCTAGATCCAGGGTTAGGGTCAGGTCTAGGACTGGTTTAGGGTTAGGTCCAGGGCAAAGAGTAGGCTTGGTGTTACAATTAGGGTTAGGCTTATTGTTGGTTACGGCTAAGGTTAGTGTTAGGGTTAGTGTAAGGGTTAGTGCCATTGCTAGGGTTAATGTTAAGTTTAGGGTTATGTTTAAGGTTTGGTCAAGCATTAAGGTGTGGGCTAGGGCTAGCATTAGCATCAGATCTAGGACAATGTGAGGGTTAAGTTTAGGGTTAAGGTTAGGTTTAGGGTGAGGGTTACCGTTTGGTTCAGGGTTAGTGTTGCATAGGGCTAGGTTAGGGTTACTCTTAAGGCTAGGGCTGGGTTATGATTAGCTAATGCTGGGTTATGATTAGCTAGGGCTAGGATTAGTGTTATGGTTATTATTAGTGATAGGGGAGGTGATTTGAGTTTCGGTTAAGGTTAGGTTTACCGGTAGGTATAGGATTAGAAATAGGGCTAGGTTTTGCTTTAGGACTGGTTTAGGGCTACAGCAATGGTTAGGGTTAGGGTTACGCTTGGGTTATGTGTAGGGTTAGGGTGAAGGTTAGGTGTGGGGGTAGTGTTAGGGTTAGTGTCATGGCAAGAGTTTTCGTTAGGGCTGGGATTAAGGCTAGCTTTCATTATTATATTTAGGGTTAGGTTTCTCATTAAGTTTATGGCTAGATTTATTTTTAGGGTTAGGATGAACCCAACTTTAGGTAGGATGAATCCAACTTTAGCTCTAAGCCTAAGCTTATCGCAAACCCTAACACTAGCCATAGCACTAACCCTAATCGTATGCCTTCCGCTAACACTCAGTTTAACTGTAACCCTAAGCTAACTCTAACTCTAACTTTAACCCTAGTCTTAGCCCCAGCCCTAACAGTAACCCTAACACTAGCATAACACTAACTCCAACCCTCCTCCTAATCCAAACCAAAGCCCTATGCCTACTACTACCCTTTCCATTGTCCCAATTCTAAGGCACACCTAACACTAACGTCAGGCCTAATCCTAATCTTACCCCTAGCCATAACCTCAAAACCAGCCCCATCCCTGACTCAAACAACCTCCCCTAACACTAATAATAACCATAACACTAATCCTAGCCCTATGTAATTATAACCCATCCTTAGCTAATCATAACCCAGCCCTAGCCCTAAAAGTAACCCTACCCTAGCCCTAAGCAACACTAACCCTAACCCAAACGGTAAACCTCAACCTAAACATAACCTTAACCCTGATCCTAACCCTCATATTGTCTTAGACAGGACGCTAACGCTAGCCCTAGCCCACACCTTAATGCTTGACCAAGCCTTAGACATAACCCTAAACTTAACATTAACCCTAGCAATGACCCTAACCCTTACACTAACCCTAACACTAACCTTAGCCGTAATCAAAAATACGCCTAACCCTAATTGTAACACCAAGTCTACTCTTTGCTCTGGACCTAACCCTAAACCAGTCCTAGACCTGACCCTAACCCTGGCTCTAGAGCGAACCGTAAACATTCACCAAGCTCTAGAACTAACCGTAGCCTTAGCACTAACATTAGCAATGGCCCTAACCCTAAACATAACACTAAATCTATCCTTAACCCTAACACAAACCCTGAAACTAACAGTAACTCGCACCCTAAACCCAATCCAAAACCAAACACTAAACCTCACCCAAACCCTAACCAGAACTGTATCCCTGACACAAACACGAACCATAACTCAAACTCGAACATGAATCCTAACACTAACACGAACCACAACACTAACCCTATAACCCTATAACTATAACCCTAAACCTAACACGTACCCTAAACCTAACTCTAACACTAACCTGAATGCTAACCCTAAACTGAACCCAAACCCAAATACTAACCCTAACCAGAACTCTAATCATAATCTAACCTTAACCCGAGCACTTACTCTAACCCTAGAACTAAGCCTAAACCTAAACCAAACCCTAGACCTAACCCAACCAACCCTTAACCCGACCACTAGCCCTAAGCCTAACATGAACCATATCCCTAAGCCTAACCCTAACCCAAACCAAATCGTAACCATAAACAATAGCATAATCCCACCCTAACGCTAAATGTAACCTGAAACCGAACCGTAATCATAACCTTAACACTAACCCTAATCCTACCATAACCCTAAACACTAACACTAACCCTAAATAAAACCGGTGCCCGTACCCTAACCCTAACATTAACCATACCCATAACCCTAGCCCTAACCCCAACCCTAATGCTAACCTGAAACCTAAACCTAACTGTAACCTGAAATATAACCCTAACACTAACCCTCAAACAAACCCTAACCCGAACACAAAACTTAGACCTAACTGGAATCTAAACATAAGCCTAACCATAACCCTAACAGTAACCCTCAGCCTAACACTATCCTGAAACCTAACACTAATACTAACCATAAACCTAACCAGAACCTTAACCCTTACCCTAACCCAACCCAACCCTAAAACTAAACCTAGACTTAACTCTAAGCCTAACCATAACTCAAACCCTAGCAGTAACCCTCAGCCTAAGCCGTACCCGACCCACAACTTAACCCTAAACCTAACCGTAACCCTAATGCTAACCCTAAGCGAACCCAAACCTAACACTAACCTTAGCCCTAACCCTAATTCTAACCCTAAACTTTACACTAACATGAAACCTAAGGTTAACCACAAACTGTACCTGAACCCTCGCCATGATCCTAAACCTAAACCTAACTAGAACACTAACTGTAACACTAAACCAGACTCTAAGCTTAAATCTAAGCTGAACCTTAACCCTAGCCCTAACCCGAATACTAAACCTAATCATAAGCATAATCACAATGCTAACCCTAACACTAACCATAACGCTCAACAGAACCCTAAGCCTAACCCAAACCCAACCCTAACATGAAACCTAGCCATTACCCTAACACGAACCCTACCGCTAATCCGACCCGACCCTGAACCAGAAACCTAACCCTAATCTGAACACTAATTCTAAACCTAACACTAACGCTAACATGAAGCCTAACCCTAATCATAAGCCAACTAATCCTAACTCTAACCCAAACCTTAATGATAACCCTAACCTTAACACTGCCCCTAAACCAATCCATAACCCAAACCCTAATCCTAAAATTAACCCGATCCTAAACCTAACTTTAATCCAATCTTGAATCTGTAACCATACCCTGACCCTAATCCTAACCATAAAATCAACCTTAACCTTAACACTAACACTAACCCTAATTTTCACACGAACCCTAACCCTAACCTGAAACCAACTCTAACCTGAACCTTAGTCCTAACCCTAACCAGAACC
This sequence comes from Diceros bicornis minor, assembly GCF_020826845.1. NCBI lineage: Eukaryota > Metazoa > Chordata > Mammalia > Perissodactyla > Rhinocerotidae > Diceros > Diceros bicornis. The sequence goes on from NW_026691656.1 coordinate 1,741,665, forward strand.
CTACCACTAATCTTAACCTTAACGTGAACCTGAAAGCTAACTCGAACCCTAATCTGAACACTAACTCTAAGACTAAACATAACCCTAACCCTAACATGAACCCTAACAGTAAACCTAACTCAACCCAACCCTAACCCTAAACCTAGCCCTAAGCATAAGCCTAACCCTAACCCAAACCCTAACCCGGACCCCAAAAGTAATCCTAACCCAAAGCCTAATTTGACACTAACCATAAACCTAATCTTATCCTGACCCAAAACATAAACCTAACCCTAACCCGAAGACAAACCTCACAGTAAACCTAAGCCTAAACCTCACAGTAACCCTAATCCTAACCCTAACCCTAAATGAACATGAACTGGAACAGTAACCCTAAACCGAACCTTGCACCTAAACCAAACCAGAACCCAACCCTACCCCTAAAACTAAAACTAACCCTAAGTTGAACACTAACCCTAACCCTAACCCAAACCCGAAACCTAACCCTAACCTGAACCCTAACAGTAAACCTAACCTGATACTGACACCAAACACTAACCATAACCGTAAACCAAACACTAACCCTAAAACTAAACTTAATGCTAACCCTAACTCTAACCTGAACCCAACCCTTACCCTCAATCTAACTGTGATCCGAAACCGAACACTAACTCTAACCATAACCCTAACCAGAACCCTAAGCCTAAACCTAACCTTAACCCTAACGTTAACTCCAAAATGAACCCTAACTGTAACCATAATGCTAACTCTAACATGAAAACTAACATTAACCCTAACCCGAACCCGAATCCTAAACCTAACCCTAACTCAAACTCAAATCCAACCTGAACCCAGCCCTATCCCTAATCTAAAACTAACTCTAAACCTAGCCCTAAACCTAAGCTTAAACCTAACCCAAACCCTAACAATAACCCTAACCCGAACCCGAACCCCAACCCTAACCTTGTCTCTAAACCCAACCTTAACACTTTCCCTAAAACTAACACAAACCCAAAGCCTAATACAACCGTAATGCTAACCCCATTGAGAAACCAAACCCTGACCCTAACCCTAAGCCAAACACTAACCTCACCGTAAACGTTAACATGACCCTAACACTAACCCTAATCATAACCATGATACAAAAGCAAAACATAACCCTAAATCTTTCTGGAACATGAACCCGAAACCCAGCACTAACACTAACACGAAAACAACCCTGAAGTTACCTAACCCTAAACATAACACGAACATTAAACCTAACCCTACCAGCAGCCCTAACCCGAAATGTAATCCTAACTATAACCCTAATCCTAGCCCGAATCTAACCCTAACTCTAACCAGATCCTGAAACCGAATCCTAACCCTAAACCTAATTCGAACACTAGCCCTAACACTAAAACTAAACCTTACCCTAACCTGAACCCTATTGCTAACCCTAACTAAAACTCTAATCATAATTCTAACCCTAATGCTAACACTAACCCTAACCCGAACCCTAATCCAAACCCAACCATAATCCTAAACCTAGCCCTAACTCTAACCCTGAATTGAACCATAAAGTTAACCCTAACCCTAATCCGAAACTAAAACCTAACCATAAATCTAACCAAAATCTGAACCTAACTTGAACCCTAAACCTAAACCTAGTCCTAACTCTAACCCTAACCCTAACGCTAGGCTAAGACTTTCCCGAACCCGAAACCTAATCACAACCCTAATCTAAATACTAACCCTAAACATAAACCTAACCTGAAACCTAACCTGAAGCCTAACCCGACCATAACCCTGAGCCTAAACCGATACCGAGCCCAAACACTAACCCTGACGCTAACCTGAAAACTAACACTAAGACTAAACCTAACACTAACCTTAACTCTCCTTGAAACCTAATAAGAACTCTAATACTAAACAGAACCTGACCACTGACCCTAATCCTAACCCTAAATTCTAAACCTAACCCTACATGTAAAACAAACCCGTACCAAGCCCAAACCCTAACCCTACCCAGAACCCTAATCCTAACGCTAACCCTAACCCCAACTCCAAAGGTAACACTAACCCTAACAATAACCTGATCACACCCCGGAGCTAAAGTGAACCTTAACTCTAACCTGAAATCAAGAGAGGTCAGGGATCTCGCTCTCTTTCCATCTCTCTGGCTCTCTCTGTGGCTCCCTTTATCGAGGACCTGAGGAGAGGGGTGAGGCACACCCTGCCCACCTCACCTACCACTCCTGTGGGCCATTCTTTGTCTGCTCACTCCGGGAGCCTTGTGGCTTGAGTTCAACCACTCAGGCCAAGGGCGCTTGCACAGCCGTCGGGCCTTAGGGGTCCACAGTGAAGGCCTCTCCCACCCGTGAGGCTCAGACCAGGTGGGGCACTCTTTTGTGCCAGCCAGGTGAAGAGGAAGAAGGAACACCGCCATTCCTGACTTGGTTTCAGCTGTTGTCTCCCTCCCATCCAACCACTTTCACTCAGCTCGCTGGATGCTTCCCTTCTTTAGAAGTGTCGGTCTGGCCCTGTTAGCGAAAGGCAGACTGGGGTGCGAGGTCAAGGCTCTGCCTGGCCCAGATGCTTCATGCCGGGCCTCATTTCTTCCTAGAAAAACAAAACCATGGACTCACCCCACGCCTGCACTTGTTGACTCCAGCCAAGTGGAGGAGAGACTCTGTGGAGTCAGAAGAACTGAAACAGGCATATGGCAAAACAGTGAGTGTGGCCCCAGCAGGCCACAGGCACAGGGAGCCAGGGCCACACTGGGAAAGCCCTTCTGGCAACAGGTCCCAACCTCTTCTCTGGAGTCAGGAGGGCCTGGCCTTCCTAGTGCCCAGGACATGGCTCTAGGGAGAAACCCACGATGGAATACACCAGCGAGGCCCTCTTCCTGAGGTCGCCAGTGCCAAGCCCAGGGCAACTGGAAGGATGGCTCGGCTCGCCTGCTTTGTCCTAAGTCAGCTGGCTGGCCGGCCGGCCCATACTTCTCGGCCAGGCCCCTTCCAAGGGGACATGTTCTGGAGGAAAGATCCCTGGAGCCTGCTGCCAAGTTTTCTGGGGTGTGTGCTGGGCACTGTCAGAAGTGCAAGCTGCCTTGCAACCAGTGTGTCAGATGTGGGATCTATCTCTGCCTCCCACACCCGGGTCCCTGAACTGCCCAGGCATCCCGTGGGAGGACGAGGGACTTGACAGTGGTGAGAGGGTGGGGGCTGGCAATGAGCCTTTCCTGGGATGCCCCGGGAGATGGCCTCTGGGTATGGGCTGTCCCTGGCCAAGTCTGAAGGAGGGACCCAGCTCATGGCTCTCAGTGGCAGAGAGAGAACCCCCTTCCACCCTTTCCCTTAAATTTCTTTTGGCTGGCCAAATCATTAACAGGACAGGTTAGCTGGAGAAAATAACCTCAAGCTTAATAACATGGGTAGATGGGAGAAACAAGGAAACTGAGTCTCTCAACACAATGGAGGAGTTCTCCTCTTCAATATTATATTCAGTTCAAGACAAAGGAGGATGTTGGGGGTGAGGTTTTCAGATTTGAGAGGGGAAGAAGACCATTCTCATGGATAGGGACATGGAAACCTTTGTTTGAAAGTTTTCCCCTGTTCTGGCATCAGGTTCCGAAGGGACAACATGGAAATGACAAGGAACCAACCTCTCTGTGGTGGGGCTGTCCCAGGGGCGGACATGGGGGTGGTGGGGGGAAGTGGGATGGTGTGTGAGTTGGCACCACTGGTGGAGGCAGTGACTCATAGTTCAGAGATCTCTCTCTCTCTCTGTTTCTCTGTGTCTCTCTCTTTCTCCCTCAGGGACCTGAGGACAGATGTGGACTGAACCTGCCCACCTTGCCTACCTCTCTCATGGGCCCATCTTTCTCTGGCCGCTCAGGGACCCCTGCGGGCTTGGGTTCAATGTGTCAGGCCAATGGCGAAGGCACGGCCACCAGGACTCGGGGGTCCTCATTGAACGCTTCACCAGCCTGCTCGTCTCTGACCAACTGTGGCGCTCTCTTGCACCTGCCACGTGCAGGTGAAGAAGGAACGCTGCCCTTCTTGACTTAGCTTCAGCTGTTGTCTCCCTCCTATCACCCCACACCCACTCAGCTCGCCAGCCACTTCCTTTCTTTGGAAATAGTAGTCTGGCTCTGGCTGCCAAGGTGGACTGGGGTGCGAGGTCAAGGCTCTGCTTCAGCCAGCTTCTTCGTCCCGGGCCTCATTTCTTCCTGGAATGACCAAACCATGTCATCACCACACCCCCGAACTTTTCAGTTCCATCCAGGTAGTGGAAAGCAGCTGTAGAGTGACAAGTGCGGAGACAGGCATAGGACAATGCAGTGAGTTTGCACCCAGCAGGACGGAGGCCTAAGGATCTGGGGCCACCCTTGCTGTGCCCTTCAGGTGACAGGTCCCAGACTCCTCTCTGGAGTAGTGAAGTCCGGGCCATCTAAGTGCCCAAGGTTAGGATTAACCATAACCGAACTCCGAACCCAAACCCTATCCATAACTCAAACCCTAACCCAACTCTAAACCTAACATTAATACTAACCTGCATGCTAATACTAAGCCTAAACTGAACCCTAACCCTAAATACAACACTAACTGAAAAAAAACCCTAAATCTAAACTGAACATGAAACCTAACCCTAACCCTAAAAGAACCCAAAACATAGCCTAAAGCTAACACTGACCCCGCCTACCTGTAACCCAAACTGAACCGACCTCTAGTGATAACCCTAACCTTTACCAGAACCCTCACCCTTAGCGTAAACAAGACAGTAATGCTAACCCGTGCCTGAATGCTAAGTCTAAATGGTACTGAAAACCTAACCCTAACCTTAACTAGAGCATGAATGCCACCTCTAAATTGTAGTAGGTGTAGGTGTTGGGTTAGTGTTTGGCTTAAGGTTAGGGTCAAGGTTAGGGTTAGTGTTATGGTGAGAGTTAAGGGTAGGTTTAGTGTTAGAGTTAGCATTAGGGCTAGAGTTCAGGTTAGGGTTAGGGCTGATAATAGGCCTAGATTTATGGATAGGTTTAGGACTAGGGTTAGGGTGGGTTAGTATAAGAGTTTGTATTAGGGTACTTTTAGATCTACGGTTAAGGTTAGTGCTGCGTTAGAGTTATAGTTAAGCTTAGTGTTTGGTTTAGGGCTAGGGTTAGGGTTAAGGCTAGGCTTATGTCTAGGCTTAGTGTTAGGGTTAGGATTAGGGCTAGTGTTTGGTTTAGGGCTATGGTTAATGTTAGCCTCAGTGTTAGTACTAAGTTTAGGGATAGTGCTAGTGTTAGAGTTAGCGTTAGGGCCAGGGCTATGGAAAGGGCTAGGGTTCTCATTAGGGCTAAGCCTAGGTCTATAGTTATGGTTAGGTTTAGAATTTGGCCTAGGGCTAGGGTTAGGGTTAGGGATATGGTCATGTCTGGGGCTAAGTTTAGGGTCAGGTCTGGGGCTTGGATTTGTGTTAGGGTTAGGGCTTGTGTGGAGTGTCATTGTTAGGTGTGGGTTAAGTCTAGTGCTAGTGTTAGGTTTATGGTTAGTGCTAGCTTTAGGGTTAGTGTTATGTGTAGTGCTAGCATTTTGGTTAAGCCTAGTGTTAGACTTAGCAATTGGGTTAGGCTTAGGGCTGATATTAGGGTTAGGGTTAGGTTTAAGAGTAGGTTTAGTGTTCAGGTTACCATTATGTTTAGTGTTTAGGTTTGGCTTAGGGTTACGGATAGGCTTAGGGTTAGGGCAAGAGTTTGTATTAGGAGTCTGTCCAGGATTAGGGTTAGAGTTACGGTTGGGTTAGACTAAGTGTTAGTGTTAGGGTTAGGTTTAGGGCTATGACTAGGGTCTGAGGTAGTGGTAAGTGTTGGCTTAGGGTTAGGGTTAGGGTTTGGGATAGGGTAGGGCTAGGGTTTGTGTTAGGTTTAGGGTTAAGGTTAGGGATAGGGCTTGGGCTAGAGCCAGGTTTAGGGTTAGAGCTAGCATTAGGTCTAGGTTAAGCGTTATTTTAAGGCTATTGGTAACATTGGAGTAGGATTAGGGTTAGGGCTATGGGTAGGGGTAGGCTAAGTGTTTGGGTTAAGAGTAGGGTTAGGGATAAGGTCACAGTTAGGGTTAGGTTTAGGGTTAAAGTTGGGGTAATGTTAGGGGTGGGTGATGTCTAGTCTTAGTGTTATGGTTAATATTAGTGTTTGTGCTAGCATTAGGGTTCTGCATATTATTTCTGTTAGCCGTAGGGTTAGGCTTAGGCTTCGGATTGGATTAGGGGTAGGGTTAGTGTTTGGGTAGGGTTAGAGTTAGTTTATGGAGAGAAGGAGAGGTAGGGTTGGGGTTAAGGTTGCATTCGGTTTAGGGTTAGGATTAGGGTTCGGGTTCCGGTTAGGGTTAATGTTAAGGTTAGGCTTAGGGTTCGGATTAGGGTTTGTGTACTGGTTTGCTTTAGGATTCCAAACAGCAATCTGTGCCAAATATTTTTTAGGTATTATGTGATCCTTACTAGCTGGAAGGAAAGGAGATGTGGTATGGATTTATTTCCAGGAATGGGTGCTAAACATGATTTGGCTCAGCTCTACTCTGGATTCCTGTCCTATACAAACCTGTTCCCAGGTTTAAGGATAGGGTTAGGGTTAGGTTTTGGTTACAGTTAGAGTTAGTTTTATAGAAAGAAGGAGGGGTAGGGTTGGGGTTAGGGTTGCGTTAGGCTTGGAATTAAGATTAGGGATAAGGATAAGGTTTGGGTTAGAGTTACGGTGAGGGTTAGTGTTAGGTTTAGGGCTAGGGTTGTATTAATGTTAGGGTTACTGTTAGGATTAAATTTAAGTTTAGTGTTAGCCTTAATGTTTAGAGTTAGTGTACTAGAGTTAGCATAGTGTTAGGGTTAGGGTTAAGGTTTGGGCAAGGGCTAGGTTTAGACATAGAGTTAGGGTTATGCCTAGTGTAAGGTCAGAGTTTTAGTGCCAGGGCTAGGGCTAGGATTAGTTTCAGCTCTAGGTTGTGTTAGGGCTAGATCTAGGGTAAGGGTTAGGGTTAGGGTTACAGTTAGGGTTAGGTTTAGGGCTAGGGCTAGTGTCAGGGTTAGGGTTAAGTCTAGGACTAGCGTTAGTGTTAGGGATAGGGCTAGGCTTAGGCTTAGTGCTAATTCTTGAATTAATGTTATTGTTAATGTTAGTGTTGGGGTTGGAGTTGTGTTGCGGTAAGAGTCAGGTATAGGGTTAATGGTAACCGTAGGTTTAGTGTAGGGGTATGTGTAGGTTTAGGTTTAGGGTAAGGGTTAGGGGCAAGGTTACGTCTAAGGATATGGTTAGGGTTAGGGCTATGGTGAGAATTTGGCTTCACGTTCAGATAATGTTAACATTAGTTTTAGGGCTAGGGTTGGGGTTTGTATCATGATTCATAACTCAACTTGAGCTCTAACCCAAGCTCTAAAACTCCCCATAGCCCTAACCCTAATCATATGCACACTCACTGTAACTGTAACCCTAAGCCAACTCTAAGCCTAACTTAAAACCTAGTCCTAGCCCTAGCCCTAACAGTAACCCTAACCCTAGCATAACCCTAACTCTAACCCTAGTCTTAACCCAAACCCAAACACAAACCCTACGCCTGTTCCTACACTTTCCATTTTCCCCACCCTAAGGCACACACAACACTAACGTCAGACCTAACCCTAATCATACCCCTAGCCCTAACCTCAAAACCAGCCCCATCCCAAACCATAAAAATGAATCTAGTTATAAACCTAAAGAGAATCCTAACTCTAAATGTAATAACTAAACTTAGCCCTAAGCCCAGCGCTAACGATAACTCTTGCCAAAACACTAACACTATCACTACACCTACTCCTAACTCTCACCATAACCCTACATGTAATCCAAACCTAGCCCAATCCGTAGTCCTTGTTGTAGACCTAAACTAGTCCTAACACAAACACTAGCCCTATTCCTAATCATATCCCGATTGTTAAACAAAACCTTAACTGAAACACAAACCACCTCACCTAGCCCTAGCCCTAAACATAACCCAGCCCTAGCCCTAAGCCTAACACTACCCCTACCCCAACCCTAACCCTAACCATAACCCTAATATGAACACTAACTCTAAGACTAAACATAACCCTAACCCTAACAGGAACACTAACAGTACACCTAACGCAATCTAACCCTAACCTTAAAGCTAGCCCTAAGCATAAGCCAAACCCTAAACCGGGCATCAAATTTAACCCTAACCCGAAACCTAATCCGACAGTAAACATAAACCTAATCTTATCCTGACCCGAACCTAAACCTTACCCTAATCCGAAGGCAAACCTCAAAATAAAGCTAAGCCTAAACCTCACAATAACCCTAATCCTAACCCTAACATGAACACGAATCGGAACCCTAACACTAAACAGAACCATAGACCTAAACCGAACCAGAACCCAACCCTACCCCTAAAACTAACCCTAAACCTAAGGTGAACACTAACCCTAACCCGAACCCAAATCCAAACCCTAAACCTAACTCAAACGCTAACCCGAACCCTAACCTGATACCGACACCAAACATCAACCATAACCCTATACCAAACACTAACCCTAACATTAAAACTAACGCTAACCCTAACCCTAACCCGAACCAAAACATAACCCTAACTTGAACACTAAGCCAAAACCTAACCCTAACCCTAACAATAACCCTAACCCAAACCCTAACCCTAACCATAACGTTAAGTCTAACACGAAAAATAACTCTAACCGTAGCCGAAATCTGAATCCTAAACCTAACCCTAAATCGAACCCAAAGCCAACCTGAACCCAGCCCTATCCCTTATCCAAAACTAACCCAAACCACAGCCCTAACCCTAAGCCTAAAGCTAACCCAAACTCTAACAATAACCTGAACCACAAACTTAAGCCAGACTCTAACCCGAACCTTAACCATAACCCTAAAACTATCACAAACACAAAGCCTAATCCGACCCTAACACTAAGAGCATCGAGAACCCAAACCATAAATCTAATCCTAATCCAAACACTAACCTCACCCTAAACCTTAACATAACCCTAACAGTAACCTTAATCCTAACCGTCCCAACAAAGCAAAACATAACCCTAACACTAACCAGAAAATGAACTCGAACCCTAGCCATAACCCTAACCCAAAAACAACCCTGAACTTAAACATAACCCTAAACTTAACATGAAAATTAACCCTAAACATATCAGCAATCCTAGCCTGAACTGTAACCCTAACCCTAAACCTAATCTTAGCCCGACTCTAACCCTAACCCTAACCAGAACACGAACCTGAACCCTAAGCCTAACTCTGACTCGAACACTAGCCATAACACTAAAACTAAACATTACCCTAACCAGAACCCTATTGCTAAGCCTAACCATAACCTGAACTCTAAACATATTTCTAACTCTAATGCTAACCCTAACCCTAATCCAAACCCAACGCTAAACCTAACCCTAACCCTAACCCTAATCCTAGACCTAAATCGAACCCTAATGCTAACCATAACCCTAATCGGAAACCTAAAGGTAAACCTAACCCTAACCATAACCCAAACCCAACCCTAACCCTAACCCTAACCCAACCCTAACCCTAACCCTAACCCTTGCCCTAACCCTAACCCTAACAAAAAACCTAAAGCTAAAGCTCAGCATTTTTCGAACCCAAAACCTAATAATAACCCTAATCCGAATACTAACCCTAACCTCAGCCTAACCCAATCCTAACACTAACCCGAACGCTAATCTGAATCCTAATCCTGAAAAGAACCTGAACCCAAACCTGAACCCTAAAACTGAGCCGAAGCCTAACCCAACCAGAACGCTAAGCCTAAACTGATATCAAAACCAAGCCCTGACCCTGACATTAACCCAAAAACTAACACTAACACTACACCTAACCCTAACCATAAATCTAACTCGAACCCTAACACTAACCCCAACGCTAAACAGAATCTGACCACTGACCCTAACCTTAACCCTAAACTCTAAAACTAACCCTATACGTAAAACAAATCTGTACCAAACCCAAACCCTAACACTAACCAGAACCATAACCCTAATACTAACCATAACCCTAACCCCAATAGTAACAGAAACCCTAACTCTTACACTAACCAGATGATAACCCTATGCTAACTGAACCCTAACCCTAACCTGAAATCTAACCCAAACCTGGCAATCAACCATAACACTAACCTCAACCCTAACCCTAACGCTAACCTAAACTCAAACATACCATTAACGCGAATCATAACCCTATCCCTAACTAGAAACATAAACTTAACCCTAACCAGAAACATATACCTAAATATAAACCTAACACAAACCCGAAAACTAAACCAAACCCTAAAACTGACAGTAACCGGAAACCAAACATAACACTAACGTAACACTAAGAGTACCCCAGGAAATGGCTCAGGGGAGAAAAGCATGACGAAGGGCACATGTGACGCCTTCTGCTTGAGTGCAGAGGTGCCAGGCAGAGGGCTACAGGATGGCTGGATCTGCTCACCTGCTTTCTCCAAAGGAGGCGGGACAACCAGCCAAACATCCTACCTGTCCCAGACCACTTCCAGAGGGGACAAATTCAAGAGGACATAGCCCTGGGGATGGCTGCCAAGTTTCCTGGGGCGTGTGCTGGGCCCCGTCAGAGGAGGAAGCAGCCCGACAAGCGGTGTGAGAGACCAGAGATCAGGCAGCCTGCCACACCCAGGTCCCTGTCCTCCCCAGGAATACCAAGGGAGGACGATGGTCTTGGCAGTGGCGAGAGGGGTTGGGCAGGCACTGAGCCTGCACTTGAATGCCCCAGGAGAGGGAGCCGGGGGATGGGCTGCTCCTGGCCAGGTCTGAGGGACCGACCCAGATAAGGGTTGTTGGGGGCAGAGAGAGAATGCCCCTCAGCCATTTCACTTCAGGTTCTCATGGCTGGCCAAATCATTAACAAGACAGGTTCAATGGTGCAAATCAGACCCACCTGGAGAACATGCGTCCATGGGAGAAACCCGGGAAACTGAGTCTCTCCACACAGTGGCAGAGACTCTCATCTTGCATCCTCTCCTGAGCTAATGACAAAGGTGGATGTCGTGGGTGGGCCTGTGGCATGGGAGAAGGGAGGGAGACAATTGTCATGCATAGGGACATTTAAAGGCTTGTCTGAACAGTTTCCCCTGAAATGGGGTCAGGTCTGGAAGGGAAGGCACGGAGGTGACCAGGACCCGGCCTCTCTGTGGTGGGGCTGGCGCCGGGGCATGCCTGGGGGTGGTGGGTGCAAGTGGGATGGCGTGTGAGTTGGCACCAGCCAGCGGTGGAGGCAGCGACTCAGTGGTCAGGGATCTCTCTCTCTCTCCCTCTCTCTCTCTCTCTCTCTACCTCGGGGACCTGAGGAGAGAAAGGTGGCACGCCCTGCCCACCTCACCTACCTCCCCCATGGGCCCTTCTTTCTCTGGCTGCTCCAGGAGCCCTGCGGGCTTGGGTTCAACCCCCCACACCCCCGCACAGGTCAAGGGTGCATGGACGACTGGCGGGGCCTAGGGCTGGCCACGGGTGTCCTCAATGAAGGTCCCGCCCTCCCTGCAGGCTCGGACCAGCAGGGGCGTAACTCTGGCACCACACTGCTGCAGCTGTTTCACCGCCGCCCTTCTGGACTTGGCTTCAGCTGTTGTCTCCCTCCCCTCCCCCACTCCCACTCAGTTTAAGGCCGCTTCCCTTCCTTGGAAGCATTGCTCTGGCCCTGATGGCCACAGGCATACTGGGCTTCAAGCTCAAGGCTCTGCCTGGGCCAGCTGCTTCATCCAGGGGCTCATTTCTTCCTGGAAAGACAAAGCCATGGCCTTACCCCACGCCGGCACTTTGCGAGTGCAGCCAGGCCAGGTGTAGGAATGGCTCTGTGGAGTCAGAAGTGCCAAGACAGACAGATGGCACCACAGGGCTAGCGAGGCAGGGCCAAACTGGGCAAGCCCGTCTGGCGACAAGTCCCAGCCTCATCCCTGGAGTCGTGAAGGCCTGGGCTTCCTGGTGCCCCGTCCACAGCTCTGGGGAGAAATCCGCCATGGAGGGCACGCAGGAGGCCCTCTGACTGAGGTCGCAGGTGTCACGCCCAGGGCACTGCAAGCCTGGCTCGGCTTGCCTGCTTTTTCCCAAGGAGGCTGGCCAACCAGCCGAACCTGGCACCTGGGCAAGGCCCCTTCCAAGGGGACGAGTTCCAGAGGCCATAGCCCTTGGGATGGCTGCCAAGTCTCCTGGGGCGTGTGCTGGGCACCCATTACAGGAGAATCAGCCTGGCAAGCGGTGTGCCAGACCTGAGATCTGGGGGCCTCCCACACCTGGGTCCCTGTCCGGCCCAGGCCTCCCGAGGGAGGATGATGGTCGTGGCAGTGGCGAGAGGGGTGGGGCTGGCGCCGAGCCTGCCCTTGGATGCCCCGGGAGAGGCACTGAGGGATGGACTTCCCCTGGCCACGTCTGAGGGACCGACACAGCTCGGGGCTGCTGGGGGCCAACCACAGCACTTCCACAGCCCTCTCTGCACATCCAAGCACCAGGCAAGCCCCTGCTATGGCTGATCCCATTAGTCCCTACAAGATCACCATGATATTTATCCTCCCCCCCCCCACTTTTCAGAAGAGCAAACTGAGTCTCACAGAGATGTGGGGATTTGCCCAAGATACACAGCTGGCAGTGGGCAGAGTCACCACTGTGTTGAGGCGTGAGTGGCTACTCACCTAGTAAACAGCTGGTCCAGGACCTGGTGGGATGTGTCTGAGGCTGAGTTGTCATGAAGTTGGTGAAGCTGGAGATGTTCCTACTCAGGAAAGCTGATGCAATGGACTCTGTCAGCTTCTCCATCATGCCTGCTTGGAGGCCACGCATCCTGCAGGCCTCATTTAAATTCACAGTGGACTCATCCTCACACTGGGGGAGAGGAGGAGGAACATACAGTCAGTGACATCATGGTGAACCACCAGGAGGGATGACGTGTCTCTCTACCCTCTTGTGTAGCTTCTGGGGAGGAGTGGAGGTGCAGATTCCTTTGGGAATGGGACTGTGGGGCACTGTAGCGAGAAAATTCTGGGGCAGCAGGTCCGAGGGGAATCTCATGTTTGAGTCTGGATTCTACTACTGCCTTGATCATCTCAGGGTCCTGGGTATGATGACCCCTCTGCACCCACACTCACCTCAGACCAGCCCTGGTCATTGATGCACTGGTGCACCTGTGTCCACTCCAGGGAGATGACAAACTGGTAACCATCCACCAGCTCCTCGACCATCTCCTGGGTGCAGCTCTGCAGTGACAGTGCCCAGAAGTCAGGCCAGGAGGGATCAGAGGTCTGCCTGGACTTTGCCACAGTGGGAAACTCCACCACACATCAGGCACAGAGGGGAATCTGCATAGACTCCACCAGGGAAGGAATGCGAGGACACTTTGAGGGCCCAGCATTCACATGCGGATAGAGGAGCTTGGTCCCCAGCGCTCACCTTCCTCTCCTGCAGCCAAGACCTTGAGTATGAACATGACACACTGCCCAACTCCCACCATCTAGCTTCCTGCTCCTGCCCAGGCTGGGTCCTCCTCATCCCCAGCTTCCCTAACTCCACCTCCCAGACACACACACACAATGAGGGTCAAGGGGTGTGGGGCTGTCCTTTTGGGATCACAGTTCTGGCCTGACCTAGAGTGGTCTGCCCTGGCCTACACTGTTACCTGATGGCTACTCCTGCCAAAAGGCCACACACATTCGAGGTGAGGGCTGAGCCAATGTCTAAAGACACTTAACACGCTCTCTTCCTTGGCTTTCCGGGGGCCAGAGCCTCGGAAAGTCACAGGACAACAGGAGAATATCCTGCTGTGTCGAGTCTCTCCACTCAAATGAACTGGACAGGAGGCTGTGATTAAAATATGGGTGCCTGGTAACCAGAGTTCTAAGTTCTGTTGGGTGCTGTCACCAAGGAAGTGAGGTCACTTCTTCAAGGTTCCATTACTTGGCCCCATCCTTCAATCAGACCCACTGAAAGCCCCCGTTAGGCTGTTGGCTGCTCTCCCCCCTTGACCATGTCATCTCCATCACTGTTCACAAAATCCAACACCACCCTCCCCACAGCTCCTTGGGAGTGGATCCAGGCCCCAGCTTTGTGGAGACAGAGCTGAAGTCACACCTCATTTTTCCTACCGGTTTTGTGTCCTGGAAAAGCTGTTGTGCCTCTCAAGAGCTCCCCAGTCTCCCAAGCCGCACAATGAGGATTGGGCTAAAAACAGCTTCCTAGGGACCTCATCAAGTGTATATGTAATAATACGTACAACACCTGTGAGCTGGTGTCACATGTGTCTAATGCACACACTTAGAGATTGAGGAAGTACAAGGAGTAGGACATCACATAGAATACAAGTCAGAACTTCTCTAAGTCCCAGATGTGTGATATTTGGTGAGTCACTGCCAGTCTGAGTCTCATTTTCAGGTCTGCATCCTGAAGGGGTTAAAATTAGAGGAAATGCATACATTGCGATCCACTGGCATTAACCCTTCCATGGTCCCCTGTTTTACTCAGAATCAGTCCCAATAGGCTCATGTTGGCCTATGTGGTGGGAGCCTCCACAATGTTCCCAATGTTCCCTGCCTCCTGGAGTGCACATCCTTGTCTCACCACTAAGTGGTCAATATCTGGCTTCTGAACAACAGAACACAGCCAAGGTGATGGGATGTCACTTCCAAGTTTTAATTACAAAACATCTGTCACTTCCTGCTTACTGGCATACTTGGGTTCCCTACTTACCTCCCTCCTTCTGTTTCCATCTCTCTCTCTCTCTCGCTCTCTCTCTCTCTTTCTCTCTCACTCGCTCGCTCTTACTCTCGCACTCACTCTCTATCAAATCACCAGAACTGGGAGACCAAGTGCTGATGTTTTCAGTTGCACTATGTAGAGCCTCCATAGGAGAGAACTGAGGGAGTGTCCAGCCAACAGACAGACAGGAGCGCAGACTCTCAGTCCAAATGGATCCTGAAAAAACCCATGTGAGTGATCTTGGGTGGGAATCCACCCCCATTGGAGCACTGTTGGGACCACAGACCCTTCTTCACAGAGACTTTGAGGCAGAGGCACCCAGCTAAGCCATGCCTGATGTTTGGCTAACAGAAATTGTGAGATGTTAAATATTTGTACTTTATAGGTGGAAGGATTTGGAATAATGTTGTCCCACAGGAACAGAAAGTAACAGTCTACCATGTCCCAGGATCCAGCCTGATCACCCTCCTCTCTCCACTCCTCTCTCTTCTCAGGCTCCTTCCAGCCACACTGGCCACATTTCTGACCTTCCTTGGTCAAACTCGCTTCTTCCTGTGAGTCTCTGCACCAGGGAGCCTTCTCCTTGACACACTAAGTGTTCCCAGACATAGGTAGGGGTGCTTACACTTGTCATTCTGGTCACAGCAAAGGTCTGAAATGCCTCAGGGCAGCCTTTCAGAACCACCTAGCACAGTCTCTACCATCACAGATCTCACATCCAGAAGAGCATTACATGATTTCCTCCTGCTTCCCCCCAATGAGATAAAATGAGTGCATGAGGAAGGGCTGTCTGCTTTGGCTCAAGCAGAGGCAAATCCTTCTGGTTATAGCAGGCACACGACTGTCTCTTCCAGGCCAAATTTTTCCCACCACGAGTCCATTGTTTAAGGAAATCATCATTTCCTCTCTTACATGGATCTGTTTTCCCCAAGAATACAGTGAACCATCCCCTCTCCCTGTGCTGCATCACCATAAACCCACAGCCAGAAAATAAGCACCAGGTTAAAACACCACCAGATCCTGAATTCATTCACTGCTGAGACCCTCCCATCAATGTTGTCATTCAATCGTGACTCCTGAGGACATCTTTCCCCTGAGACCCACTCCCAGCCTGTCCTCAGCTTCTTACAGTAACACTGAGATTTCCTCAGAGTCTCCCAACCTGGGCAAGAAACATTCTGAAATGTTCTCTTTATTAATTTTCAGGGACTGGGGACATAAATAGATGTAATTTGAGTGTGTATGTGCAGTAGTTTCTATGCATGTATTCTATTTTTCAGACAGATAAAATAGTGTGGCTACTCAATGCACCAAGAAAATGGATAACTGATCAAATTTTTTCATGATGTGAAATCTTTAGAGAGTAAATGTCATGGTTAGGAGCACAGACTATGGAGCTAACACCTCACGTCCAAATTCCATCTCAATCCCTTATTAGATATTTGTATTGACTGAGTTATTTACCTGATTGGTGCCTCAGTTTCTTCATCTGTCAGTTGGCAATAATGATCAACATACATATTTTGTAGGTTTATGGAGAGTATTAAAGGAGTTAATGTTTGAAAAATGCTTGGAACACCTAGTGTATTACCAGTGCTGTACCTATATATTAGAAATAAAATTTAGAAATTCTTCTGTAACTTCCTGTGAGCCCCAGAGGCTGAGACTGTTGCCTGGATGTATGTAGAATGCACTACATGACATACGATGAATAAAGGAGTGAACAACATTGGCAAATGCATTACCATTGTCACCTATATCACCCTACAGGCATTCCCAAGCCGAACCACACACAGACATTCCTGCTATGTCCTGCATCACAGTCCCTCGAGGAATGACTGGGGTTTCTTGGACCCTGGTGACCGTGCCCACTAAAAGTTCTTTTCTGTCAGCAAACCCCAGTCTTTTTCCAATTGCTGCAGCTCACAGGGTCTGCGCTCTGATCCTTGTCTTCACTAGAGGAAGAAGTGCCATCCCCAGAGCTGGGCACACGCAGAGCCTGAGCCTTGGAGAAAATGATTCCCTGGTCCTGGGGCAGGTAGAAGTGCACAAGGACAGAGTGGGATTTGGGGAAAATCCTCCAGGTGTTGTCAGAAGGGATGGAGGCAGGAGATGTGTCAGCAAGGACTGGTCTGGTTGTTGGGCCTTGGTGGTTAAATAGTAGGGGGGCTGGGAAGTTTCATAGCTTCTAGCATAATACAATCAATATGACGGTCATGAAATCAGAATCAGCCTAATTAAGGCCAAATTAACCCAATGTCAGCTGTTCCCTGACTCGCTAATCCAGTAGTGACTTATAGTAAGGGTATTCGTGATCCATCATCTCCTTTTCATTTATTGGCTAGAGTAATTATTCTTTACATAGCCTGTCTATTTTTACATAGTAAAGAAAAAGTGAGTTTTAAAACAACCCTCCTTGGAAAAGTCTCTCTATCATATTGAATTAATAACAGAATCCAAGACAGGAAATTCACCACTTATCTTGAGCTTTAGTCTCTGGTTTTAGATCTTCCTAACTGGTAATTTACCTAGATTTCTGTCTTCTTTCTTGAGATTAGTCCAATTAGGACTAAGTAAGAGTGCAACCTCATATCATGTGAGAAGTGGTGGGACTTTAGGAAGGGTTTGTTTCATTCTGACAGTGTGTGTGTGTGCGTGTGTGTGTATGAGACTTTTTGTTGCATCTGGCAGTATGGGCCTGTGTAGATTCCTTTTCTAGGGAAAAAAATTTCCCTAATCAGTTTCTCTGGACTTTCTTTTCACTGCTGGTTTCACCAGCACTGTCCAATAGTAACATTAAACACTCTATATTATGGAATTTAAATATATTTTAGTAGCCACATTTTAAAAAATGAAAACAAACAGGTGAAACTAATTTTAATAGTATATTTTAACCCACTATAACCAAGATATTATCAATGTGGGTGCAGTCTATACACAACTTAATAATGAGAGTTTACATTTTTTTCCTGAGTTTCATAAATCCAGTGTGTACTTCCTACTTACAGTACAATCTCCATATGTAAGTTGAGTTTTTTCAGACATACATTCTCTGCACTGAGATTTAATGTTCACAGTTGTCAAATAAGAGTCACTAGGTGTGGGGTGGATGATAATTTCACTACTGATTTAAGCTCTAATGGAACTATGAACACCAAATGGTCAATGGGTTAATCAAATGAATAGTCATATAGTATAGAAGAATGGTATGATTTGGGATTTAGAAAAAGACTGGGGACCGTGTATCCTGACAGGGAGCTCCAAGGATTTTGTTGTTGAGAGTGACAAGGACAGAAAGAGAATAAAGTCATACACATAGGTGTCTAACAACATGGGGGAGAAGAAATGACCTGCCGTAGTCCTGAGTTTTGACCTCGTGGTTTCTTTTCTTGACCCAAATCTCTTTGATGATGTCCCAAGATATTGGTGAGATTAATCCCTACAGGGAGAGAGGGAAAGTAAAATACAAGGCATCTGACATAATTGTCCTGGGAAGGCAGGCTTCATTTACATCTCTGATCCACTTTCACAATTTATTTTTATAGAGTAAGAGGAAAAGAAGTATGATGGTCCAATCATCACAGAGGAAGTGAAATGATTGTGGAAAGCATTCTAAACCAAAGCCTGGTTTGAGCATCTCCATCCGTTTGAGAATGTACAGTTACATAGTCAAGAGGTCAGTTACTAGAATCACATCCTATCCTGGCAATGAGGTCAGATGCCAGAAAAGGGAGGAAACCTTGGAGCAGACCCAACAACTCTGCTGGCAGAAGAGACTGCAAGGTCTCCAGGCCTGCAGAGTACAGGAGAACTGTTAAGTGCTTTGGACCTTGCCAAAGCCCTGACTAATCTAGCACCTAGTAACACAGCGGTATCCCTGCCAGGTGAGCTCGCAGGTGTTTTGAACTCCAGCCCCACGCCCACCCCTGCCTGGTCTTCAGATTCGGCAGAGATGATCCCAGGAGCTGGTCTGTACATCCCACAGCTCCTTTGCAAACATCTTCTGGTGACTGAGGAAGATATCAGGAAACATGAAGGGAAAGTGCAGACGGCAAGAGACAGACTGGCGGTAGCACTGACGCAGACACACTCGCTAGCGAGGCAGGGTGAGCGAGGGGCCAAGAAGGACATCCCGACAAACACAATGAAGAAAACAGACGACGGCGCTGATGACATGGAGCTCACACTATATTAATGCCTCCGCAAGGGTCCTGATGTCTTCTTGCTTTGAGCTCTTGAAACTTTAATATATACCAATAATTTTCTTTTCTTTGATTCCTTTGCATGACAGAGAAGATACAGACAGTGATCCTTCGGATGTGAGAGATTGGGTTTCAGGTGAGGAGAGAAATGAGATCTTTCTTTCTCATTTTGTTCTCTCATTTTCCTTTATTGAGTGTTATCTATTTGTATTTTAAGACCAAGAGTTATCACAATCAGGGGAATCCTTAGAGTTTTGCCTTCACAGTCACAGAGAAAACATACCTAGTCCAAATGGATTGTCCTTTTTGTGTAATATTCCAATAGATTCCAACATAATATTTCACGAAAGAGCTGTTATATCTGTCTTCTGAAAAAAGACACCTACTTCTGGGTCTCTATTTTTCTGGTATTTGTTGCATGTTGAATCACAGTTGCATATAATGAAATACTGGATTTTCCCTTTTTTTAGATTTATATGTGCTGGAAATCTGATTCATGAATATTGATATGCCATTGTGTTATCATGCTGTCAGGAGAACGACTGTTTTCAGCATCACAAGTCTCACAATAAACCAGTGTGTTGGGATTTGTCTATTTGTCTGATCGAGTATGTTGCACTCTTCAAATCCTCTTTATCATTACTTACTTTTGTCCCACAGATTTATCAGTTTCTGAGAGCAATGTGTTAAACAATAATAGAGTACCTTAGTATTTATATCTTCCCTA
Organism: Diceros bicornis minor; assembly: GCF_020826845.1. NCBI lineage: Eukaryota > Metazoa > Chordata > Mammalia > Perissodactyla > Rhinocerotidae > Diceros > Diceros bicornis. Next base: position 1,761,312 of record NW_026691656.1, read on the forward strand.
AAATATGAGTTATCTTTTAGCTAAATCTTCTCTCCTCTATTCTTCCATATGGTAATCATCTGGAATTTTCATTCGAATGTGTTTTTAATGTCTTGTTTTAAAACTAATACTAAATTAGACAGACGGTTTTTTCCTTTCCTCATGACTCCTGTTATGTTTCCAGGGTTCACATTTCTTCTTCCTGATGTACATTATTTACCGGTTCTTTCACTGCAGGCCTGTTGGAGGTCAACTTTGAGTCTGTTTGTAAGTCAGAAAACATCTTTCTTTCTTTGACACATAGTTTGCATAGGTGTTTAATTTAGGTTTGTAGTAATTTTTTTCCTTCTTTGTCAAGTTATTTAATATTTCTGAGCCTCCACATCTTTAGCTTAAAATGGGAATAAATCCCTAAAATTGTGACCGTAACTGAGATAATACATGCAGATCTTGCCAGTCATGTTGCTTAGAAGAATTAGTCAATAATGATAACTATTATCAATCATTATAATGATATTATAATAATCAATATATAATAATATATTAATGTATAATAATTATACATTAAATTATAATTATAATGTACATTATATAAGGTATAATGTATGCAATGTATAATAATAATATATTAATATTATTCATCATTAGAATCGTCATAGTGTGCATTCTCGGAGAATCACTGCTTCAGATTGAGAATGTGAAGCTCACACTCAAAAAGTCTGAGAGAATGCCATGACTGTGACTTTAATTCTCAGCCCTTTGGTATCTTCAGCTGTGGTCGTCTGCACAGTGTGTACAGATAATGTAATCTGTTCCCACAGACCCACTGCAGAACAACGCAGTCTGCCTCATGCCTGGGATGCTCTGGGCTGCTTGCTGGGGAGCCTCTGCTGTGAGGCTAGTTGGACTTTGTACAGACAAAGATGAAAAAAGACTCTATCTTTTCCCTCAGATTTCCCTCACCGAGTATTATTCACTTTTACAACCAGAGCAGATACTCTCTTCCCAGAGCCTCGGTGCTTCTCTGGGATTCAGGCTCCCCAGACACCTAATCATTTCAGATCCCAAGGCCCAATGTGACTGCAGAGTTATGTCTCACCCACTCCTCCCATCTTGACCTGTTTCCTGTCATGGAGCACCCATGAGTGGGTAGAGGAGCCATCGAGGGAGATTGATCTGGAAGTCCTGGTGTATCTGAACTTCAGAGAATGAAGCAGAAAAGGGGAACCTGAGACTGCCAGGGCTTCAGTGGGGGAGGAATATGGAGGAACCGAGAAGGGTGTGATGGCTGCACAGAGTGAAGGGGAGGGATGTTCCAAATTTTCCTAAGAAGGGAAACCTTGCACTGAAGTGGGGATTCGATTTTACATGATGGCAACGTCTGTGCTGGTTTCACCAATTCTGGTGTCCCTGAGGGATGAACTGGTGTGACACCACAGGACAGAAGTTGCAGTCACTTTCAGGACTTAAGGAAGGTGAAAACTTTCAACTTAGTCCCCTGTGAGCCAGTCAGGGCCCAAGTCTAGAAAGGCTCGGAGCCTGTGTCCGTCCAATGTGGTTTCTTTCTGTTCTACTGAAGCTCCTCTGGACCCCAGCTGGGAAAAAGTGACCTCAGATCGAGTCATATCTAGTCATCACAGCTTCCGTAGGTCGCCATGAGGCAGGTAATAGCCCAGGCGTCATCACTGGACCTCATAGTCACCCTCCTTCTTCAGCTGGCAGACAGTGACTTGTGAGGTGAGGAGAGCGTATCAGAATGGTCCAGTCAGCTGCCCAGTATGGGAGACTCCAAGGGAAGGAGATGCCAAAGCCACAGAGACCCGATGCCTCCTGTGTCTCCTTCTTCCTTTTTTCCACTTAATTTTCACCCTCAGTCCTTCTTTTCTTTCCCTTTTCCCTCGTTCGGCTCTCTCTCCCTCTCTTTCCCTTACATGTTCTAGCTTAATTGAGGTATTAACGACATACAGAAAACTGCAAACATTTAAAGTGAACAATTTGATACATTTTGATTATAACTTATTGAACCATCACCACAATCAAGAAAAGGAACGCTATCTTCCTCAAATTTCCTCATGCTCATTTTAATTCCTCCTTCCCAGCCGTTTGCAAACACATTCTCATTCCCAGGCAATGAGTGATCTGGTATATGTCCCTATACATTTTACTAAAATGTTTATAAATGGGATCATATACTATGTACTCATTTTTAACTGGTTTCTTTCACTCAGCATAAATATTTTGACGTTTATGCTTGTCATCGCATGTACTATGAATTCATGCCTATCCCCAACCCTTCCCAGGCAGCACTGTGCACACACCTGAGCACTTCCCATGTTGGTGTGAGAGCCAATAGTAATGCTGCATCCCCAAAAGTAGGAATGCGCCTTGGTGCAACTCTTGGAGGGGTTGGCAGGAGCCCTGGACCCACACATGAATGCTTTCCTGGATGGTTGGAAAGCACACCGTGTCACTGCAGTCCCAATGATTGGCCAAAGCTCAGAACCCATGAAGAAGCCCCACCCACCAAACACAGAGGCTGGCATGAGCATGAGAAAAGGCAGCAGCAGATATACAGGCACATGCAAATGCTTTCCCAGGTGGCACAAATACCCATAGAAGTGCTGCGGTCTCACAACTGTGCAAGTGCCTCCATGTGGCGGCAGCTCTGAGCCCAGTGGGAATGCTTTCCCAACGAGTGGAAACACCCACTGTACCCACACAAATTCCAGCATATGGGGTGGGATCAGAAACACAGCTCATACTTCCCCCACAACGGTAGCAGGTGGAATCTGCGACCTGATACTACCACAAATACACAGGCAAAAGATTAGTTCATCAAACACCATAAGAAACTACAATAACCATTCAGGGCAGAAGGAAATGACAAATCTCCAGAAACGAAACTTGAAGTCACAGAAATTTACAATCTAAAAGACAGAGTTCAAAATAACTGTCATAAAGAAACTCACCAGGTTACACGAATGTTCAGAGAGTTCGATGAACTCAGGAATAAAATTAATGAGGAAAAGTAATACTTCATCAAAGAGACTGAAGCTATTAAAAAAAACAAGCAGAAAATCTGGATATGAATAACATAATTAAAAAGATAAAAAAGCATCTAGAATCCTTAAAAAATAGAGCTGATATTATGGATGAAAGAATTAGTGATTTAGAGGATAGAAATATAGAAATGCTTCCAGTGGACGAGGAGAGAGAACTCTGATTTTTAAAAAAGGAAGGAATTCTTGTAGAAATATATGAGTCAATTATAAAAGCAACCTAAGAATTACACGTATCCCAGAGGGAGAAAAGAGGGCGAAAGGAGCAGAGAGCTTGATCAAAGAAATAATAGATGAGAACTTCCTAAACCTGAGGAAGAACCGGACTTACAAATACATGAAACCAACAGAACGTCTAATTACATCAATGCTAAAAGACCTTCTCCAAAGGATATAATAGTAAAATTGGTAAAAGCCAATGACAAAGAATAAATATTAAGGGAAGCAAGACAGAAGAAAATAACCTACAAAGGAACACCTATCAGGCTTTCAGCATATTTCTTGGCAGAAACATTACAGGCAAGGAAAGAATGAAATGAGATATTAAAAACACTGAAAGACAAAAACTTTCAGCCAAGAATACTCTATCCAGTGAAACGATCCTTATGATGCAATGGAGAAATAAAAGTTTTCCCAGAAAAACGAAGGGTGAGGGAGTTCAACGCCACTAGATCTCCCATACAAGCAATGATCAAGAACACCCTCATACCTGAAACAAAAAGAAGGCAAATGTCTATAAAGCTTTGAGCAAAGAGATAAATAGAAAAATAAAATCAGAAAGCTACAGCTCTGTTTCACAACAGGGTAGCAAATACTTAACTATAACTTAAAAGAGGAAGGGAAGGAAAGCATCAAAAGTAACTACAAACACTTCAGCTTAGTCACAAACGCACAACACAAAATTGAATAACTTGTGACAACAATAACTCAGAAGGAGAAGAGGAATGGGATGGAACCTGCTTAGGCTAATTGGGATAAGAGGCTCTCAGAAGATGGACTATGTCATCTATGAGATCTTCATACAAACCTCACAGTAACCAGCAAACAAAAAATCAGAGCAGAGCCATAGATCATAAAAAAAGAGAACACCTCCACAGAAAACCCCCAAAATGAAATGGTAGTCAGAAACACAAAGGAAGAGAAACAATGGAAATATAGAGTAGGTGGGATTAAGCCCTCATGTATCTATAATCACTGTAAATGTAAATCGATTGAATTCTCCAATCAACAGACACAGAGTGATGGGGTGGATTAGAAAACAAGACCCAACAATATGCTGCCTCCAGGAAACACATCTCAGCTCTAAAAACAAACAGGCTCAGAATGAAGGGATGGGCGACAATATTGCAAGAAAATGGTAAATAAAACAAAGTAGGTGTTTCCATACTTATATCAGACAAAGCAGACTTCAGGATAAAATAGACTATGAGAGACAAAGAGTGTCGGTATATAATGATAACGGGGACTTTCCACCAAGAGGACATAACACTTATAAAGATATATGCACCTAACACAGCAGCACAAAAGAATATAAAGCAAGTATCAGTAGAGCTAAAGGAAGAAATTAACAGCAACACAATAATAGCAGGGGAGCTGAACAACCCACTTACATTCATGGATAGATCATGCATAGAAAGGCAACAATTAAATAGTGGAATTAATTGAAACATATGATCAGATGAACTTAATTGATATATAGAGAGCATACCCTCCCAAAAAAGCGGAATACACATTCTTCTTAAGTGCACGTGGAACCTTCTCAAAGATATACCATATGTTGTGGAACAATGCAAGCCTGAATAAATTTAAGATTGAAATCATATCAAGCTTCTTTTCTGACCAAAATGCTATGACACTAGAAATCAACTAAAAGACAAAAGACGGGGAAGTTACAAATATGTGGAGACTAAAGAAGACACGACTGAAGAAACATTGGATCAATTAACAAACCAAAGGAGAAATCAAAAAATACCTGAAGACAAATGAAAATGAAAAGACAACAAAACAACTCTTATGGGATGCAGCAAAAGCAGTTCTAAGAAGGAAATTCATAGTGATACAAGCGAACCTCAACAAACAAGAAAAATACCAAATAAGTAACCTTAAACTACACCTAATAGATCCAGAAAATGAAGAACAAATGAAGCCCAAAGTCAGCAGATTGAGGGAAATAATAAAAATTAGAGCAGAAATAAATGAATTAGAGACTAAAAAAACAGTAGGAAGAAACAATGAAACAAAGAGCTGGTTCTTTGTGAAGATTGAAACAAAACTGACAGACCCTTAGTGAGACTCACTAAGAAAAAAAGAGAGAAGGCTCAAAGACATAAAATTAAAAATGAAAGAGGAGAAATTACAACAGATACCACAGAAATCCAAAGGACAATAAGAGAATACACTGAACAACTTACATGCCACCAAATTGGATAACATAAAAGAAATAGATAAATTATTAGATTCATACAACCTCCCAAAACTGATTCAAGAAGAAATAGACAAAATGAACAGACCAATCACAAGTAAAGAGATTGAAATGGTCATCAAAAACCTTCCCAAAAAACAAAAGTCCAGGACCAGATGTCTTCTCTGGAGAATTCTACCAAATATTCAAACAAAATTTAATACCTATGCTTCTCAAACTATTCCAAACTGTTGAAGAAGGTGGAACACTTCCTAATTCATTCTATGAGGCCAACATCACCCTGAGAGCAAAAGCAGCCTAGGACAAGACAAAGAAGGTATATTACAGGCCAATATCGCTGATGAACACAGATGCAAAAATCTTCAACTAACTATCAGCAAATGGAACACAGCAATATATTAAAAGGATCATATACGATGATCAAGTGGAATTTATGCCAGTGATGCAGGGATGGTTTAACATCCACAAATCAATCATTGTGATACACCAAATTAATAAAATGAGGGATAAAAATCACATGATCCTCTCCACAGGTGCAGAGAAAGGATTTGACAAGATCCAACATCCATTTATGATAAAAACTCTCAATAAAATGGGTATAGAAGGAAAGTACCCTAACACAATAAAGGCAGTATATCACAAACCCACAGCCAACATCTTACTTAATGGCAAAAAACTTAAAGCCATTCCTCTGAGAACAGGAAGAAGACAAATGTGCCCACTCTCGCCACTCCCATTCAACATACTACTGGAGGTTTTGGCCAGAACAATTAGGCTGGAAAAAGAAATAAAAGGAATCCAAATTGGAAAGGAAGAAATGAAACTCTTGCTCTTTGCAGATGACATGATTGTAAATATAGAAAACCCTAAAAAATCCAACAGAAAACTATTAGAAATAATCAACAACTACAGCAAAGTTGCAGCGTACAAGATCAACTTACAAAAATCAGTTGCATTTCTATACTCTAATAATGAACTAACAGAAAAAGAACTCAAGAATACAATCCCATTTACAACTGCAACAAAAAGAAAAAAGTGTCTAGGGATAAATTTAACCAAAGAGGTTAAAGACCTATACAATGAAAACTATAGGACATTATTGAGAGAAATCAGTGATCACCTGAAGTAATGGGAAGATATTCCATGCACATGGATTGGAAGAATAAACACAGTTAAAATGTCCATATTACCTAAAGTAATCTACAGATTCAAAGCAATCCCAATCAGAATCCGAATGACATTCGTCATAGAAACAGAACACAGAATCCTAAAATATATATGGAATAACAAAAGACCTCAAATAGCCAAAGAAATCATGAGAAAAAAGAACAAAGCTGGAGGCATCACAATCCTAACTTGAAAATATATTACATAGCTATAGTAATTAAAATGGTATGGTACTGGCACAAAAACAGACTCATAGATCAATGGAGCAGAACTGAAAGCCCAGAAAAAAAACCACACATCTGTGGTCAGTTCATCTCTGACAAAGGAGCCAAGATCATACAATGGAGAAAGGAAAGTCTCTTCAATAAATGCTGTTGGGAAAACTGGACAGCCACATGCAAATGAATGAAAGTAGATCATTATCTTCCACCCTACACAAAATTTAACTTGAAATGGATAAAAGACTTGAATCTAACACTTGAAACCATAAGACTACTAGAAGAAAATATACGCAGTACAGTCTTTGACATCGGTCTTCGCTGCACCCTTCCCAATACCATGTCTACTCAGGCAGGGGAAAGAAAAGAAAAAATATACAAATGGGACTACATGAGACTAAAAGGCTTCTGCAAGGCAAAGGAAATTATGAACAAAAAAAAAAGATGGGGCCGACCCTGTGGCTTAGTGGTTAAGTGCACAAGCTCCGCTACTGGTGGCCCAGGGTCGGATCCCAGACACACACAGACGTACCGCTTGTCGGGCCAAGCTGAGGCCGCGTCCAACATACAGCAACTAGAAGGATGTGCAAGTATGACATACAACTATCAACTGGGACATTGGGGAAAAAAAAGGAGGAGGATTAGCAATAGATCTTAGCTCAGAGCCGGTCTTCCTCAGAAAAAAAGAGGAGGATTAGCACGGATATTAGCTCAGGTCTGATCTTCCTCAAAAAAAAAAAAAACGAAAAGACAAGCCACGAACTGGGAGAAAACATTTGCATAGCATATATCTGACAAGTGGTTAATCTCCAAAATATATAAACAACTCACACACCCAAAAACAATAAAAAAGATAATCCAATCTAAAAATGGGCAGAGGATATGAACAGACATTTTTCCAAAGAAGATATAGAGAAGCCCAACAGGCACATGAAAAGATGTATAACATCACTAATTATTAGGGATATTCAAATCAAAACTACAATGAGAGATCACCTTACACCTGTCAGAATGGCTATACCTCCCAAGAAAAAAAATAACAAATGTTGGAGAAGATAAGGAGAAAAGAGCACCCTCACACACTGCTGGCGGGAATGCAAACTTGTACAGCCACCAGAGAAAACAGTATGGAGATTTCTCAAAAAATTAAAAATAGAAATATCATACGTTCCAGCTATCCCACTACTGGGTATTTATTCAAAGAAATTGAAATCAACAATTCAAAGAGATTTACTCATCCCTGTCTTCACTGCAACGTTATTCACAATAGCCAAGAAATGGAAGCAATCCAAGTGCTCTGCTACAGACGAACAGATAAAGAAGATGTGGTATGTATTATATACAATGGAATACCACTCAGGCAGAAAAAAAAGACAAGATCATCCTGTTAGCAACAACTTGGTTGGACCTTGAGGGTATGATGTTAAATGAAATAAGCCAGACAAAGAAATATGCATGATTTCACTCATATGTAGAAGATAAACATACACAGGGATAAAGAGAACAGATTAGTGCTTACCAGAGGGGAAGCGGGCTGGGGGTTGAGTGAAAGAGTTAAAGGGGTACATGAGCATGGTATGGATAAAAGTCAGACTACTGGTGGTAAGCACAATGCAGTCTATACAGAAAATCACATATAATAACAAACACCCAAAATTACACAATGTGCAACCCTTTATAATTTCAATAAAATAATTAAAAAAGAAAAAAAATAATTCATTCTTTTTTATGATTGAATAGTATTCCACTGTGTGGTTATACCACACTTTGTGTATCCGTTCACCAGTAGATGGACATTTGGGTTGTTTTCCGTTTTTGTCTACCAAAAATAGGTTGTTACCAACATGTGTGTACAAGTCTGTGTATAGACATATGTGTTTATTTCCCTTAGATGGATTCCTAGGAGAGGAATGGCTGGTTAGAAGTATGTAATTATTAAAGACGCATCCAAGCTATTTTTCACCAGCACTCGATGAGAGTTTCAGTGACTTGACATCTTCAACAACACTTGCTATAGTCAGTTTTTTTAATTTTAGCCATTCTCAAGCGTGGTGGAATCTCATGATGACTGTCACATTTCCCCAATGACTCATGTTGTGAAGGAGAAGGCAAGCCACGCACAGACTGGGAGAAAACATCTTCAAAACATATCCCTAGAAAAGGATGTGTATTTATAATATGTAAAGAGCTCTTACAACGCGATAAGAAGAAGACAAGCAACACGTCATGGCTTACCAGGAGTCAGCAGATTAGGCCTGTGATGAGCACCAGGAGACCCGCCAAGCAGATGAGGATAAGGGCCCAGAAGGGGAGGTCTGGGGAGACAAGTGGTCTGGTGAGCCACGTCCTGTCATCCCCCAAGGGATCCTGGTGACCCCACTGTGCCTCAACCGTCCTTGACAAGGGTTGGCCAAAATTCTTCATCATACAAGACACTGTGTACATGGTTCTCTTCGATGAGACACAGCATCAATGTACTCGTCCCCTACCATGGGCTGGGGCTTCCTGCAGGTTTACCAGGCTTCTCAGTCAAGGTGTCATCTCTATTGGGAGTATATTTTGGAAGTGAATGAAATGGAGAATGCATGTGAGTGTGTTTCACTCTTTTTAATAAAACGTTTTAGACACAGAAAAATAAAGGGAACAGTCTCATAAACATCCATCATCTAGATTTAAAAATGTATATTCCATCCAATTTAAACAATATTTCATCAATGTATAAATTATTAACACTTGCCACCCTTGATTCATCCCACGTTTTCAATGAAATATTAAATTCAAGTAGACATCATGTATGTTTCACATCATTTTAGTTTCCATCTCTAAAAAGTGAGCACATTTTGCTACAAAATCCAACACCATTATCACAGAACAAAAGTATAATAAATTAAACCAAATTCATAACTCTGGGCACAGAGGACTGAATTTGGGTTGGACTTTCTTATGACAGTTGGGGGGAGAATGGGTCTTCGCACTTGGCAAGCCTATGGAATCCCTCTAAATTTGTAAAATCCGACTCAAAATGTTCTTCCATGCCTGGAAACACATCATCCCCTTCTACTTTATCTATTTCCTTAATATTAATTTTCTAGGATTAACCTACAATGTAATATCCTTCAGGAAGTCCTCTCTGAATACCGCCTCCAAGTATGAGTTTGTTCACATCAAATAATTGATAAGTTTCAATTCTCTATTCTTGTTTTTGCCAGCTACAACATAAACTCCAGGAGGGGAGGACACAGAGCACAAAGTCGGCATGGGGGGAGGGGTGCAGGTCCCCCTACTTGTACCTCTATCCAGACAAACTCTTAGAGGTGTGCTGTCTGATATGGAGCAACAACAAGTCTCTTTTTGAATTAAAATTAATTTTAGTTAAATAAAATAAAAAATCTAGTACCTCAGTAACATTAAAAATCAGTAACAATAAAGACCAGTCACAATACCATCCTTCGAGTACTCAAAAGCCACATGTGGCTATGCACTGGAGAGCACAGATATAGAACATTCCACCACTGCAGAAAGTTCTAGTGTATTGGTGCTCAGCTACAGCGGGACTTGGCAAACTATAGCCTGTGTATAAGAAACCACATGACCCCCAAACCTGTAAGTCTGCTTCACACACAGCTGGAGGCCCTCACTGACTATCTGGCCCAGTGGCTTTCAGTGCAGAGATAAGGAAACAAAAGTCAAGACAGGGGAGGTGACTAGCTTGAGGTCACAGAGCTGTCTAGGAGAAGGTGACGGCCTCCTATATTACACTGATGTCCTTTTCTCTCTCTCTATGATGGGTAAAGACTGGGGGACTATGCCACCTCCTGCCAGCTTGAGAAAGTTCAATGCTCTCTCAGCCCCAGGCACCGAGAGTCCCCAGAAAGGCCTCACTTTCTTTCCCAATGACCAGGGAGCCTTACCATCCCCAAGGACACTCTTCCTGCCCAGGGTTAAGTTCTGCAGCTGGGTCCATTATGGGTCAGCTGCAGGAATTCCCCCTAGATGGCAACTCTGTCCAGTCTCTTTGCCAAGGGGGCAAAGTACACAGGGAGTCCACTCCAGTGTAGTTACTGTGGGGGACAGACCTGGAAGGGCACAATGGATGAACAAGTTTCTCTAGAATTCTACCCTGATTCTACATTCCCTGCTTCTGTGTCCTGTCCAAGATAACTTTCTGCAATAATGTAAACATTTGTCTGCACTACCAAATACACTCATTATTAGCCCCATGTTGTTATCAAGCACTTAAAATGTGGCTAGTGTGTGTGAGTGAGGAACTGAATTTCTCACGTAATTTCATTTTAAGTAATTAATTTATAAATAAATAACCACAGGGAGAACATTTTTGAAACATTTGAGAAAGGACTTCTGCAAATGCATAAAAACAATGAGAACACTGGTAAAAACGGTCAAAATCAACTTTTCAGAAGTCTAGAAATTAATCAACGGCTTGTAAGAATCTGAGGAGATTTTAGTGAAGAAACATGGTGGAATCTTGATAACGGGAGCAAACTTTGTGGCATTATAACTTGCACTATTCCCATCCTGCTCTCACAACATCCTCCATAACTTTGAAAAGCATCAGTCTCAGAACCATGGTAGCTGAGACAACCATCAGCCAAGCAGCCATAATGGGTTTTCAGCTCTGAAAAGACCCATCCCCATCGAATTGTCACTAGCTGACCTTCCTGGAAGCTTCCCGAAAAAGCCGCATGTTCAGGGTTTGATGTTACTTGACTCAGAGCTTGCCCAGGGATGAAAGTTTGTCCCCAGGGCACTTGTTAAAAATATTCAGGGCTAATTGTTTTCTAATGTAGTCGTCTGAGGGAGTGATACCAGCTGAGGCAGGCAAGAGGTGAGACAAAAACTTAGAAGAAAAACTGGGGGAATGATATATCCACAGGGGGCTTTGATAAGCTCCACTGTATTTGTGGGCATCTAGAAGTCCACAAGTGCTCAGAGCTGTGGCACGCCTAGGAAAGACTTGAGAACATCTTAATCTCACACCTCTAGTTGAAGGGTTGGCTTAATATCTGAAAACTTGACTATGTATTACACAATATTAATAGAATAAGGGCCAATACCATGCAATCTCGACTACATATACAGAAAAGAATTTCACAAAATTCAACGCCTTTCATGTCTAAAAAAGAAAACACTCAACAAATTAGGAATAGAAAAAAACTTTCTCAACTTATAAACAGCACTGATGAAAAACCCACGGTTAACACCATATTCAATGGTGAAAGACTGAAAATTTCCCCCTAAGACCAGGGACAAGTCAATGATGTCTTTCCATATCTCGTATGTTAATCACAGGTACTAGAGGTTCTAATGAGGTTAATTAGGCAAGAAAAAGGAATAAAAGAAACCCAGATTGGAAGGGAAGAGGTAAAACTATTTGTTTTGCAGATGAGAAGATATTATATATAGAAAAACCTAAAAAATACAAATCTCCACACACAATATGTGAATCATATCCTAATAGGTGTATAAAAAATTTAAATTGCCCCATGTGGTTAGCAGCTCCACTATTGGAGAGCACAGTTAGACTGCTGATATTTGTTGAAAATCTCCAGAAGAGGAGGAGGAACAGGATGCTGGAGGTTGGTGGCACCAAATGTTAATGATTTTCTCATCCCCCGAAAACCTATGGAAGAAGATGTTAGGATTAGCTGACAGGGATGTGGGGCAGAATGGGCACGATGTAAGTGACTTCCAGATCAATGATGTGTCACGGGAGCTCAGAGTCATCAGCCAGCAGCTCAGCCAATGCTTCCAATCTCCTCAACCTACATCAAGTCGGTGACCAGGCAGGAGTGGAATATGTCTCAAAGCTGGCTGTCTCTGTGGAGCTTGGTGACCTAGAACAAATGCGAGGGAGAGTGGGTGAGGTGGAGGTCTCCTGGGTATGCAGGGGGCCACTGGAGCCAGTGAAATATCACAGACCTTGGGGTAAAGGAGACCTGACTTCAAATCCTGGCTCTGCCCCTAACTCACTGTGTGATCTTAGGCGCAATACTCCCCTTTCTGAGCTTCAGTTTACCCATGTGAGAAATGGGGATGGCAGCTAGGACATCACCTCTGGACACTGAGAGAACCCAGACATACAGGGAAAGTGAAGGGTTGAAACAATCACATAACAGATGTAAGTCAGATGGAGGAATGACGGTGCCCTCAGGGCAAGGAGAGACAGGAGAGGGAGACCCCACCTGGTCCTGGGTGTCTCTCAGCAGGGTGGTGTACTCCGAGGATGTGGGCTCTGAGTTGCTGAGGTTCCAGCTGATGATGCGGAAATGTAGCTAGTGCTCTCTCTTGATGGATAAACTCTGGGCTGCAGAGCGTGGAGCCACCAAGAGGTAGAGCAGACAGGTGCAGACACTCAGCTCCCAGCACAGAGACATGGTGGCCCAGAGGATCAGGGTGGTGGGTGCAGACAGCATCCACACAGGTGGCTGCCCCCTCCTTCTCAGGCCTGGGGAGAGAGGGATGTGGGGACTCTAGAGAGAGGTCCTGAAACCTCTAGGGTTGGGGGCCAGAACAGGAAGGAGGAAATGGGAGGACAGTGGGGAGACAGAGAGGGGTGATCACAAAAGTGGTCATTAGGGGCAAATGCTCAGGGGAGGGTCTCACCTGAGGGAGACCAGCCTGCAACTTGAGTAGAAGGGGTCCAGGCTGCTCTTCTTGAACAATGATCCACCTGGAGTGGAAGGAGGAGGAGGAGGAGGAGGAGCAGGAGGGACAGGGGTTGGGGGAGGGGCTATGTGGGATTTAACCCACCAGGAGCTGCTGGGACCAGGGTCTCACCAGGCTCTGCAGGACCCTCTCAGTGAAGTTGAATGTGGCCTAGCCGTTGCTCATGTCTGATGAATAACGGAGGGTGGAGATGGTGACGTTGACTGTGAGGGTCTTCATGTTGTGCCCCAAAGCTGCAAGATGAGAGGGAGATTGATGGCCATCTCTGAAAGCTGGCCTGAGAGCAGACCAGAGTCCTGCACTCATTATAATCTGTCGTCTTCTGTCCCAGTGGCACCACCAACCACCCGTGTGGTCACCCAAGTCAGAACCAGCATATCTGCTCAGCTCCTCCTCCCTCCCAGTAACACCCGTTCACCATGTACACTGGTCCTCACATGCACTCCCTCTCTCCATCCCTGTCCTAGCTCAGGTCTTAACTTCCTTGACCCGGACCAACACCCCAGCAGGCTCACTGGATGCTCTGTCCAAAGGATGTTCTACATGGACCAGTAGAAGAATCTTTCTGAAATGAATACCTCACTAGGGCCACCACTGCTCTAGTACCACTCATGGCTCCCTATGGCCTTCAGTGTTTAGTTCAACCTTCTTGACCTGGCACTCAAGGCTCTACTCAATCTGGCTCCTGCTAACCTTTCAGTCTCATTTTATCCATCTACTGCGGGTTAAACTTCATGCTTCATGCAACCCAAATTCGTTTCACTTCTCCCCATATGGCATGCTGTTTCTGGCCAGAGCTTTTGCTCATGGAATCCTCTCTGACAGGAAAACCCTTCATCCTCTATTTACCAGTGTCCCTCCTACACATTCTTAAAGACTTCATTCTGGTGAAACTTTCTCTAGCAAGCTCCTCCCCTCCAAATTATGCCAGGTGCCTCTCCCCGAAATATCCCACATTATATTATAATGGTGTGTTAATTTCACAAGACTAGGGGCTCTCTGAGGGCTGGCCTTAGACTGAATCATTGGTATAATCTTTGTGATCAGCATGATTGCCCTAAAACCAGAATTTCACACCCTGGCTTCCCAGGTCCTGGATCACACCTGGCTCATGGGGAGTGAGGCCAGAGAGATTCTCTTGGGAAGGAAAAGGGGCCCCCAGATACCTGTGGTGGCTTCTGATGGCACAGGTGATGATCAAGTATGCAGGGACGTGATGGCCGGCTCGGGAGCTGTGGATAAGGCTGTCATCAGGGAGGGACAGATTGGGAGGAGACCCCAGGCTCACACGGGCTCCAGCACTGGCTATCTCAGGATCACCATTCACAGGTGAAGCATAAATGAGAGTGAGGGGACGGGTGACTGTGTGAGCAGAGGGATGAGCAAGCCTGTGGTTGAGAGGAGCCCAAGAGAGAGAGATAGGTGAACAAGAGAGACTGAACTCGGAGGAGAGACAGATAGGCAGAAAAATGGGCAGATGGATGGGTTACCTGGAAAAGGAGGACCAAGGGCGAGGCTTTAGGAGAATTAAAGTGAAAACCACGTGGGGTCAGAATGTGGTGGAAAACATGTCTGTGTCTAAGGCTTTCCCACCCAGGGCTGGGACACCCCACCAGAATCCGGGAGGGAGAGAAGGGATGAATTAGGGCCCTTCCAGGTCCTTCCCTCACCAAGGACAGCAGGTGAAGTAGAACAAGTGCTCCCAAACCACAAATGTAGATGGGACACAGGAGACCAAGGCTAGGAATACTCATTGTTGGTAGTCGGGGCCATGGCTCCCTAGGTGTAACCTGTGGAGAGAAGGCGAGAGGAGCTGAGCAAGAGTTGGGGTGAACATAAAGCATTAAGGGAGAGGAAGGATGTAGGGACATTTGTGGGAAAAGCAGAAGGGAAAGCAGAGGGGACGAGTGGAGGAGTGTTCAGGGGGAAGGCAATGAGATGGAAGGTGGCTGGACCCAGTGATCATGCAGTGATGAGAAAACTGAACCCAGACCAGGAGGATAGAGAGATAGATCATAACTCACTTTAGAGCAACGGAGGGAACACAGAACTCAGACTGGGAGAGACAACATGGCTGTAGCACAGCCCCTCACCACTGACGTAGAGGCTGTCCCAGTCCAGGGTGAAGGAGCCCAGGTGGGTGATACGCTGAGTCTCATGGCTCAGCTCCCAATAGTCACTCTCTGTCCAGCCCGGGACCTGCGGGGGTCAGAGTGGAAGGTGCCGATGATGTCCACCCCAGTGGTTGCCCCACCCTTCTCAAGACTGGGGGAGTAAGAACATGGGGATGTGGAATACTGAGCAGGGGTCGTTCTGGGTGTGGAAGGCGAGAGAGGGGAAGGGAGGAAGGTGATGGAGATGCTGAAGGGCCTGCTCTGATGCCTGAAGGGGCTCTCCTAGGTGTCTCCCTTGTGAGACAACCCCCTCACAAGAAAGGCCTGACTTCCTTTAGGATGTGGAGAGGGGCATGTGAGTGGCAAAGAGGGGTGGACACACAGACCTGGGCGAGGGGACACCTGCAGGTCTGCACGGACAGCAGCAAGGAGCACAGTCAGTGCCCTGTGTCATCTGACACATGCAGGCAAGAAAGTACAGTTACGTTCTCTCGGTACTACACTCTAAGGTCTTTTCTTTCTACTTATTTCCTACTCCACTGCCATCACTCAGGCCTAGGGATCAATCATCTTATTCCTAATCTTATTCCCAGCACCTCCCATCTTGCCTATTAAGTCTTCATTCTTAAACATGAAGTCCATTTTAACCCACATGCTTAGACCAAACGCTAATCACATGATCCTTCTACGCGCATCTCTCTAGTGTCTTCCCACTGGTCTTTGAACAGAGTCCAAAGTCACCCCTGATCTGGTCCTGTCAGTCCCCCCTCGCCGATGTGGCTCACACCCCTGCCCCTGTGTTGACTCGGCTTAGCCATCCTTCTTCTCAGTGTATGGACACACCAGGCTCTCTGCTTCAGAGGTGTCCTCATGCTGGTCCCTCTGCCTGAAACGCTCTCTTGAACACACTCCCACACCCTCACTCCAGTCTAACCCTCCGACCAGCTAAATCCAGTCCCAAATCCAGCTCTCAAGCTAAATATCAGTCCTTCTCAAGAGGGCTTCTCTGCCCCCTCAGGTTGATTCCCCTTGAGCCAAACTCCCACATCACTCTCATCATTAACTGTCTAAAATCCAAATTCCCAAATACAATATAAATTCCATGGAGGTGGGACAGGGTCTCTCTGGTTCTCCAGGTCCCCATACATGTGGCCCAGGGTCTGGCTCATGAGATGAAGAACCATCCCGGTTTGTCTAGGACTGCCCTGGTTCGAACACTAAACGTCCTGTGTCCTGGAAAACCCCACTGTCCTGAATAAACGAGGATGGTTGGTCACCATTAATTATACACTCAGAAACTATCTATCGCATGACAAGCACACATTCCCCTCAAGAACATCACAGGAAATCTAGAATGAAAAAGGGACACACACATACACACACAATTAGTAGAGGCCAACAACTAAATACAAAATTACTTAACAAGATTCTCTGCAACGTGAATCACCAGACCATTATTTCAGAAAACTTTCAAGAAACTAAGTTAATTCCCTTTAGAAGGCAAGGTGGTGAGGACAGTTTTTTTGGAGACTAGCGCCCTTCACTTCAATCTCCAGTGTTGCTTAGTACTCCTCCAAATGATTTGAAATGTCATAAAGAAAAAAATGCTCAAAATAAATCTGGCTACTGGCAAATTCAATTTTAAATTTGTTATTAATACAAAGAAGTTCCAATCATCTTTTTCCCTGAATGCTCCTTTATGTCAAATTTATGTGGAGGATTTATAGGACTTTAGAAATCAAATTGAATGTGTCTAAGGAATGTTGCTGAGTATCCCTGCTAATATTTCATGAGATGTCTTCTAATACTACATACTCATGCAAAACATTTCTGTATTTATATTATATATAAATCCTGACTTTTGAGTATTATGCAGTGCAAGTAAATCTATATTTTCTACTATAATACACATTTGCAGTTATTTAGGTTTGTTTCATGTGTTTTTATTTGCATATAACTGTACTTACTAAAATATTTACTACACAGAACGACACACAGCTTACCATCTTTCCAACCATCAAACATCAATAATTTTTCTCAAGATACCTTCACTCTCAGTGACTCCAGGTGGTGACAACCCGAGCCCAGGAAAGATCACTAGCAGGTCTTCTGCACAGGGGATGATGCCGGAACCTCTTGGTACCAGGTCCACAGGGTACTCACCTGGTCACACAGAAATCCATGGATCAGCAAGGACAGGTGGACCCTGAGCCTGGTTTCACCTCAAACTTAAGCTCCATGGATGATTTTCGTGTCTGAGGGGAGAAAGAAAAGCGCAAACAAGTTTTTGAGGCCTTTTATAGGGCGTTGGATGGAATGGCCAACCCCATTCACTTTTCCTTTTTTGTATTTACTGATTTAACTGTAACTGTTGGCTGTGGCTGGATTTTCCCGATTCCTATCCACCCACCTGCTGCTCCCCGAGATGGGAGAAAGCAGCTTCGTGCTGTGTGCACTTGAGTCGCTCAACTCACTTTGCTGGACAGAGACTTTTTGGTGACTTTGGACCCTTTAAACAAGCTTGTCATTTAGGGACCCTGTAAGTGACTCGCTGACTTGTCAACAATTTCCACACTTCATTCAGGGTTCGGGAGATTTTCAGGCCCTGGAGCAGGTTTCCCAACCTTGGCACAACTGACATTTGGGGCTGGATAATTCTCTGTCGGGCCGTCCTGGGCCCTGGAGGACGCTGAGCAGCATTCCTGTGTCTCCCTCTAGATGCCAGTAGCGCCCCCATTAGTAACAACCCAAACATCGCCTCCAGAAGCGGCTAAAGCCCCCTGGGGACAAAATCACACGGAGGACGATGACGGGGACTCTGAGGAGGGGACGGTGGCACCCGGAGCCAGGAGGAACAGCAGCCTAGGGGGCCCTGATTGAACAGCCCGGGGGAAACGGGGCTCAGGGAGGACGGAGTGACGCCGGGCCCTGATGGGGCTGCCCGCGGCCCAGGCCCCTCCCTGGACTGCGACTGGAGCCGGGACCGCCCGCCGCTCACCGAGCCCCACCCCTGAGGGAGAACGTCCACGGGAATGCGGTCTGTGCTGAAAAGACGGAACACACCGCACGAAACGACCACTCCATCCACTGCGCCGCCCGCGCTTCCGGTTCCGGTCTCAGGCGGACGTTCGGGGAGGACGAACGTTTGGGGGCTGCCGGTTGAGGCGGCGGGCTGGTCGAGGCCACGCACCACCGCGTCGGGGGAGTTGTCTAGTTTCTAGAGTGAGTGAGAAGCTGGAAAGCGGGCTGTGTCAGCATCAGGGACAGGGACAAAATCTAGGGGCGGGGCTGTGTGCGGTAACCAGTTCTAGGGGCGTGCTGTGGGCGGGGACAAGGCTGTGAGTGACAGCACGCCTGGGAGGCAGTTCTATGGGCGGGAACAAGGGTGCAGGCAGGGCAATGAGCCGGGACCAGGCTGTGGGCAGAGGCAGGCCCGAACGTTGTGGGCTGAGATCAGTTCCAGGGGCAGGAAGAGGCGGGGGTGTGGCTGGAATAATTCAGGCAGACTTCACAGGGGGAGGAAATCAGCTTCAGGGGCATGGTTGGAGGCGAGGCTTTCCCTGGACCCCTAGACTGTACAGGTAGCTGGATGTTGAACAGCTGTTCTTCATTCCTTTCCCCACATTTACACAGCCTCATAGAATGATGTGCCCATATTTAGAATTCTAAATTTTTTGTGTGTTTTCTGTTCTTAATTTCGTTAAAAAATTGGATCGTATATTCACATTTCTCTACAACTTTCTGTTCCAAGCCAATAGATAAGGATATAACGCTATTTTAATTTTAAAAATCTGGGGGGAGGGAAGCTTACCTCGTAGGTGCACGTATAGGAAAACTTCAAAGAATGGTGCAAAGTCAATAAAATATTCTCACTCTACCACTGTCTCCCAGTACATTTGCACAGAGATAAACATCCTTTCCTCCTCTATCCTTTCAGACATACTGCATATATGTGGGCCTGTGTATATGTTCAAGACCAAGAGGGATGTCCCCAAGCAAAACCTGAAGCCCATGAATTGTCTCATGCATCAGAAGTTAATGAGAAGAGATTTAATTTTCTGGTGGAAGGAGATGAACCGGTGATGAATCCATAGGAAAACAACAAAGAAACAAGAGAATTTTCCCATATAGAAGGTCAAAGGAAAAAGTGAGCAAGAAAATGTATTCATACTATCTGACGTAGCACATCTCTGGATAAAATTCATATGCTATAAAATGGTAAACACATGTCATAAAACAGTAGACATTGAATTTTGATTTATCCTAATTCATTAAATAGTTATATTGGGCAAGGGGAATTATGTTTTTAACATATGTAAGAACTCTTCATGCTGATTTTTTCAGAGAAGAAAGAAAGTTTAAATAGTCAAAAGCTGAAAAATGAAAAAGCTGTATGAGTAGCTAATTTAGAAATATAGATTTTAAACCAGAAAATTAAAGTTGTTTTTGGAACCAGAGTAAGATTGGGGAAGGTAGCTTTACATTATAAGTCTTGGAGTATTATTTGAGAGATGTGCGTATACATACACGCACACACATGGGAGCCTGAATTTGTATTCCAAAGGGATCATCTAACTCTACAAAGAATTTGTAAAAAGGATTCACTTTACAAGTGTAGAACGTATTTTGAAAACTACAGACTTCAAGCATTAAAAAACCTGTCATCAACCCGGTGGAAAAATGAATTGGGCATCACTTTCCAACCCACAAGTTGATAAGCATTTTATATACATTACTCTTGAGTATCTCACAGAAACCCATAAGGAAGATGGTATTATCTATCTCCATTTTGCAGATGAGGAAATTGGTGACAGCATATTGCTAAAATTTGCATATAAGTTCTCAATAGATAGTGTTTTATGTTAAAATTGTTTATTGAATTTTCTTTTCATTAATAAAACGATATGTGCCATTCTTACAAATAAGCAAAGGGTGTGTAAAAACAATTTGGCAAAGCGACAGTTTTATATCCTTTTGATATAATTAAATATAATATATATTATGCAAGGTTCCTGAATACATGCAAAAAAGCCATTATAACAATTTTTTGTACAAAAATCTTAGATCATTCATGAACTGATAACAACACAAATCATGATTAGGCAAGGTATTTCTGTAGAATGACAAATATTTAAACTTTAGACATTTAGAAAGGTAATTCATTACAGTAACTAATGTATATAAGAATTTTTTCAAACTCACTAAGTGCCAGGAAATCATTTGACAAAATGCACTGCAATATTATTCACAATAACCAAGAGATGGAAACTACCTAATTGTGCACCCGTGGGTGAAAGGATGAAGAAAATCTGGGGCATCTATACAATGGAATATTATTCAGCCTTAAAAAAGAAGGAAATCCTGTATTCAGAATTGCTTGACTGGATCATATCAGTAGCCATATGCTTTCTTCCTTAGTTCCCTCTGATCCATTCGCCAACCAGGAACCAGGGTGATCCTTTTACAATGTAAGCGCCACAACCTCTAATGGATCCCTAAAAGAGATTTTGGAGGTGGACTGCCTGAGTACCAGCTGTGTGACCTTGGTCAATTACATAACCTCTAATGTTCCTCATCCATACAATAGAGGTTAATAGTATTGTCTCCATTGCATTGTTGTGAGGATTAAATGAGTGAATACATGTCAGATGCCTAGAAAGTGCCTGGCACATGATAAGGCATCATGAAAAATTTAACTGTAATTATAGCCAAATTAAATATTGTGATGGCCTATTAATTAAGTTGAACCATATAAATTTCTAATATTCAACCATTTTGACCCATTATTATTGTTGAATAAATGATAAAAGTCTAGGCAGGTTTGTTAGAGTCAAAAAGGATTAGATAAATGAAAATATTATTAGAAAAAATGAGCTGAAATAGATTGCTTTGCAATTTAGAAGGCAGTTTCTTATACTTTTTTTCATTTAATCTCTATAGAATGCTTGTCAGGGTATTATTACCACTGTCTCTGAAGGAGTAACTGACTTTCCCCAAATCACACCACATTAAATAACACAATTATAGTGGAAACATCATTTCAAGTATAAATCCCATATGATATTTTTTCCCCTTCATAATATCATTGGTCCTCTCAAGAAAGTGATGAAATAATGCTGATTCATAGGAACTTAGTCTTAAAGAGACATACTCTCAGATGATAAACACTATGTCTTTGAAATAGGGGTGTTGCGAGAAGAAAATTGGGACCCATGCTGTCTGGGTGTTCAAGTCCATGATTAGACTTCTGGTAAACAGTCAAAGAAGGGAAAGGGTGAATAATAGTCCAGAATGAAAAAAGGTTGACGTATATGTAACTTTATTGATCACCTCAAGATTCTCTTTTTGTTTATGGTCTGTGTCACACCACTAGAATATAAATGCTCTTAGGGTAGATCACTGCTATCATGCAGCAAGTGGTAGGCACTGAGTAAATATTTATTAAAGGAATGAAAGTGGCCTTGAATACATCTGCTCTTTACTCACCAGAGAACATCCCCATACCGGGCAAATGGCATCATTAACAAAATTTTAAAAATCTTATCCTTATAATCTCGTAACCATGGATAAAAGGCTCCCATTTATTTCATATTTTCTAAGTACTTAAGCATTCTGGTGTATTAGGGAGAGTTTCCACAGCCTCGCTGTAAAATAAAGCAAGACTTTTTGGCCCATTGTTTGCTGTTTCCAGCAGGGCCCATCTCTATACTTACCTCTAAACAATTAACTATAGATTTGTTATCCCTATGAACAGCGATTTGGTATGGAACCTGGTTTATCAGTGTCATGCGAAAGTAGACATTTCATATGTCTTTAAGGGGTGATATGGATAATAATGTTGATGCAGAAGAAGACAAGTGAAAATTCTCTCTGGTCTTTGTCAAGTGCATGTGGGTGAAGTGTATCTTGTTGTCACTGGATTTCAGAACTCAAAAAGACTCATCCAACTCTTCATGTTACAGGTGAAGAAACTGAGGTCTAAAGAGGTTGAGAGATTTGACCAAGAATAATTCCTGGGACTAGAGAGAGATCCTCTGATTCTCAGCTGGCCACATTGTCAAAAGATCTCCAGCTACAAACAGCCAAGGGAAGCAAGTCTGTTGATTTCCAGGCAGAAATGATTCCCCTTCACGTTTTTACTTTTTCTCCCTTAGATGTCTATTCTGCCCTGACAAGGAATTTATCTGATGTTTACGCTAAACTTAAGAAGAGGAAAATGTTCCTGGCAAACACTTGTGATTCAGTGTGGCACTGGAGAGCACAGTCATGAAAAAATGAGAATCAAAAGAATAAGAGGTAAATAATATTAGAGAAGAAGAGAAAATCTATTATTTTAGTGGGACATAATTTATAAAGTTTAGAACTGGTAAATAAGTGCAGTAATGTATAAGAATGCTAGATTCCTATATGAAACATGAAAAATACTGTTACATGAGCAAGAATTAGTTTAATCATGTAAATAATTATTCCATTAATAAGAGCAATGAATTATTTAAGATGAGTTGTTAAAATAATTGGAACTACACATTAGTTATATGAAGAAGATTATAAAGAGATACAAAGCGTGTAAAAGCTCTGATTAAATGGAGAGATATACAATACTTGTGATTGAAAACAGTGTTTCAAGATATCAATTTTCCAAACATTATTCAGATTCCATATGCTTCAAATCAACTTTTAAAATGATGTAGTGTTTGTTTTATAGACTAAAAGATATCCATTTCTAAAATAAAACACTGGACCATCAACTAACATTATTCACAATTAAATCATTCGAAATGGATTATAAGGGCTAAAATTAAAAGTAAAAATCCCCCGCGTATAACAGTGGTGGATGACAATATAGAAGAATATCCATAATCTTAAAATCAGTGAAGATATTCTTAATATATATGCTTAAAGATGTCTGGTAGAAAAGAGGAAGGAGAAAAAGTAAAATGGAACGTGATATGGTCTCTGATTTTCTTTCAGAGACTTAATCTATAGAAAAATATTCCAGTCTACGATATTGGATAAAGGAATAGAAATCTGTGA
The DNA here is from genome assembly GCF_020826845.1 of Diceros bicornis minor. Classification (NCBI taxonomy): domain Eukaryota; kingdom Metazoa; phylum Chordata; class Mammalia; order Perissodactyla; family Rhinocerotidae; genus Diceros; species Diceros bicornis. The sequence continues at coordinate 1,784,992 of NW_026691656.1, forward strand.
TAATTACAGAAATAATGAGAGGACATATATAAATGGTATCATAATGTATCAGTTAGCTTCTGCTGTATAACAAGCCAACCTAGAATATGGTGGCGTCAAATAAGAATAGTTTATTTTTTCTCAAGATTCTGTGGGCTAACTGGGCAGTTATTTTGATCTGGACCTATTGGTGGCTCAGCTGGGATTGGCTGGTCTAGGACGGCCTTACTCACATATCTGATTGTTGACTTGAAGTCACCTGGAGTAATGGAGATGTGCAGTCTATCTAGACTCATTCACATATTGATGACCTCAGGCTTCCCAAGGGCAGACAGAGAAGGACAAGTACCATCAATGAGCAAGTGTTTTTCATGCCTTTGCTCATGTCATTTGTTAATGTCCCATTGGCAAAAGCAAGTTACAAGGCCAAGTCTATCCAAAGTCAACGTGGGATGCTATGACCAAACAGACAGAGGGAGAAGACTAATGTGTGGCAATTTTCACAATCTTTCACACATAATTTTAGAGGAGAATTAGTATGAATGTTTTTGTATTTGTTCATTTGAATGCCCGAGGAAAATTGTACAAAGCCAAAACAAACGTAAAGCAAAAAATTAAGTGGAGATGTAAGGTAAGTTTAGTTGGTACTTAAAGTGGATCTTCAAAAATGTGGTAGTTTATTTTTCAAGTGTAGGCAAGTTCTTGTGACCTATGAAAATAACTTACATTTCGATTATTTTCTCGCTGAATGTGTTTTATTCGGTAACACATTTGACGTTTTTCTCTCTGGGCTTAGGAAAATAACGTAGCACTTGGGAGCAAAGATGCAGCCTAATAGCCCCACACTGGAGGCCAAGATGGAGCAGATATCCACGGCCACCATGACCTTGCCCTTGGTGCTGTGGTAGACGGGGAGGAAGGTGACCCAGACACTGCAGAACACCAGCATGCTGAACATCAGGATCTTGGCTTCATTAAAGGTGTCAGGCAGGTTCCAGGCCAGGAAAGCTACAGGGAAGCTGCCCAGGGCCAAGGAGCCCAGGTATCCCAGGACACAGTAGAAAGCAGTGACTGAGCCCTTGTTGCACACGATGATGATGTGGCCGTGTGCATCTGTGTCAATGAAGGGAGGAGAGGTTCCCAGCCAGATTCCACAGAACTCACCTGGATAAAGGAGCAGATGGGAATGATGAAGTTAGGTTCCTCTGCCACCAACCACTGCATCATCCTTCTCCCTGGTGCAGTGACCTTGAAGGCCACAGCCACAGTCATAGTTTTGGCCAAGACACTGGAAACAGCCACAGTAAATACAACTCCAAATGTGATTTGTTGAAGACTGCAGGTGGCTGTCTTGGGACGACAAATGAAGAGTAAGGAACAGAGGAAGCAGAGGTGAGGGAGATGAGCAGGATGTAGCTGAGAGTCAGATTACTGACCTTGACTATGGGAGTGTCTTGGTGTTTCACAAAGACCCCCAAGACCACAGCTGTGAGGACAGAAAAGCACAGAGCTGTGCAGGCCAGGGCCATCCCTAAGGGGTCCTCATAAGCCAGAAAGGTCACTGCATTTTTGAGGCAGCAATCTCACCCTCTGTTGTCATACTGATGATCTGGACACTTCACACACTGATCCATGTCTGGGGAGAGATGCAAAGTGTCCTCAGCCCAGGTTCAGTCATTCTCTCTCATTCGCATGTCCCCAAAGAAGGCATTGGGTAAATTTAGCCAATTGTCATCCTTTGTTGCTCCAGGCACCAAATAACAGAATGCTCTGCAGAGAACCAATCCTAGTTAATAATACTGCCCATCTTATTTATGGTTAAGTAAACAAAGCTATTATCCTTCTCAGTATTTATCTTGCATATTCATGAAAGCACTTTTTTCTCAGCAGAAAATCAAATGTCCTCCCTATCTCTCTGAGCTATACCCCTGTAAGCTATGGCCTAGATTTACTCATTCAATGAGCAAGCAGTTATTGGAAAACCTCCATGAGCCAGATAATATGCTACATTCTAGGGAAACAGAGATGACCAAGTCATAGACCTCACTCCTCGGGAGTTTCAAAATGAGACCATTTCTACCATAAAAATGACCTCCAAAACATTTCATCTTGATGTCACTTCCACCACTTCTGTTAAGATTTTAGTCACTTCTCGCCTATGTTATCATAAGATCCTTTTACTCTGGTTCCCTGCCCTTGTCCTGCATCACAAGTGATACTTCTACAGGTAAGTGGGATCAGGTTTATCCTCCATTAAAAAATCCGACAAACTCTTAGGAAGACCAAAAAGACTGTATAACCTTGGTCTTGCCTACCTCTACTACCTCTGCTCTGATTTTTAAGATTCCCAAATCTTCATGTGGTTCTGAAACTGTTCTGTGCCCACTCATCCCTGCAGGTATCAATACATGCTTTTTCCGTCTACAGGGGCATTGCTCCTTCCTCTTTACGTCCCTTTAAATTCTCTCACTTTTCACGTTTAGAACTACAATCTGCCTGATAACGTTTTCTGTGGATGGTGTGAGTTAGGGTTGGCAAGTCATTGTCTTCTCCATGAAGACAGCCAATTTACCCAACATGTTTTATCGAAAAGTCTTTCATTTTCCCACTCCTCCTCAGTGTTTCATTGTAAATCAGACGTCTATACGTGAGTCCCTATATGAGCAGCTTGTATCTGAACTTACCATTTGGTTCCGTTGATTTTCTTGTTTATCCTCTTGACGAACCTCCTCTATTGTGATGCTATAATATTTGATGTCAGGTAGAGTAAGTCCTCCCACTCTATTCATTGTCTTCAAGATTTTCTTAGCTAAGTTTTTCCTTTATCATTTCCATAAGAATTGTATCAATTGTAATTTCCACAGAACGGGTTATCATTTTAGTTGCAATTTTGTGGAAGCTGTAGATTAACTTGGACAGTTTTGATATCTGTAGAATTTTGAGTCTGTTCAGTCACGAATTTAATTTATCGCTCCACTACTTTCAGTCTTCCTCCATTTTTCTAAATGCTGTTCTATAAATTTATGGACAGAAATCTTTTGAAAGTCTCATTAAAGTTATTTCTAGGTACTTCATACTTTAAGATGTTGTAAATGTCATTTTTTAAAATTTAAATTTTGAATGTTCATGACGGGTAGATGGAAGCAACACTTTCTATATTAACCTTGTATTCAGCCACCAATAAACTCAGTTAATCCATTAATTTATATGGTTTTTACATTTATACCATAATATCATCTGAAGATAACATCAATTTTACTTCTTCCTTTGAAGTAAATTATTCCTTTTATTTCTTTTCCTGCCAATATTTTATCAGGCAAGATCTCCAGCCTAACGGCTTATAGAGACATTGGTGTTGAACATTGTTCTCTTATCCTTGCTTTCAACAGTGCACCATAAAGTTCCATTCTGTGAATACTGTGTATGGGAGTAAGAGATTTTACTTCTGTTACTGATTTGGTAAGTGTTGTTTCAGCTTTTGTTGTTTGTTTTAAGATATGAATAGGTGTTTAATTTTACTAGTTTTTCTTACAGTTATTGAGATTATTATTTCTCTTTTTTCAGAGATTAGTGTACTGAATTACATTGCATGAACCTAATTTGGTCATGATATGCCCTTCTTATAAAATATGGCTAGATTTGGAAGTTTGATTTGATTTTTTTTTTAGTATAAATGAATTTAATTCAAGAAAGAGAGTGGCCTGTAGTTTCCTTTCCTGCAATGAGTTTGGTAGATTTTGGTAGCAATGTTAATCTCGTCTCTCAAAGTGAGTCAAAAAGTTTTCAGTTTTTCCTATTCTCTGGAAGAGTTTGAGTAGATGTATATTATTTTTTTCTTGAATATTTGGGCAGATTCATCAACTTTGTCCCAAATAAATAGCTTACAATAAAATTTTGTAGAAATGTTTTAAAGGATGGTCTCAATTTCTGTAATAGGTATGGCAATATTCAGCTTTTTCATTTTGTCTTGAGGCAGTTTGGTAACTTTCATTTGCCTAGAAATTTGTGAATTTCCTCTAAGTTTTCATTGTATCAACATGATGTTATTTATGTTTTCTTCATGTTAAAAATTTTCCATATGATCTGCACAGATTACTCCCTTTTCAGCCTTGGTATTATTTTGTTGCAATTTTTCTCTTTTTTTTAGCACTAGTAGTAGGATTTTAGTGAGCATATTTGTCATTTATTAGAATCTAATTTAGTTTTATTTATCCTTTTGATGTTTTTCTTTTATTTTGTTAACACTTCCTCTAATATTTATCATTTTGTGTTTTCTCTTTTCCTTGTGTTTACTTTTCTGCTCTTTTTCTAGTTTGTGATGAATGTTTAGAACTTAGAAATTCAACCTTTCTTTATTTAAATATACACAATATTATATAAATATATATAATCTAGGATTATACATTTCTCTTTAAGGATAGATTTAATTCCACCCTATAAGATTTGATGAATAGTATTTTTAATTGGAAATACATTCTAATTTCCATCATAGTTTACTCATTAATCATCGGTTGTTTACAAGAGTATTTATTAATCTCCAAGAATGTAAGACTTGAAGTTAGTGGACGTAGTGTTCTTTAGATGTGCATATGGAACATATACCCAAACTTACCACACGCCAAATGTGCACGTGGAAGCTTTATCCATATTGACGATATGCCACACTATATCATCAATCTCAGTACATTTCAAAAAAATTGAAATTATACAAAAGATGTTGTGAAATTAAGCTTCATATCAATCACAAAAATAAAATTAGATAATGCCACCATTGAGGGGATTCCAGCATTGCACCGTTTAATATCATAAATCTAAGTAATTCTAAGATGTTAATTATTGTATGAAAAATCTTCAGTGTTGGTTTTCTGTCCCTCTTCTACTTCATGACCCAACTCCCAAACCCACATTGTCTGTGTTCTAGTCACGTTGAACCTTTTCTCAGCTCCCTAGAATATTAAATGCAGGGCTAATTTGCAAGTTTCTGCCATTTCTAAGAATTCCACCAAGAATTTAATCTGCCTTCATTAGTCTGATATAATACTAATGCTACTGCCTCTATGAGGAAGTCCATGACACTTCCTTCCACACAAACATATATACTATCACTTATTTCATCCCATGGGTCTCTGTGTGCCTATATTGCAACCTTATGTCACCACCTTGAATTCACATCACTGCATGTTGTCTCCCCTACTCACCTGTGAACTCAAGGAGATCAGAAACCAAGCTGTACCATAAGCTCATTGTACACCATGGAAATACTTACTTCTTAAATCAAACACAACGTTTCTGAGCTCCTGCTCTGTTCCAAGAACAGCACCAGACTCTGGAAAAATAAGGATTTGTCCAATGTGATCTAAATTTAGCTTTAAAGAAGATGAAAAGTAAGGACTTACAATACCATGTGTTAGATTCCATGAGAGAGATTTAAGTTAGTTACTGTGGAGTGGTCGTAAAGGGTTTCCTTGAGATGATAATGCCTGCAATGGTGCTAAAATGAGACAAGCAAGCTAGTTCAAGGTAGAGAGAGAGAGTATCATTTTGGGAGGACATATTATTGGCTATAAAAGTTAAATTACTAACTGGAGGAAAGCAACATTTTGACCCTGCAGTCCTCATCAGAGCTTTTCCGTTTCTTTTGGAGAACGGTGCATACAAAAGAGAGGTGGAGAGCCAGCCCTGATATCCTAGTGGTGAAAGGTCAGTGCTCACCACTTCGGTGGCCCATGTTGGTTTCCTGGTCATGGAACCACACCGTCTCTCTGTGAATTGACATGCTGTGGTGGTGGCTCACATAGAAGAACTAGAATGATTTACAACTAGGATATATAGCTATGTACTACAGCTTTGAGGACAATAATACATGAGCAAGATTGGCAACAGATGTTAGTTAGCTCATGACAAATGTTTCCCTTCAAAAAAAAAAAGATAGAAGTCGAGAATGTCGCTGCAAGGCATATACTCACCTATCTCATTAGAAATCACATTCTCTGGGCTGGGAATGCAAGCAAAACAACAGGCAGCCTTGCTCTCTTGAGGGTTCTTCTTGAAGCCCGGACTGCAACTCTCACTGCATACAGAGTGCGGAGTTTGGAGAAAATCAGATAACACTTGGTAACAGCTGTGACTTTTACCTAATTTTCAAGTAACTAGAGTGTTTTAGAGTATTGGGCCTTAACAAACTTAATCATGAAATACTTAAATCCAATTCATTGGTTTGACGCCATGCTTACTGTATGATATAAAACACTGGTACACCTCAGAAATACTGTGGGTTTGTTTCCAGAGCACAGCAATAAATCAAATATTGCAATAAAGTGAGTCACACCAGTTTTTTGATTTCCTAGTGAATAAAGAAGTTATGTTTACACTATACTGTAGTGTACTAAGTGTGCAATAACATTATCTCTAGAAAACATGTACATAACTTAATTTAAAAAAAAATCTTCCTGAAAATTACTAAACACTTTCTGAACCTTCAGCAAATTGCAATCTTTTGCTTATGAAGGTCTTGCTTCCATCTTGGATTGTTGGTAAATGAAAAAATTACTTCAGTTGGAAGTGAATTGTTAAATTCCCATATGTGGCCATTTATGAAGCTCTGAGGGGACACAAAACTCAAACAAGATTTTGGTTATTCACGTGTGGTATAAGTAATTGTGATTGAGTTCAACCCACCTCAGAAATTCCCGTGTCCCACTCAATCACCTCGTCAGATAAAGACAATTCTTGACCACGTGGAGCATGTTGGGAATATTCTCCTACTTTCACTTTAAGTCCAAGACCTTCGGGAAAATTCCAAAAGTTGAGAATGGTTTACTCTAAATCTGATTTTCCTTCATCAGCCAAATTCACTGAGTCACCAGCAGGATTGTTAAATTCTATGTTCCTCAGAAAGGAGTGCAGCTAAAAGAGACACATCATCCTGTGGTGAAGTGGGCCCGGGTGTTAAAGAGAAAAACCCTGAATTGGGGACAGCCTTTCATTGTCTGTAATCCTTGCTTCATAATGTACCTTTATTACAAGTATCCAATGAAGTAAAGCAAATGAAATCATATGGAGAACTACAATATCATAATGTTTCTAAAATATCAGGTAGTTTCAAGAGAAAATGCCTAAAGACAAGAATATCAAGATGATCAGTGGTGATAGGATTCAGAAAAATCTCGAGTACAAAGTCCAATCTAGCCACCCTCATGCACTCTCTGAATTTTCCCAGACCATCAATCTGCAAAATGATATTAGCAATACCTAAAGTTGTTGCAGAATTAAATGACATCATTTATGTAAAGTATTCATTATGATGTTCAGCACCAGATGGGCACATAAAGGACAAGTTTTCTTCTTCTTGTCATTGAGGAGCTTCATGGGAGAAGACAGGATATTCCCTATTGAAACGTTAGGCAGGCAGGATGTTGGGATCCTTTGTAACACAAAGCATTGATATTGACTCATAGCTCACTTCCTCGTTGCCACTAGAACCTTCTTGTAGATGACTTACTACCCAGGACTAGATATACCTCCTAGAGAGTGAAACAAGTATAGAAACTCTTGTGCTTTTCTTGGAGAAAGAATCCTAACTGCCTGGTTTGAGCACCTGTGGAACCATAAGAAAGTCACTTTTACGAGTGTACATTCTGTTAAGTCGAAGAGACTTTGCCTGCCAGGGACAAAACAACAGACCTTCCCCACTTCGCATTGGCTGCATTTCTGCATGTTGAAGAAACATCTTGTGAAGGTTCCAGGCCACAGCATACACAGCATTTTACATACTGTAACTCCATTCAGTCATGCTTGTGTCAAAAATCTGCCAAGGCCGCCATCCTAAGGAGGCATTAGGTGGACAATTCTCCAGTGTTTTACAGTAAGACTCAGAAATCGTGCAAGGAATAAAGGGAAACCACAACATAGTGAAGTAAATGTCTTCTGGATATTTGGAAGGGTTAACTGTCTGGATAAAATTTTCAAAGCCAGGGACCTCAGTACGGTGGTGTGAAAAAATGAGAGTCCCATGGAATGAGTCAAGAATGAAATCTCTCTCACTGTGGATAAAATCCCACTCTAATGTCGTGACCCAGACTTTCCATATCACTAAAATCTCCCAAGTAGAAAAACTCAAGCTTATGAGAGAGTTGGCATCACCATAAATGATAACCACATTCCCTTCTGTTTGCTATACTTGCAAATCGTATGGCCATGTCTTTGAGTAATATGACCTTTCAGTCACAGGAATCATTTCCACAAAGGCTGCACAGATTCCATTCCGGTCCATCTCTCCTCTCAATTCTGAGAGAAACTCAACACCTTTCTTGTCTTCCGAGGTGACCAGCCCCACCCAGATCCAACTGAAAGGAAACAGCAAAGAGTCCATGCCAATGGCTAGAGATGTGTCCCTGGGGCCCATGTAATAGAGAGATGGAAACTGCTCATCATCATTCAGGGTAAGATCAAAAGGTCCATAGGTAAGCTAAAAGGAAAAGACAATTGGAAGCAATATGAGGAAGGGGATTGGCAAAAATCACACTCTCAGTCCTGAAGGCTGTTCAGCAACACCTGGAGTGGTAGAAGGGGACAATTGTTCATTTCATTTTTTAATCATTTTCCACTCCCTGAAAGCTTTCTATAAAATAAGATCAGTCAGAGTTCCAGGAAACTGCTTTGTCTCCTTCTTCCTCAACCTTCTCTCTACTCCAAATAAAGGAAATGTCGTACTCCATCAAGGTCCTGTACACGAAATCTTTGAAATCATATCCTTTGAGAGATGTACAAACCCAGTCTCCTCCTCTCTTCATTTTTAAGACCCTGAGAATGGCACCAAAGGAGACGTGGTTTCACCTCTCCCCATCCCACCCAGTCTTACCTGTGGAAATTTGTACAGTTCCAGCAGTGTTCCAATCTGGGCAGAAATTGCCCAGTTGTTTCCTGTAAGGACCGCTAGAGACTTACTCTCTCTCCTGCTGTCGTAATTAGGGATGTCCTTGCCCAACCCTGAGAGCCAAATCAGGGAACTCTCCAATGTCCTCCTTTCACTGGGCAGGGCATTATAGAGATCAAATCCCAGAGACATATTTGGCAAGATATGAGGGTTCCTGTTGATTTCCTCAATTGCAAAAACCAAGGACAGAACATACTGGTACTTCTTGTACTGAAACCTGCATAGAGGGATAAGGATCATTAGGGAAAATACTCAAAATGATTTCCTTCAAATGCAATACAATGACTTTATTATTAAAATAAATATGCTATTGACTCGAATGTCTGTGGCAAGAGATGGCACTCCTGAAGCCTTAGAATTTATAACTAAAGAAAATAACATGACTCCAGCTGTGGAACTTCCTTAGTGAATTCCACACTCATGAAAGAAACTGGTTAAATACACAGAAGAAAATACAATGAATGGAAAAACAGATCACTTTCAGAGTAGAATTGTAAATGACTCTTTGGTTCAGGATTCAAAATGCTTGTTTATATGAGCACACCATTAAATCCTTCCTAGAAGAGCAACAATATTAGCATGAGATTGAATATAGCCCTGGGGAGGAAGAAAAATTTGAACTGAAAGATACATGACATGCATAGAAACATGACATGTGCACGATGAGAATGGTGCAACAGAAGGCTGTCAATCAAATTTCCTAACCTCTGTCCCCTCAAACCTGAGCGTCTGCCACCATCAAAACCAGGAAACTAAGGTGAACTTCAGAGATCCAATGAAGTAGGAATCATCAACAGGCAGGAACAATTGAAAGAATCAAGAAGGACTGAAAGGACTAGCAACACTTAGGAATCTAAGAGAGAGAGCATTGTAAAGTTTAAAAAGCTTCTCATCCATTTCTTATTTTAAAAATATAAAATTAAAATTAATCATTAACATCTTTAATGGTACCTATTCCTGATAGCCCATATTGTCTTCATCTTTTCTACAGGCTTTCTACACACAAATAACACCTAAGCCAAAGAAAATTCTCTGCATTTCTATTGCCTGGGATTTGTAATAGCATCAGGAATAAAATAGAGCAGTCACTTGTACTTATTTCAAGTGTTCTAGGAGGATTGATTAGTACCCTAGTTCATGCTCACTGCTTGTTAATGCTCCCCGTGTCCCTGTGAAGAATAGGTGTTCTTCACTTGTTGGGTATAGGGTTCGATGTGTATCCATTAAATGCAACTTGCTAATTTGTTTTTCAAACACTCTATTATTAGATATATGTTATTCTTTGTCTCAGAGGAAAGTTGAAATTCTTCACTATGATGATATATTATGTCTACCTCTCCTCTTCCTCTGCCTCCTTCTCCTGTATTTCCTCCTCCTCCTCTGATTTTTCTTCTTGGCTTCTCCTTCTCCTCCTCTTCCTTCTCCTCCTTCCTTTCCTAGTTGAGGCTATATTATCTTCACATGACATCCTGTGTAGTATAATGACTATATCTTCATGATAAGTTGAACTTATATACCATTGGGGATTAACCACTTAATTGCTAATGATGCTTTTTTCCTCATCTGTTTTATGTCATATTATTATAGCTACCCTGGGTTGATTTTTGATTGATATTTTCCTAGCATATCTTTATATCTTCTATTCTGTTTTGAATTTCTTGTTTTCCATGTTTTTTAGTTTTCACAATTCTTGTAAACAAGATACAGCTAAATTTATCACTGTCGCATCAAATTTAACAATCTGTATTTAAGTGGAGAATTTATTCCATTTACATTTGTTGTGATTATTTATATCCTTGTTTTGACACACAATCTATATGTTTTCCTTCTATTTTTCCACAAGTTTCATTATGTTATTTCCCTTTAAAATTTATTGATTTATACTTGTTTTCCATATTCTATTGTATCTCCTCTATTTGGGTGAGAGTTATATTCTCTACTTCTATTTTACCACCAGCCCACACTGCCTGAAGTGGATATAGTTTCTCATCTCCTGAGAAATGTATAGACCCTTTAACTTTCAGTTTTACCCTCATGACTCACTTGTTTTTGTTGTACAGTACTTTATTTCTCCTTTTTCTTTACTCTCTCTCATCATCTCCATATCTAAATTATTTTTCGTGTTTTTTAGTTCCTTGTCTTTCTATGCTGCATTCTATTTCCTTCAGAATACAAATTTGGATTTCTAGTCTCTCTTCTGTTGTAGAACCCATCTATGAAGTTTCAAAACTCAACAGTTATGTATTTTTCATCTCTTAAAGTTCTATAAGGCCCTCTGCGATATATGTCTTATCATTTCTAGAGTCTCCTATTTGATTTTGTCATTCCATTTTTTGTTGTTCCATTTTTTATACAGAGTTATTTTATATTTTGAAGTTGGTAAGTCTAATAGTGAAGGTTTTAGTGTTTAAATGTACTGTTTTATTTTTAATTTTCTTGTGTCTTATGACTCTTATCGACAATGACATGTATTCCTTATTTGTTTGGAGAACTTTGATTGTGAGCTCATATTTGTCTGATTTTAATGTGTACAGAATGTAAGGCTTTCGTTTAGATTTTTTCCTCCGGAGAAGAATGTCACTGGTTTCTGCTCACAGTCATGTGAGATGACACCAACCTAAGTGCCTTTTTTGTGTGACTCACAACTAATCTGTGACTCCCAGATTCATTCCCTCAAGTCACTAGTGACTCAAAGACAAATCCTTTCATTAGAGGATCATACTGGCCTTTGACCACTGGGTGAATCCAAATTTGTCTTGTGCTTACAATTTCCTTCTTCTGTTCTTTGAGACTTGGCTTACATCTTGTGAACTCAAAAATGCAATAACATTATATTTTATGGAAGATAGTGTTATGTGGAGGGAAACCCCTTTGAGGTATCTAGTCCTCCATACTCATAGTATTTCATTCTTTTGGATACTTCTTTGCATTTCTTTCTTTTAATAAAAACTCTTTCTTTAACTTCAAAAGAAAATAAATTTTAAAATCAAACGTGTGAGCTTGGGGGTATAGAAATAATTTACACGCTATTCAACAAAATAAGTTTAAGATATAGAAAATTTTACAGTAATGTATGTATGGATTAAGTACATTTAACTGAAACTAAGAACCTCTATTTAGAACATATTTAATCAAATTTTAGGAGAAGAATCATTGAGATGCACACTCCAGGAACATTCTGTTTCTGTGAGGTGCACACGTACTATACATATACATGATCGTCATGTGACAAGCCATGATATGGCCAACTTTAGTTCAACTTAGTTCAGGTGTGATATGATCAATTAAACTTGAAGAAGGGAGAGTGTCCAGAATGTCCAGAAGCGCCATGTGTTTCCAATGTTAGAGCCTTAAATACTGAGAACAAGGAAGAATGATGCAGGTGTTGTATAAGTAAATTGCAGGTATTGTATAGGCAAATTGCAATCACTAAATTGCAGAGAACAGCATCCACATTAAACTTATTGCAGATTGTGTCATATTTTGAAGAAAAGCACTCCTTTCAGAAGAAAAATGAAGAATGTTTTTGTGTCAGTTGGGGTCTCAAAATGCTGAGTTGGATTTAGGAGTACAAGAAGATTATTGTGGCATAACACCCGTGAAAAATCAAAGGATTGGTTAGGGACAGCCTGCACACTCAGATACGGAATTTACTGCTTCTGAAATGAAAAAAATAAGGAATGTTAGGCAGAGGAGCTTTGAATCACAATGTGGAGATGCTAGTCTCCACCCGAGACCTCCTGAATCAGAATGTTTGGGGTGGGGTACAGCAAATCTTCTGTGTTTTAACAAGCCTTCCAGATAATTAAGATCCATAATCAAGTTTGAGGTTGACGGGTTTCAAAAAAAAACAGCGTACCAAAGAAGTGAACACTGAAAAATTAGAACAATTGTCTCAGAAATTTGTGTAAATGTGATTTTTAAAAAATGAAAAACACAAACTACTTTAAAGAATGTGCATAAAATTTAAAACCATCTTGAACTAAGAGCTTAATCTATACTGGACTAGGAGAAAAGAGACACTGGATTTGGAGAAAAAGAAAAGAAGTAAAATACTAATTAATTTTTCATCTAACATTGAGGAGGCAGTGAGGCAAGACTTCAGATTCTGGGTTCTTCTTATTTCTCAAATTAAAAATATTGTAAAATAAGGGCCACCCTGGTGGCATAGTGGTTAAGTTTGCACGCTCTGCTTTGGTGGTCTAGGGTTCGTGGCTTAGGATCCCGGGTGCGGACCTCTGCACCGCTCATCAAGCCATGCTGTGGTGGTGTCCCATATAAAGTAGAGGAAGATGGTCAGGGATCTTAGCCCAGGGCCAATTTTCCTCAGCAGAAAAAAAAATTCTAAAATAGAATGTGAAAAAGATGTATATATCCAACATCGTGGAGAAAAGTTTAATAAGGAAAATTACTTTAAATGGAGCAAAACAAGGACAAAAGAAAAAAAGCAAAGTACAAAATTTAAAAATAGAACCACAGAGATAATGCTACATATAGCAGTTATACTATACTGAAGTTACTTAAATCACTTTTTCAATATTGTATGTTACTCTACATTCCACGAAGACATAGGAAACTAACACTGAACATAGATGCTGAAAGAAAGGGGATTGTCAGTGATATTCCATACACGTGCTCACAAAAGTAAAGCCACAACTAATATGAAACTTTTATATATGAATGTGTATAATGGTACACATATCTGAAGGCAAAATATTTAGGGACTAAAAGGTGGTTAGCAGTCAAAATGTATATGTTCAATTATAGTATCATATATTTAAAAAAGGATTTTAAAAATATGTAGTAAAGTGAACCTAACTACAACCAAAGTAAGAGTATTCAATTAACTTCTCAGTATTTGTCCAAAAAAAGTCAATATTGGAATCATATATATTGTTAATCTTGATTCATCATTAAATATGTTTGGAGCATACACACACACGTGCCTGCATATAAATATCAAACTTCCTACTCCAAAGCAAAGAAAGCATATTATTATAAAATTAGGTCCTATCCTTGTCCGGCAAGCAATTTCGACATAGCAATCAATTCCTGAAGCCGCCAGAACACAGATAGATGGCCAACCACAGACACTCTGACTCAGTAGCTCATCAGAGGAACGGGCAGATTTGAAATTCAGTTCCTTAACCAACTTGCACGCAAAAATATTCATCAACTGCCAACATATCTTAAACAAATAAGACAATTTATAAGCCAATAAAGACTCTCATGAATAACTGTTTGGTCAAGCAGGAAATCAAACCAATGATTACAAAAGAGTGGTGATGGTTTGTAATTAGTATTTGAGTAGTGAACATAATGTAATCTATGCAGAAATAGAAGCATAATGATATACACCTAAAATTTATACAATGTTGTAAACAAATGTTACTGCAATAAAAAAAATTAAAAAAAATAAATAAATGAAGGATTAGAGAGGAGCCGTGGAGAGTGAGGAGAGAGAAAGGAAGAAGATAAGAAAACTGTCTGCTCTGTGAGAAAATATCTGAAGGAGGGAGGGGGAGAGAGAGGGGTAGGAAAGTGAGAGGGAGAATCCCCCTCCGCCCTTTCCTTTCAGGTTCTTAGGGCTGGCCAAGTCCTTAACAAGACAGGTTTGCTAAGAAAATCAGACCCAGCTGAAGAATATGTGTCCATGGGGGAAACCCGGGAAACTGAGTTTCCCCACACAATAGCAAAGATTCTCAACGTGCATCCTCTCCTGAGCCAAGGACAAAGGTGGATATCTTGGGTGGGCCTGTGTGATGGGAGACGGGATGAAGATGATTGTTATGCAGAGACACAGATAAAGTTTTGTCCAACCCGTTTCCCCAGCACTGGGGTCAGGTCCGGAAGGAAAGGCACGGAGGTGACCAGGAACCGGCCTCTCTGTGGTGGGGCTGGCCCCGGGGCAGGCGTGGGGGTGATGGCTGGAAGTTGGATGGCGTGTGAGTTGACACCAGCCAGCAGTGGAGGCAGAGACTCAGAGGTCAGAGAACTCTCTCTCTCTGCCTTTCTCTCTCTCTCTCTCTCTCTGCCTTTTTCTCTCTCTTTCTCTGTCTCTGTCTCGGTTTCTCTCCCTCGGGGACCTGAGGAGAGTAAGGTGGTGCCACCTGCCCACCTCGCCTATCTCTCCCATGTGCCCTTCTTTCTCTCTCCTCTCTGGGAGCCCTGCGAGCTTGGGTTCAACCCCCCACACCCCCGCCCAGGCCTAGGACACATGCGTGAATGCCGGGGCCTAGGGCTGGCCTTGGGGGTCCTCAGTGAAGGCCCTGCCCTCCCACCAGGATTTGACTGACTGGTACTACCCAGCTGCAGCTGTTCCATCGCCACCCTTCTGGACTTGTCTTCAGCTGTTTTCTCCCTCCCCTCCCCCACTCCCACTCAGCTTGAAGGCCGCTTCCCTTCCTTGGAAGCATTGGTCTGGCCCTGATTGCCAGAGGCGTACTGGGCTTCAAGCTCAAGGGTCTGCCTGGGCCAGCTGCTTGGTCCAGGGGCTCATTTCTTCCTGGAAAGACAAAGCCATGGCCTCACCCCACGACTGCACTTTGCGTTTGCAGCCAGGCCAGGTGTGGGAAAGGCTCTGTGGAGTCAGAAGGGCCGAGACAGGCAGATGGCACTGCAGGACTAGGGAGCCAGGGCGAAACTGGGCGAGCCCTTCCGGCGACAGGTCCCAGCCTCCTCCCTGGAGTCAGGAAGGCCTGGCCTTCCTAGTGCCCGGGCCACGGCTCCGGGGAGAAATCCACTATGGAGGGCATGCTTGAGGCCCTCAGCCTGAGGTCGCAGGTGTCAGACACAGGGCCACTGCAAGCCTGGCTCGGCTTGCCTGCTTTCTCCAAAGGAGGCTGGCCAACCAGCCGAACCTGGCACCTGGACCAGGCCCCTTCCAGGGGACGAGTTCCGGAGGACATAGCCCTGGGGATGGCTGCCAAGTCTCCTGGGGCATGTGCTGGGCCCCAGTCAGAGGAGGAAGCAGCTTTTCAAGCGGTGTGCCAGACCTGAGATCAGGAGGCCTCCCAAACCCGGGTCCCGGTCCTGCCCTGGCGTCCCGAGGGAGGACGATGGTCGTCATGGCAGTGGCGAGTGGGGTGGGGCTGGTGCCGAGCCTGCCCTTGGATGCCCCGGGAGAGGGTGCCGGGGGATGGGCTGCCCCTGGCCAGGTCTGAGGGACAGACCCAGCTCGGGGCTGTCAGGGGCAGAGAGAGACTCCCTCTCCGCCCTTTCCCTTCAGGTTCTGCTGGCTGGCCAAATCCTTAACAAGACAGTTTGGCTGGAGAAAATCAGACCCAGCTGAAGAACATGTGTCCATGGGAGAAACCCGGGAAACTGAGTCTCTCCACACAGGGCAGAGATTCTCATCTTGCAGCCTCTCCCGAGCTAATGACAAAGGTGGATGTCTTGGGTGGGCCTGGGGGATGGGAGAGGGGAAGAAGGCCATTGTCATGCAGAGGGACATGGAAAGGCTTGCCTGAACCGTTTCCCCTGCACTGGGGTCAGGTCCGGAAGGGACGGCACAGAGGTGACCAGGAACCGGCCTCTCTGTGGTGGGGCTTGCCCCGGGGTCGTCCATGGGGGTGGTTGGTGGAAGTGGGATGGCGTGTGAGTTGGCACCAGCCAGCGCTGGAGGCAGCAACTCAGAGGTCAGGGTTCTCTCTCTCTCTCTCTCTCCCTCTCTCTCTCTGTCTCTCTCTCACTCTCTCTCCCTCGGGGACCAGAGGAGAGTAAGGTGGCGCACCCTGCACACCTCGCCAACATCTCCCATGTGCACTTCTTTCTCTCTCCTCTCCGGGAGCCCTGCAGGCTTGGGTTCAACCACCCACACCCCCGCCCAGGCCTAGGGCTCATGCGCAAATGCCGGGGCCTACGGCTGGCCTCGGGGGTCCTCAGCGAAGGCCCTGCCCTCCCGCCAGGCTGTGATCGGCTGGCGCCACCCAGCTGCAGCTGTTCCATCGTGGCACTTCTGGACTTGACTTCAGCTGTTGTCTCCCTCCCCTCCCCCATTCCCACTCAGCTTGAAGGCCGCTTCCCTTCCTTGGAAGCATTGGTCTGGCCCTGATGGCCAGAGGCGTACTGGGCTTCAAGCTCAAGCCTCTGCCTGGGCCAGCTGCTTGGTCCAGGGGCTCATTTCTTCCTGGAAAGACAAAGCCATGGCCTCACCCCATGCCTGCACTTTGCGTCTGCAGCCAGGCCAGGTGTAGGAAAGGCTCTGTGGAGTCAGAAGGGCCGAGAAAGGCAGATGGCACTGCAGGACTACAGAGCCAGGGTGAAACTGGGCGAGCCCTTCCGGCGACAGGTCCCAGCCTCCTCCCTGGAGTCAGGAAGGCCTGGCCTTCCTAGTGCCCAGGCCACGGCTCCGGGGGAGAAATCTGTCATGGAGGGCATGTGTGAGGCCCTCAGCCTGAGGTCGCAGGTGTCAGACAGAGGGCCACTGCAAGCCTGGCTCGGCTTGCCTGCTTTCTCCAAAGGAGGCTGGTCAACCAGCCAAACCTGGCACCTGGGCCAGGCCCCTTCCAGGGGACGAGTTCTGGAGGACATAGCCCTGGGGATGGCTGCCAAGTCTCCTGGGGCGTGTGCTGGTCCCCCGTCAGAGGAGGAAGCAGCCTTTCAAACGGTGTGCCAGACCTGACATCTGGTGGCCTCCCACACACGGGTACCTGTCTTGCCCAGGCCTCCCGAGGGAGGATGATGGCTGTCGTGGCACTGGCGAGTGGAGTGGGGCTGGCGCCGAGCCTGCACTTGGATGCCCTGGGAGAGGGAGCTGGGGGATGGGCTGCCCCTGGCCAGGTCTGAGGGACAGACCCAGCTCGGGGCTGTCAGGGGCAGAGAGAGACTCCCTCTCCGCCCTTTCCCTTCAGGTTCTGCTGGCTGGCCAAATCCTTAACAAGACAGGTTGGCTGGAGAAAATCAGACCCAGCTGAAGAACATGTGTCCATGGAAGAAACCCGGGAAACTGAGTCTCTCCACACAGGGCAGAGATTCTCATCTTGCAGCCTCTCCCGAGCTAATGACAAAGGTGGATGTCTTGGGTGGGCCTGGGGGATGGGAGAGGGGAAGAAGGCCATTGTCATGCAGAGGGACATGGAAAGGCTTGCCTGAACCGTTTCCCCTGCACTGGGGTCAGGTCCGGAAGGGACGGCACAGAGGTGACCAGGAACCGGCCTCTCTGTGGTGGGGCTTGCCCCGGGGTCGTCCATGGGGGTGGTTGGTGGAAGTGGGATGGCGTGTGAGTTGGCACCAGCCAGCGCTGGAGGCAGCAACTCAGAGGTCAGGGTTCTCTCTCTCTCTCTCTCTCCCTCTCTCTCTCTGTCTCTCTCTCACTCTCTCTCCCTCGGGGACCAGAGGAGAGTAAGGTGGCGCACCCTGCACACCTCGCCAACATCTCCCATGTGCACTTCTTTCTCTCTCCTCTCCGGGAGCCCTGCAGGCTTGGGTTCAACCACCCACACCCCCGCCCAGGCCTAGGGCTCATGCGCAAATGCCGGGGCCTACGGCTGGCCTCGGGGGTCCTCAGCGAAGGCTCTGCCCTCCCACCAGGCTGTGATCGGCTGGCGCCACCCAGCTGCAGCTGTTCCATCGTGGCACTTCTGGACTTGACTTCAGCTGTTGTCTCCCTCCCCTCCCCCATTCCCACTCAGCTTGAAGGCCGCTTCCCTTCCTTGGAAGCATTGGTCTGGCCCTGATGGCCAGAGGCGTACTGGGCTTCAAGCTCAAGCCTCTGCCTGGGCCAGCTGCTTGGTCCAGGGGCTCATTTCTTCCTGGAAAGACAAAGCCATGGCCTCACCCCATGCCTGCACTTTGCGTCTGCAGCCAGGCCAGGTGTAGGAAAGGCTCTGTGGAGTCAGAAGGGCCGAGAAAGGCAGATGGCACTGCAGGACTACAGAGCCAGGGTGAAACTGGGCGAGCCCTTCCGGCGACAGGTCCCAGCCTCCTCCCTGGAGTCAGGAAGGCCTGGCCTTCCTAGTGCCCAGGCCACGGCTCCGGGGGAGAAATCTGTCATGGAGGGCATGTGTGAGGCCCTCAGCCTGAGGTCGCAGGTGTCAGACAGAGGGCCACTGCAAGCCTGGCTCGGCTTGCCTGCTTTCTCCAAAGGAGGCTGGTCAACCAGCCAAACCTGGCACCTGGGCCAGGCCCCTTCCAGGGGACGAGTTCTGGAGGACATAGCCCTGGGGATGGCTGCCAAGTCTCCTGGGGCGTGTGCTGGTCCCCCGTCAGAGGAGGAAGCAGCCTTTCAAACGGTGTGCCAGACCTGACATCTGGTGGCCTCCCACACACGGGTACCTGTCTTGCCCAGGCCTCCCGAGGGAGGATGATGGCTGTCGTGGCACTGGCGAGTGGAGTGGGGCTGGCGCCGAGCCTGCACTTGGATGCCCTGGGAGAGGGAGCTGGGGGATGGGCTGCCCCTGGCCAGGTCTGAGGGACAGACCCAGCTCGGGGCTGTCAGGGGCAGAGAGAGACTCCCTCTCCGCCCTTTCCCTTCAGGTTCTGCTGGCTGGCCAAATCCTTAACAAGACAGGTTGGCTGGAGAAAATCAGACCCAGCTGAAGAACATGTGTCCATGGAAGAAACCCGGGAAACTGAGTCTCTCCACACAGGGCAGAGATTCTCATCTTGCAGCCTCTCCCGAGCTAATGACAAAGGTGGATGTCTTGGGTGGGCCTGGGGGATGGGAGAGGGGAAGAAGGCCATTGTCATGCAGAGGGACATGGAAAGCCTTGCCTGAACCGTTTCCCCTGCACTGAGGTCAGGTCCAGAAGGGACGGCACAGAGGTGACCAGGAACCGGCCTCTCTGTGGTGAGGCTTGTCCCCCGGTCGTCCCTGGGGGTGGTTGGTGGAAGTGGGATGGCGTGTGATTTGACACCAGCCAGCGCTGGAGGCAGCAACTCAGAGGTCAGGGTTCTCTCTCTCTCTCTCTCTCCCTCTCTCTCTCTGTCTCTCTCTCACTCTCTCTCCCTCGGGGACCAGAGGAGAGTAAGGTGGCGCACCCTGCACACCTCGCCTATATCTCCCATGTGCCCTTCTTTCTCTCTCCTCTCCGGGAGCCCTGGGGGCTTGGGTTCAACCCCCCACACCCCCGCCCAGGCCTAGGGCGTATGCACGAAATCCGGGGCCTAGGGCTTGCCTTGGGAGTCCTCAGTGAATACCCCACCCTCCCGCCAGGCTGTGACCAGCTGGCGCCACCCAGCTGCCGCTGTTCCATTTCCGCAATACAGATGAGCTAAACTATGTGTAAGAACAATTCCTCAAAATAACTTCCTAGCATATCTCTCTTCCTTCCAGCTCTAAAGAATTACATTCCTAAGCAAGGTCTTGAATGTAGTACCATATCGGGCCTTGAGAAGGATTCTCACGTTACATTGAAAAGGATCTTTCTGATCCCAGCTTCTAAGTAGATCCCTAGAAACAAGTTTGTAGATGAGTGGAATCATTACTACAACTGAGCAGAACTATGAATAACACCTATTCCTGAAAATAACTTCGTGCCGGTCTCTCTTCCTTCCAGATCATAAGGCCCACCTCCATCAACCATGTTTGGAACATATTGCCATTTCCGGCCTTGAGAAGGAATCTCATATTCCTTTAAGAAGGCACTTTCTCAACATTGGTCTATGTATATGTCCAGCAACAAGATTCTATATAAGTGGCAATCGTTAGTACAACTGAGTTATTCTATGAATAACATTAATTCCTGGAAAAAAACTTCGTGCTCAATCTCTCTTACTTTCAGCTTATAAGTACCACATTCCTCGACCAAATTTGGACCATATTGCTGTTTCAGGCCTTCAGAAGGAATATCACATTCCTTTGAGAAGTCACTTTCTGATCCTGGGGTTATGTAGATGTCTAGGAACAAGTTTGTATATGAGTGGCAATCATTACTACACCTGAGTTAATCTATGTAGAAAACTCATTCATGAAAATGTCATTGTGCCCCATCTCTCTTCCTTCCATCCAGTAAGGATCACAAACTTAAGCCAGGGTTGGAACATATTTAGATTTTGGGCACTGAGAAGGAATGTCACATTCCTTTGCGAAGGCCCTTTGAGTTCCCAACCTCTATGTAGATGTCCATGAACAAGTTTGCATATGAGTGGCAATCATGACGACAGGAGCTAAAGTATGTATAACAGCCATTCCTGGAAATCACTTTGTGCCTAATCTCTCTTCCTTTATCTCGTCAGGATCAGCTCTGTCAACCATTTTTCGAACATCATGCTATTTTGGGCCTTGAGAAGGAACCTCATAGGGTCCAGACCCATGGCGTAGTGGTTAAGTGTGCACCCTCTGTTGCTGGTGGTCCACGTTCAGATACCGGGCACACACTGACACACCACTTGTCAGTCCATGCTGTGGTGGCATCCTGCAAAAAAGTGGAGGAAGCTTGGGATGGATGTTAGGTCTGGGCCAGTCTTCCTCAGCAAATAGAAGAGGATTGGCATGGACGTTAGCTAAGGGCTGATCTTCCTCACAAAGAAAAAAGAGAAGGAACCTCATATTCCTTTCAGAAGGAACCTTCTTATCCTGGCTTCTAAGTAGAAGTCTAGGAACAAGTTTGTATATATTTGGCAAGCATTACTACGGCTGAGCTAAACTATGACTAACAGCCATTCGTGGAAATAACTTCATGCCCAAACTCTCTTCATTCCGGCTCGTAAGGACCACCTTCGTCAACCAGGTTTGGAACATAGTGACCTCTCAGGCCTTTAGAAGGAATCTCACATTCTTTTGAGAACACACTATCTGATACCAGCTTCTAAGTAGATATCTAGGAACAGGTTTGTATAGGCGTGACTGTCATTACTACAGCTGACAAAGTTGGTATAACACACATTCCTGGAAATCACTTTGTGCCTAGTCTCTCTTCCTTCCATCTCATAAAGATCACAAAGCTATACCAGATTTCGGATGTACTGTCATTTTGCCTCTGGACAACAAAATTCACATTCTCTTGAGAAGGCTCTTTCTAATCCTGGCTTCTAAGTAGATGTCTAGGAAAACGTTGCTATAAGAGTTTCAATCATTAGTAGAGGTGAGCTTTATTTTGTATAACACCCATCCCCGGAAATAACTTTGTGCCTTATCTCGCTTCATTCAATCACATAAGGAAAACAACCCACAACCAGGTTTGGTAAATAATGTTAATTCGGCCATTGAGAACGAATCTCACATTTCTTTGAGAAGGCAATTTCTGATCCTGGCTTGTAAGTAAATGTCTAGGAGCAAGTTTGAATATGAGTGGCAATCATTACTACAGCAGAGATGAAATATATCACCTATTCTTGAAAATAACTTGGTGCCCAATCTCTCTTCCTTTCAGCTCGTAAGCATCACCAACCTAAATATTTTGGAACATACTGTCATTCGGACCCTGAGAAGGTATCTCACATTCCTATGAGAAGGCACTTTCTAATCCCAGCCTATATGTAGATATGCAGGAACAAGTTTGTAAATGTGTGACAATCATTATTAAAGCGGAGTTAAAAGGTGTATAACACCTAATCCCTGAAACAACTTTGTGCATAATCTCTCTTCCTCCCATGTTGTAAGGATCACTTTGCTCACCCAGGAACATAATTTGGAACATAATTCCGTTTCTGGACCTGAGAATTAATCTCACATTCCTTTGAGAAGGAAATTTCTGATGCAGGCTTCTAAGTAGAAGTCCATGAGCAAGTTTGTATATGAGTGGCAATCATTCCTACAGCTTAGCAAAAGTATGTGTAACGCTCATTCCTGGAAATAAATTTGTGTCTAACTTCTCTTCGTCCATCTTGTAATGGTGAAAAACCTGAACGCAGTTTGGAGCATAATGCCATTTTGTGTCCTGAGAACGAATCTCATACTCCTTTGATAAGGCACTTTCTGAGCCCCCTTGTATGTAACAGTCTAGGAACAAGTAGCTTTATGAGTGGTAATCGTTACTACAACTGAGCTAACCTAAGTATAGCACCTGTTTCTGGACATGACTTCGTGCCCAATCTCACTTCCTTCCAGCTGCTACAGATCTCCTTCCAAAAGCAGGCTTATAAACAGGGCCATGTAGGGCCTTGAGGCAGGATAACTCTCAAATGCCTTGCAGAACACAATTTCTTTTCCGGGTTTGAATGTTGAAGGTATGAATCACCTTGGTATCTGAGAGGCATTCATTACTACAGCTGAGTTGAACTATGTATTACAACCATTCCTGATAGTAACTTCATGTCCAATGTGTCTTCCTTCCAGCTCCTAAGGATCGCCTTCCCAATGCAGGTTTTGCACAGGGCCGTGTAGGGCCTTGAGAGAGAATCTCAGGCACATGCCTTAGAGAAGGAACTTTCTTATCCCTGTTTGTAAGTAGATGATAAGAAACATCTTTCTATATGAGTGGCATCACTACTACAGCTGAGTTAAACTATGGATAACACCAGTTCCTTGAACGAAGTTCAGGCCCAATATCCCTTCCTTCCGGTACATGAGGATCGCCTTCCTTTGGAAGATATGGAACGAGGACCACGTAGTGCCTTGAGACACTCTGACTCACAGACCATAGAGAGCACACTTAAAGATAGCGGATTCTAAGTAGATGGTTAGGAACATGTTTGTATCTGAGTGGCAAGAATTGCTACAGCTGAGCTAAACTAAGTATGACACCCATTCCTGGAAATGACTTAGTGCCCAATCTCCCTTCCTTCCAGCTCCTAAGGATCGCCTTCTCAAAAAAGGTTTGGAAACAGGACTGTGTGTTGTCTTGCGACAGCATCTCACTCATAAGCCATTGAGAGCACGTTTTCTCATACTACATTCTAAGTAGATGGCTAGAAGCATGTTTGTATCTGAGTGGCAGGCATTACTACAGCTGAGCTAAACTAAGTATAACTCCCATTCCTGGAAATTACTATGTGCCCAATCTCCCTCCTTCCAGCTCCAAAGGATCACTTTCCCAAAGCAGGTATGGAAACAGGGCCGTGTAGGGCCTTGACACAGGATCACTCTCAAATGCCTTAGAGAACGGAATTTCTTATTCTGGGTTGGAAGTAGATGTTTAGAAACATCTTTGTTTGTGAGTGGCAATCATTACTACAGCTGAATTAAACTATGTTTAAAACCGATTGTTGGAAACAACTTGGTGACCAATCTCCCTTTCTCCCAGCTCATAAAGTACGGCATCCAAAACCAGGTTGTGAACAGGGCCATGGAGGTCCTTGAGAGAGGACTTCACACACATGTCTTAGGGAAGACACTTTTTTATCTCGGCTTGTAGTTAGATGGAAAGTAACATCTTCCCATCTGAGTGGCAATCACTACTGAAGCTGAGTTAAACTATGTATAACACCCATTCCTGGAAAATATTTCTTGCCAGATCTCCCTTCCTTCCAGCGCATAAGGATCACCTTGCCAAAGAAGGTTTACACAGGCCCATGAAGGGCCTTGAGAGACAATCTCACTCACATGATTTAGAGAAAGCACTTTCTCATCCCGTCTTGTATTTAGATGGTAAGAGACATCTTTGTATCTGAGTGGCAATCACTACTGCAACTCAGAAAATCTATGTATACCACCCATTCCTGGAAGTAACTTCATGCCCCATCTCTCTTCCGTTCCACTCCTAAAGATCGCCTTCTCAAAAAGGTTTTCCACATGCCCACATAGGGCCTTCAGAGAGACTCTCACTCACTTGCCTTAGACCGGGAACTTTCTTATCCTGGACAGTAAGCAGATGTTATGAAACATCATTCTATCTTTGTGGCAATCACTACTAGAGCTGAGTGAAATGGTGGATACCAGACATTCCTGGAAGTAACTTCATGCCCAATCTCCTTTCCTTCCACCTCCTAAGGATGACCTTCCCAAAGAAAGTTGTGCACAGCACCATGTAGGGCCTTCAGACAGAATCTCAGTCAAATTCCTTAGAGAAGGCACTTTCTTATCTTGGCTTGTGAGAAGATGGTAAGAAACATCCTGGTATTTGAGGGGCAATCACTGCTATAGCTGAGTTAAGCTATGGATAACATCCATTCCTGGAAGTACTTTCATGCCCCATCTCCCTTCCTTCCACCTGCTAATGATCACTATCCGAAAGGAGGTTTGGAAACAGGGCCATGGAGTTCCTAGAGATAAGAACACTCTCAAATTCCTTAGAGAACACACTTTCTTCTCTCGGTTTGTAAGTAGACAGAAAGAAACATCTTTGTATCCAAGTGTGAATCATTACTAGCTTTCGGGTTCAGGTTCGTGTTAGAGTTTCACTTAGAGATCGGGTTAGGTTTAGGGTCAGGATTAGGGTTCGGGTTCGGGTTAGGGTTAAGGTTAGGCTTAGGTTTCAGGTTAAGGTTTGTGTACGGGTTTTGTTTAGGTTTAGGGTTATTGTTGGTGTTAGGGCTAAAGTTAGGTTTAGGGTCATGCTTAGGTTTAGGGTTAACTTTCGGGTTCGGGTTAGGGTTAGGGTTAGTGTTAGGTTTATGGTTGAGTTCCGATTACGGTTAGGGTCAGGGTGCAGGTTAGAGTTCAGGCTGGTTTATGGTTAGGGTTACATTTAGGATTGGGGTTAAGGTTAGGCTTAGGATTCTGGTTAATGTTAGGGTAAGGTTAGGCTTTTGGTGAGGGTTAGAATTAGGGTTCGGGATTAAGTTAGGGTTAGGCTTACGGTAAGTGTTACACTTTCCTTCGAATTAGGGCTATCGTTGCCTTCCCATTAGGGTTAACGTTCGAGTTATTGTTAGGGTTCAAGTTAGTGTTAGGGTTATGGTTCAGGTTAGGGGGTAATTTAGGGTTAGTGTTAGCATTAGGGTTGGGGTTAGGGTTAGGGTTCTGTTAGGGTTGGAATTAGGGTTCGTGTACTGTTTTGGTTTAGGTTTAGGGTTAGAGTTAGCCTTCAGGTCAGTGGTCGGGTTAGCTTTAGTTTAAGGTTCATGCTAGGGTTCAGGTTAGGGTTAGGGTTAGGTTTAGTGGTCTGGTTAGTGTTAGAGTTAGAGTTAGTGTTAGGGTTAGTGTTAGGGTTAGGGTCGGGTCAGTCTTCAGGTTAGGTTTAGGGCTAGGGATTGGTTTAGGGTATGAGTTAGGGTTAGGGCTTGTGTTAGGGTTAGGCTTAGGTTTAGGGCTATGTTTGGGTTCATGTTCGGGTTAGGGATAGGGTTCGTGTTATGGTTAGGGGTCAGGTTCGGGTTCGTATTATATTTAGCATTAGTGTTCACGTAAGGCTAGGGTTTGGGTTCTGGTTAGTGTTAGCATTAGGGTTAGGTTTCAGGTTAGGGTTAGGGTTAGGCTTAGGGTTAATGTTAAGTTTAGGCTTAGCGTTAGTATTGTGGTTAGATTTCGTGTTAGAGTTAGGTTTAGGATTCATGTTAGGGTAAGGGCTATGGTTTGGGTTAGCTTTAAGTTTAGTTTTAGTGTTAGTATTTGCATTCGGGTTATGGTTAGTTTTCAGGTTTGGTTTAGGGTTAGCTTTAGCATTAGGGCTCGTGATAGGATAAGGATTACCGTTGCCTTCAATTTAGAGTTAGGAGTTGGGTTATGTATAGGGTTATGTTTAGTGTTCAGATTAATGTTTCGATTAGGTTTCGGTTTCGGTTTAGAGTTAGCCTTAGCTTTAGGGTTCGGGTTAGGGTTAGTGCTAGGGTTAGTGTTAGGGTTGGGTTCGGGTTAGGGTTACGGTTAGAATTAGGGCTGGATTTAGGGTTATGTTTCGGTGTAATCTTAGGTTTAAGGTCAGGTTAAGGGTTGGGGTTAGGGTTAGCGTTGGGTTTAGTGTTAGACTTAGAGTTCAGTATAGTGTTAGCGTTAGGGTTCAGCTTCAAGATCACGTTAGGATTAGTGTTAGTTTTGAGCTAGGAGTCGGGTTATGGTTAGGGTTACAGTTCAGGTTAGGGTTTCTGATAATATTAGGGTTAATATTCGTGTAAGGATAATGGTTAGCTATAGGGTTATGGTTGGGTTCATGTTAGGGTTAGGTCTGGGGTTCAGGTTAGTTTTAGGGTTCAAGTTCTTGTTCGGGTTAGTGTTAGTGTTACATTTTGGGTTATGTTTAGGTTTAGGATTGTGGTTAGAGTTATTGTTAGTGTTACATTTAGGGAGAGGTTAGTGTTCGGATTAGGTTTAGAGTTAGGGTTCGGGATCTGGATTTTGTTAGGGTTTCGGTTATTGTCGGGTTTGGCTTCGTGTCAGGGTTAGGTTTTGGTTTCAGTTGAGTTAACGGTTAGGGTCAGGGTTAGGGTTAGAGTTTGGTTTCGAGTTACTATTAGGGTTGGGGTTGGGGTTAGGATTAGGCTTCAGTTTAGTGCTAGGGTTATGGTTGGTTTGGGTTAGTGTTAGAGTTTGTTAGTGTTAGGGGTAGGACTGGGTTAGGGTTAGGGTTCGGGTTTGGCCTAGGATTAGGGGTCGAGTTAGTGTTAGGCTTCGGGTTAGCGCTAGGGTTAGGGTTTGGTTTGGGTTGGGTTAGCGTCAGGGGTAGCGTTTGGGTTAGTGTTGGTGTCATCCTTAGGTTTCAGTTTCTGGTTAGGGTTAGGGATAGCGATAGTTTTCAGGTTAGTGTTAGGGCTAGAGTTCGGTTTAGGTTTGGTTTTGGGTTAAGGTTAGGGTTCGGATTAGGTTCATGTTTAGTGTTAAGTTTAGGTTTCGGGTGAGGATTAAGGTTAGGGTTAAGGTTACAGTTAGGGTTAGTGTTAGGGTTAGGGTACAGGTTAGGTTTAGAGTCAGAGTAAGAGTTAGAGTAAGAGTTAGGGTTAGTTTTATGATTCGACTTCAGGTTAGGGTTTGGATTAGTTTTCGTGTTAGGGTAAGCGTTACAGTTTGGGTTAGGGTTAGGTATACGGTTAAGTTTAGTTTTAGGGTTAGTGTTTGGATTAGCGTGAGGGTTCCGTTTCAGGTTAGGGATTAGTTATGTTTAAGGTTAGGGTCGGGTTAGGCTTCAGGTTAGGATTATGGTTAGGGTACCGTTTAAGTTTAAGGTTAGGGTTAACGTTCCGGTATGAGTTAGTGTTAGGGTTACGCCTAGGGTTAGTGTTAGAGTTGGGTGTTGGTTCGGGTTAGGGTTAGGGATATGGTTACTGTTAGGGTTACGTTTATGGTTATGGTTGGGTTCCAGTTAGGTTTAGGGTTAGGGTCAGGTTAGGGTTAGGGCTAGGGTTAAGGTTGGGGTTAGGATTAGTGTTAGGATTCAGGACAAGGTTAGGGTTAGGGTTACGCTTAGGCTCTGTTTGGGTTACAGTTAGGTTTAAGGTTAGGGTTCAGGTTAGGGTTAGTGTTAGGGTTCAGGTTAAGGTCTGTGTTAGAGTTCAGGTTAGGGTTTAGGGTTGGGGTTGTGGTTAAGGCTAGGGTTAGGGGTCTGGTCAGTGTTAGGGTCAGGGCCAGCACCTGTTCTCTTTAGGCTTAAAATTACTCTTAGGGTTTAGGGTTAGGTTTATGATTAGTGTTAAGGTTAGTGTTTGGATAGGGTTGGGTTTAGGCTTCATTTTGCGGATTTAGGTAGTTTTAGGGTTAGGGTTGGGGTTCGGATTAGTGATAGGGTTACTGCTATGGTTTGGGTTATGGTTAGGCTAAGGTTTATGGCTAGGTTTAGGGTTTGGTTAGGTTAGGGTTAGTGTTAGGAATAGGATTATGGTTCGGGTTAGGGTTAGTGTTAGTTTTCAGGCTAGGGTTAGTGTTAGGGTTAGGTTTAGTGTTAGGGTTAAGGGTACTGTTAAGGTTAGGGTTAGTGCAAAGGTTAGGGTTCGGTCTTGGCTTAGGGTTATGGTTAGGTGTAGGAGTAGAGTTCGTGGTCTGATTGGGGTTCTGGTTCCATTTTGGGTTCAGGATTAGGGTTAGGGTTAGAGTTAGGGTAGGATTAAGCTTCGGGTTAGGGTTATGGTTCGCGTTAGGATTAGGGTTAGTGTTAGGGTTAGAGTTCGGGTTCGGGTTTGGGTTACATTTAATGGTAGGATGGGGTCATGCTTTAGGTTACAGTTACCATTTGGTTCAGGTTAGGGTTTGAGTCAGGATTATGCTTAGGGTTAGAGTTCTGGTTAGGGTTTACTTGGCTTAGAGCTAATGTTTGCTTTAGGTTTAGGGTTAGTTTTAGGGTTAGGCTAAGTGTTCAGTTTAGAGTTATGTTAGGGTTAGGGTTCAGATTTGCGTTAGGAATTGGGTTCAAATGTGGTTTACGGTTAAGTTTTGGGTTAGGGTTTGGGTTAGAATTAGGGTACCGGTTAGGATTAGGGTTATGGTGCGTCTTAGTGTTAGGGTTAGGGTTCGGGTTAGTGTTCGAGTTAGGGTTAGCTTTAGTGTTAGGGTTCAGGTGGGTTAGGGTTAGCATTCTTGTTAGGGTTATTGGTAGGTAGAGGTTTAGAGATAGGTTTGGGGTTAGGGTTAGGCTTCATGTTAAGTATAATGTTAGGATTAGGGTTAGATTTTGTGTTAGGATTAGGGTTGAGTTAGATTAAGGGTTAGGATTAGGGTTATGGTTTAGGTTAGGTTTAGGGAGAGGGTGAGGGTTAAGGTTATGGTTCGGTTTCAGTTTACGTTTAGTGTTAGATTTAGGGTTTGTGTTCTCGTTAGGGCTAGGGTTGGGTTCATGTTAGGGTTCTGGTTAGGCTTACGGTTTTGCTTAGGTTTAGGTTTAGTGTTATAGTTAGTGTTCATATTTGGTTTAGTGTTAGGGTTCGGGTTCGGGATCCAGTTAGGTTTATGGTTAGGGTTAGTCTTCTTGTTATTGTTAGCACTAGAGTTCAGGTTAGGTTTAGCATTACGATTAGTTCTAGGGTTAAGGTTATGGTTAGTTTTATGCCTCAGGTTATGAATAAGTTAATGATTCGTTTTAATGTTATGGTTAGTGTTAGGGTTAGGGTTGGGATTAAGGTTAGGATTATTGTTGGTGTTAGGTTTCTGGTTTTGGTTAGGGTTAGGATTCAGCTACATGTTAGGTTATTGTTCAGATTCAGTTTAGGGTTAGGGTTATGATCAGGTTAGGGTTAGTGTTAGTGTTACTTTTGGGGTTAGAGTTAGCGTTGGGGTTCTGTTTAGGGCAAGACATTACTATTCTGGTTAGTGTTAGTGTTAGGGTTAGTATTCAGTTTTTACTTATAGTTAGGATTGCATTTGGGTTAGGTATTAGGGACAGGTTTACTGTTCGGGTTAGCTTTACGGTTTGGGTTAGGGTTCTGTTTCAGTTTAGAGTTAGCATTCAGGCTCTAGTTATGGTTAGGGTTAGGTTTTCGGTATCGTTTAGACTTAGCATTCAGGCACGGGTTAGCGTTACTGTTCTGTTTACACTAAGGGCGAGGGTTCTGGTAAGGGTAGGGTTATCGCTAGAGGACGGTTCAGTTTCAGGTTATGGGTAGGCCGGGTCAGTGTTAGTTTTAGACTATGTTTTTGTTCTGTTTAGGCTTAGGGTTAGGTTTCTGGTTCAGTTTACATTTAGGGTTTTGTATCAGTTAGGGTTGTAGTTAAGGTTAGGGTTCAGTTTAGGCTTAGTATTAGCATGCGGGTTAGTGTTAATGTTAGGTTTAAAGTTAGGTTTAGGGTTTGAGTTATGGATAGGGTTTGGGTTCGGGGTTCGGTTAGGGTTAAGGTTAGGGTTAACCCTAATCTTGGGCACTTAGATGGCCAGGGCTTCACTATTCCAGAGAGGAGGCTGGGACTTGTCGCCAGAAGAACACACCAAGGTTGTCCCCAGATCCATAGGCCTCTGTCCTGATGGGGCCAAACTCACTGCATTGCCGTATGCCTGTCTCCGCCCTTGTGACTCTACAGATGCTTTCCACTACCTGGCTGGAATTGAAAAGTGGGGGCAGGGGTGATGACATGGTTTGGTCATTCCAGGAAGAAATGAGGCCCGGGACGAAGAAGCTGGCTGAGGCAGAGCCTTGACCTCGCACCCCAGTCCGCCTTGGCAGCCAGGACCAGATTACCATTCCCAAAGAAGGGAAGTGGCTGGCGAGCTGAGTGGGTGTGGGGTGATAGGAGGGAGACAACAGCTGAAGCCAAGTCAAGAAAGGCAGAGTTCCTTCTTCACCTGCACGTGGCAGGTGCGAGAGAGCGCCCCAGTTGGTCAGAGACCAGTGGGCAGGAGAAGCGTTCAATGACCACCCCAAGGTCCGGTGGCCATGCCAGCGCCATTGGCCTGACACATTCAACCCAAGCCCGCAGGGCTCCCTGAGCGGCCAGAGAAAGATGGGCCCATGAGAGAGGTAGGCAAGGTGGGCAAGTTGAGCCCACATCTCTCCTCAAGTCCTTGAGGGAGAAAGAGAGAGACACAGAGAAACGAGAGTGAGACAGAGAGATCTCTGAACTAGGAGTGACTACCTTCACCAGTGGTGTCAACTTACACATCATCCCACTTCCCCCAGCACCCCCATGCCCACCCCTGGGCCAGCCCCACCACAGAGAGGTTGGTTCCTTGTCACGTCCATGCTGTCCCTTCGGGACTTGTAGCCAGAGCAGGGAGAAACTTTCAAAGGTTTCCATGTCCCTATCCATGAGAATGGTCTTCTTCCCCTCTCAAATCTGAAAACCCCACCCCCAACATCCTCCTTTGTGTTGAACTGAAGATAATATTGAAGAAGAGAATCTCTGCCATTGTG
Source organism: Diceros bicornis minor (assembly GCF_020826845.1). Classification (NCBI taxonomy): domain Eukaryota; kingdom Metazoa; phylum Chordata; class Mammalia; order Perissodactyla; family Rhinocerotidae; genus Diceros; species Diceros bicornis. The sequence continues at coordinate 1,816,433 of NW_026691656.1, forward strand.
TTGAGAGACTCAGTTTCTCTTGTTTCTCCCATCTACACATGTTATTAAGCTTGAGGTTATTTTCTCCAGCTGACCTGTCCTGTTAATGATTTGGCCAGCCAAAAGAAATTTAAGGGAAAGGGCGGAAGGCGGTTTGCTCTATGCCGCTGAGAGCCCTGAGCTGGGTCCCTCCCTCAGACTTGGTCAGTGTTAGCCCATAACCAGAGGCCATCTCCCAGGCCATCCCAGGAAAGGCTCACCGCCAGCCCCCACCCTCTCACCACTGTCAAGTCCATCGTCCTCCCTCGGGATGCCTGGGCAGATCAGGGACCCTGGTGTGGGAGGCAGATAGATCCCAGGTCTCACACATTGGTTGCAAGGCAGCTTCCACCTCTGACAGTGCCCAGCACACACCCCAGAAATCTTGGCAGCAGGCCCCAGGGCTCTTTCCTCCGGAACATGTTGCCTTGGAAGGGGCCTGGCCGAGAAGTATGGGTCGGCTGGCCAGCTGGCTGACTTAGGACAAAACAGGCAAGCTGAGCCATCCTTCCAGTTGCCCTGGGCTTGGCATTGGCAACCTCAAGAAGAGGGCCTCACTGGTGTCCTTCACCATGGATTTCTCCCCAGAGCCATGTCCTGGGCACTAGGAAGGCCAGGCCCTCCTGACTCCAGAGAAGAGACTGGGACCTGTTGCCAGAAGGTCTTTCCCAGTGTGGCCCCGGCTCCCTGTGCCTGCAGCCTGCTGGGCCCACACTCACTGCTTTGCCATATGCCTGTTTCAGTCCTTCTGATTCCACAGAGCCTCTCCTCCACCTGGCTGGAGTCGACAAGTGCAGGCATGGGGTGAGGCCATGGTTTTGTTTTTCCAGGAATAAATGAGGCCCGGCATGAAGCAGCTGGGCCAGGCAGAGCTTTGACCTCGCATCCCAGTCTGCCTTTGGCTACCAGGGCCAGACCACCACTTCTAAAGAAGGGAAGCATCCAGCGAGCTGAGTGAAAGTGGTCGGATGGGAGGGAGACAACATCTGAAGCCAAGTCAAGAAGGGCGGTGTTCCTTCTTCACCTTCACCTGGCTGGCACAAAAGAGTGCCCCACCTGGTCTGAGCCTCACGGGTGTGCGTGGCATTCACTGTGGACCCCTAAGGCTCGACGTCTGTGCATGTGCCCTTGCCTGAGTAGTTGAACTCAATCTGCAAGGAGCCCAGAGTGGCCAGAAAAAGAAAGGCCCACGGGAGAGGTAGGTGAGGTGGGCAAGGTGCGCCTCCCCGCCCTCCTCAGGTCACCAACAAAGGGAGACACAGAGAGAGCCAGAGATATGGAGAGAGAGCGAGATCCCTGACTTCTGTAGATTTCAGGTTAGAGTTAGGGTTCACTTTAGCTTCGGGGTATGATCAGGTTTTTCTTAGGGTTAGTGTTACCTTTGGGGTTGGGGTTAGGGTTAGCATTAGGATTAGTGTTCTGGGTAGGGTTAGAGTTTGGGCTTGGTACAGGTTTGTTTCACATGTAGGGTTAAGTTTAGAATTTAGGGTTACAGTTAGGGTTAGAATTAGGGTCAGTGGTCGGGTGCTGTTTAGTGTTAGAGTTATTATTGGGTTTCAACTAGAGTTAGGGTTAGTGTTAGGTTTAAGGTTAGTGTTAATTTTCAGGTTAGGGTCAGGGTTCGTGTTTGGTTTCGGTATTGGTTTAGGCTCAGGGTTACGGTCAGGTTAGGCTTCAGGTTAGGGTTCGTGTTAGGTTTATGTTTATGGTTAGTATTAAGATTAGTGTTATGATTAGGTTTCGGGTTCGGGAAATTCTTAGCCTAGCGTTAGGTTTCTTGTTAACCTTAGCATTAGAATTAGGGATAGGTTTAGGTTTAGGGTTCAAGTTGGGTTCAGATTATGCTTAGATTTAGGGTTAGGTTTTAGTTTAGGATTAGGGTTAGGGTTAACTTTAGGGTTCAATTCAGGGTTAGAGTTAGGGCTAGGGTTATGGTTATGGTTGGGTTTTGATTAGGGTTCGGGTTAGGGTTAGTGTTAGCATTAGGGTTAGAATTATGGTTAGAATTCTGGTTAAGGTTAGGTTTAGCAGTAGGTGTAGGATTAGAAATAGGGTTAGTTTTTGTATTAGGACTGGTTTGGGGCTACAGCAATGGTACAGTTAGGGTCACGGTTGTGTTACGTGTAGGGTTAGGGTGAAGATTAGGTGTGGGGGTTGTGTTAGGGTTAGTGTTATGGCAAGAGTTATCATTAGGGCTGGGATTAAGGCTAGGTTTCGTTATTATATTTAGGGTTAGCTTTCTCTTTAAGTTTATGGTTAGATTTATTTTTACTGTTAGGATGAACCCAACTTTAGTTAGGATGAACCCTACTTAGCTCTAAGCCTAAGCTTACCGCAAACCCTAAAACTAGCCCTAGCACTAACACTAATTGTATGCCTACCCCTAACACTCAGTGTAACTGTAACCCTAATCCGACTCTAACACTAACTTTAAACCTAGTCCTAGCCCTAGCCCTAACAGTAACCTTAACACTAACATAACCCTAACTTTAACCCTCCTCCTAATCCAAAACAAAGCCCTATGCCTACTCCTACACTTTCCATTGTCCCAACCCTAAGGCACACCCAACACTAACGTCAGACCTAACCCTAATCCTACCGCTAGCCATAACCTCAAACCCAGCCCCATCCCTAACTCAAAACACCTCCCATAACACTAATAATAACCATAAAACTAATCCTAGCCCTATGTAATCATAACCCAGCCCTAGCTAATCATAACCCAGCCCTAGCCATAAGAGTAACTCTTCCCTAGCCCTAAGCAACACTAACCCCAACCCAAACGGTAAAACTCACCCTAAACCTAATCCTAACCCTCATATTGTCCTAGACCTGATGCTAATTCTAGCCCTAGCCCACACCTTAATGCTTGACCAAACCTTAGACATAACCCTAACCTTAACATTAACCTTGCAATGGCCCTAACCCTTACACTAACCCTAACACTAACCTTAGCCTTAACCAACAATAAGCCTAACCCTAATTGTAACACCAAGCCTACTCTTTGCCCTGGACCTAACCCTAAACCAGTCCTAGCCCAGACCCAAACCCTGGCTCTAGAAGGAATCATAAACCTACATCAAGCGCTAGATCTAACACTTACCTTAGCACTAAACTTAGCAATGGCCATAAACCTAACATTTACCCTAACCCTAACCAACAATAACCCTAACACTAATTGTAACATCAAGTCTACTCCTGGCCCTGGACCTAACCCTAAACCAGTCCTAGACCTGACCCTAACCTTGGCTCTAGAACGAACCGTAAACATTCACCAAGCTCTAAAACTAACCTTAGCCTTAGCACTAACACTAGCAATGGCCCTAACTCTAAACATAACAATAAATCTATCCCTACCCTAACACAAACCCTAAAACTAACACTAACACGCACCCTAAAGCCAACCCAAAACCAAACACTAAACATAACCCAAACGCTAACCAGAACTGTATACCTGACCCAAACACGAACCATAACTCTAATTCAAGCATGAACCTTGCCACTAACTCGAACCACAACACTAACTCACATCATAACCCTAAGCCAAACACGTACCCCAACCCTAACCTGAACACTAACCTGAATGCTAACCCTAGACTGAACCCAAACCCAAATACTAACCCAAACCAAAACTCAAAACCTAATTTAACCCTAACCCAAACACTTACTCTAAACCTACAACTAACCCTAAACCTAAACCAAACCCTAGACTTAACTCAACCAACCTCTAACCCGACCACTAGCCCTAACCCTAACACGAACTCTATCTCTAAGCCTAACCCTAACCCAAATCAAATCGTAACCATAACTGAAAGCATAACCCCACCCTAATGCTAAACATAACCCGAACCCGAACCGTAGCATAACCTTAACACTAACATTAATCCTAACCCTAACTCTAAACACTAACACTAACACTAACCCTAAATAAAACCAGTGCCCGTACCCGAACCCTAACATTAACTATACTCATAACCCTAGCCCTAACCCCAACCACAACACTAATGCTAACCTGAAACCTAAACCTAACTGTAACCTGAACTCTAACCTTAACACTAACACTAACCCTAAAATGAACCCTAACCCGAACACAAACCTTAAACCTAACTGGAATCCAAAAATAAACCTAACCCTAACCTTAACAGTAACCCTCAGACTAACACTATCCTGAAACCTAACACTAATACTAACCATAAAACTAACCAGAACCTTAACCCTTACCCTAACACAACCCAACCCTAACCCTAAACCTAGCCTTAACTCTAAGCCTAACCATAACCCAAACCCTAACAGTAACCCTCAGCCTAATCCGAATCCGAACCCAAAACTTAACCATAAACCTAACCCTAACCCTAATGCTAACCCTAAGCGAACCCAAACCTAACACTAACCTTAGCCCTAACCCTAATTCTAACCCTAAACTTTACACTAACATGAAACCTAACATTAACCACAAACTGTACCTGAACCTTCACCATGATCCTAAACCTAAACCTAACCAGAACACTAGCCCTAACACTAAGCCACACTCTAATCATAACCCTAAGCTGAACCCTAAAACTAGCCCGAGCCCGAATTCTAAACCTAATCCTAAGCATAATCCCAACCCTAACCCTAGACCTAACACTATCCATAATGCTCAACCGAACCCTAAGACTAACGCAAACTCAACCCTAACTTGAAACCTAACCATTACCCCAACACGAACCCTACCACTAATCCGACCTTAACCTGAACCTGAAACCTAACCCTAATCTGAACACTAATTCTAAACCTAAACCTAACACTAACGCTAACATGAACCCTAACCCTAATCATAAGCCAATCAATCCTAACCCTAACCCAAAACTCAATGATAACTCTAACCCTAACACTACCCCTAAACCAATCCTTAACCCAAACCCTAATCCTAAAATTAACCCGACCCTAACCCTAACGTTAATCGAAGCTTGATTCTGTAACCATACAATGACCCTAATCCAAACCATAACCGCAACCCTAACACTAACACTAACACTAACCCTAATCTTTACCTGAACCCTAACCCTAACCTGAAACCAACTCTAACCCGAACCCTAGTCCTAACCCTAATCAGAACCCTACCACTAATCCTAACCCGAACGGGAACCTGAAAGCTAACTCTAACCTTAATCTAAACACTCAGTCTAAGACTAAACATAACCCTAACCCTAACATGAACCCTAACAGTAACCCTAACTCAACCCAACCCTAACCCTAAACCTAGCATTAAGCATAAGTTTAACCCTAACCCAAACCCTAATCGGGACCTCATAAGTAATCCAACCCAAAGCCTAATCCAACGCTAACCTTAAATCTAATCTTATCCCGACCCAAAACCTAAACTTAACCCTTATCCGAAGGCAAAGCTCACAATAAACCTAAGCCTAAACCTGACAGTAACCCTAATCCTAACCCTAACCCTAACATGAACATGAACTGGAACCATAACCCTAAACCGAAACTAACACCTAAACCGAACCAGAACCCAACCCTACGCCTAAAAATAAAACTAACCCTAAGATGAAAACTAAACCTAACACTAACCCTAACCCTAACACGAACCCTAAGACTAACTCAAACACTAACCTGAACCCTAACAGAAAACCTAACCTGATACCAACACCAATCACTAAACCTAACCCTAAGCAAAACACTAACCCTAACACTACACATAACGCTAACCCTAACCCTAACATGAACCCAATCCTAACCCTCAATCTAACTGTGATCCTAACCATAACACTAACTCTAACCATAACCCTAACCTGAACCCTAAGCCTAAACCTAACCCTAACTCTAACGTTAAACCCAAAATGAACCCTAAATGTAACCATAATTCTAACTCTAACATAAAAACTAACCTTAACCCTAACCCAAACCCGAATCCTAAAGCTAACCCAAACCAAAATCCAAACTGAACCCAGCCCTATGCTTAATCCAAAAGTAACCCTAAACCTAGCCTTAACCCTAAACTTACACCTAACCCAAACCCTAAGAATAACCCGAACCCGAACCCGAAGCCCAACCTTAACCTTGTCTCTAAACTCAACCTTAACCCTTTCCCTAAAACTAACACAAACCCAAAGCCTAATCCAACCGTAACATTAATCCCATCGAGAAACAAAACCTGACCCTAACCCTAAGCCAAACACTAACCTCACCCTAAACATTAACATAACCCTAACAGGAACCCTGATCCTAACCATGACAAAAAAGCAAAAGATAACCCTAACTCTATCTGGAACATGAACCCGAAATCCAGGCATAACTCTAACCTGAAAACAACCCTGACGTTACCTAACCCTAAACATAACACGAACATTAAACCTAACCCTACCAGACCCCCTGACCCGAAACGTAATCCTAACTATAACACTATCCTAGCCCGAATCTAACCCTAACTATAACCAGATCCTGAAACCGAACCCTAACCCTAAACCTAACTCAAACACTAGCCCTAACCTTCAACTAAACCTTACCCTAACCTGAACCCTATTGCTAACCCTAACCCTAACCAGAACTGTAACCATAAGTCTAACCCTAATGCTAACACTAACCCTAACCTGGACCCTAATCCAAAAGCAACCAGAACCCTAACCCTAGCCCTAACTCTAACCCTGAATTGAACCATAAAGTTAACCCTAAACCTAATCCGAAATTAAAACCTAACACTAAATCTAACCATAATCTGAACCCAACTTGAACCCTGAACCTAAACCTATTCCTAACTCTAACCCTAACCCTAATGCTAGGCTAAGATTTTCCTGAACCCGAAACCTAATCATAAACCTAATCTTAATACTACCCTAAATATAAACCTAACACGAAGCCTAACCTGAATACTAAACCGACCATAACACTGAGCCTAAACCGATACCAAAACCAAACACTAACCCTGACCCTAACCTGAAAACTAACACTAACACTAAACCTAACACTAACCCTAACTCTACTTGAAACCTAATAATAACTCTAAAACTAAACAGAACCCGACCACTGACCCTAATCCTAACCCTTACTGTAACCCTAAATTCTAAACCTAACCCTACATGTAAAACAAACCTGTACGAAGCCCAAACCCTAAGACTACCCAGAAAGCTAATCCTAACGCTAACCCTAACCCCAACCCCAAAGGTAACACTAACCCTAAGAATAACCTGATCACATCCCAAAGCTAAAGTGAACCTTAACTCTAACCTGAAATCTAGAGAGGTCAGGGATCTCGCTCTCTCTCCATCTCTCTGGCTCTCTCTGTGTCTCCCTTTGTCAGGGACCTGAGGAGAGGGGGGAAGCTGCACCCTGCCCACATCACCTACCTCTCCCGTGGGCCATTCATTGTCTGGCTACTCCAGGAGCCTTGCAGTTTGAGTTCAACTACTCAGGACAAGGGTGCATGCACAGCCGTCGGGCCTTAGGGGTCCTCGGTGAATGCCACGCACACCCGTGAGGCTCAGACCAGGTGGGGCACTCTTTTGTGCCAGCCAGGTGAAGGTGAAGAAAAAACACCGCCCTTCTTGACTTGGCTTCAGATGTTGTCTCCCTCCCATCCGACCACTTTCACTCAGCTCGCTGGATGCTTCCCTTCTTTAGAAGTGGTGGTCTGGCCCTGGTAGCCAAAGGCAGACTGGGATGTGAGGTCAAAGCTCTGCCTGGCCCAGCTGCTTCATGCCGGGCCTCATTTATTCCTGGAAAAACAAAACCATGGCCTCACCCCATGCCTGCACTTGTCGACTCCAGCCAGGTGGAGGAGAGGCTCTGTGGAATCAGAAGGACTGAAACAGGCATATGGCAAAGCAGTGAGTGTGGGCCCAGCAGGCTGCAGGCACAGGGAGCCGGGGCCACACTGGGAAAGACCTTCTGGCAACAGGTCCCAGTCTCTTCTCTGGAGTCGGGAGGGCCTGGCCTTCCTAGTGCCCAGGACACGGCTCTGGGGAGAAATCCACGATGAAAGGCACCAGTGAAGGCTCTTCCTGAGGTCGCCAATGCCAAGCCCAGGGCAACTGGAAGGATGGCTCAGCTTGCCTGCTTTATCCTAAGTCGGCCGGCTGGCCGGCCGGCCCATACTTCTCGGCCAGGCCCCTTCCAAGGCAACATGTTCCGGAGGAAAGAGCCTTGGGGCCTGCTGCCAAGTTTTCTGGGGTGTGTGCTGGGCACTGTCAGAGGTGGAAGCTGCCTTGCAACCAGTGTGTGAGACCTGGGATCTATCTGCCTCCCACACCAGGGTCCCTGAACTGCCCAGGCATCCCGAGGGAGGACAATGGACTTGACAGTGGTGAGAGGGTGGGGGCTGGAGGTGAGCCTTTCCTGGGATGCCCCGGGAGATGGCCTCTGGATATGGGCTGTCCCTGGCCAAGTCTGAGGGAGGGACCCAGCTCACGGCTCTCAGCGGCAGAGAGCGAACCCCCTTCAGCTCTTTCCCTTAAATTTCTTTTGGCTGGCCAAACCATTAACAGGACAGGTCAGCTGGAGAAAATAACCTCAAGCTTAATAACATGTGTAGATGGGAGAAACAAGGGAAACTGAGTCTCTCAACACAATGGCAGAGATTCTCCTCTTCAATACTATCTTCAGTTCAAGACAAAGGAGGATGTTGGGGGTGCGGTTTTCAGATTTGAGAGGGGAAGAAGACCATTCTTATGGATAGGGACATGGAAACATTTGTCTGAAAGTTTTTCCCTGCTCTGGCTACAAGTCCTGAAGGGACAGCATGGATGTGACAAGGAACCAACCACTCTGTGGTGGGGCTGGCCCAGGGGCAGGCATGGGGGTGGTGGGGGGAAGTGGGATGGTGTGTGAGTTGGCACCAGTGGTGGAGGCAGTGACTCATAGTTCAGAGATCTCTCTCTCTCTGTTTCTCTGTGTCTCTCTCTTTCTCCCTCAGGGACCTGAGGAGACATGTCGACTCAACCTGCCCGCCTTGCCTACCCCTCTCATGGGCCCATCTTTCCTTGGCCGCTCAGGGAGCCCTGTGGGCTTGGGTTCAATGTGTCAGGCCAATGGCGCAGGCACAGCCACCGGGCCTCGGGGGTCCTCATTGAACGCTTCGTCAACCCGCTGGTCTCTGACCAACTGGGGCGCTCTCTCGCACCTGCCACGTGCAGGTGAAGAAGGAACGCTGCCCTTGTTGACTTGGCTTAAGCTGTTCTCTCACTCTTATCCCCCCACACCCACTCAGCTCGCCAGCTGCTTCCCTTCTTTGGAAGTGGTAGTCTGACCCTGGCTGCCAAGGCGGACTGGGGTGCGAGGTCAAGGCTCTGCCTCAGCCAGCTTCTTCATCCCGGGCCTGATTTCCTCCTGGAAAGACCAAGCCATGTCATCACCCCCGCGTGCACTTTTCAATTCCAGCCAGGTAGTAGAAAGCATCTGTAGAGTCACAAGTGCGGAGACAGGCATATGGCAATGCAATGAGTTTTGCCCCAGCAGGATGGAGGCCTACGGATCTGGGGACAATCTAGGTGTGTCCTTCAGGCGGCAAGTCCCAGCCTCCTCTCTGGAGTAGTGAAGCCCTGGCCATCTAAGTGCCCAAGGTTAGGGTTAACCCTAACCGAACCCCGAACCCAAACCCTATCCAAAACTCAAAACCGAAACCTAACTCTAAACCTAACACTAACACTAACCCGCATGCTAATACTAAGCCTAAACTGAACCCTAACCCTAAATACAGCCATAACTGAAACAAAAGCCTAAATCTAAACTGAACCTGAAACCCAACCCTAAGCCTAAACAGAACCCAAACCATAGCCTAAATCTAACACTGACCCAGTCTACCCGTAACCCCTAACTGAACCAACCTCTAGCGATAACCCGAACCTTTACCAGAACCCTCACCCTTAGCATAAACAGAACAGTAACGATAACCCGTGCCTGAATGCTAAGTCTAAACGGTATCAAAAACCAAACCCTAACCATAACTAGAGCCTGAATGCTAACTCTAAACTGAAACAGAACCCTAGCCCAAACCGTAAAGTTAACCCAAACACTAAGCCTGTCCCTAATACCTAACCCGAATGCAATCCTAACTGTAAGCTGAAACTGAATCCTAACCCTAACACTAACCAGAATAATAACGCCTTGCCCTAAACAGATCCCTAACGCTAACTCTAACCCCAAAAGTAAAACTAACCCTAACCCTAACCTGATCGTAATCCTAACCCTAAACTGAATCTGAACACTAATCTAACATGTAGCTGAATCTTAACCCTAACCAAAACCAGAAACCTAACACCAACCATAAACCTAACCTTAATCCCAACCCTAACCCTATCACTAACCATAACATTAACACGAATCATTAACCTATCCGTAACCTGAGGCATAAACCTAACCATAACCTTAACCCTATAGCTAATCGTAACGCTAAACCTAACCTGAACTCTAGTGCTAACGCTAACAAGAAGCCTAACCCTAACCATAAGCCTAACTGGATCCCGAACCCGAACCCTAACACTAAACCAAATATGAACACTAACTATAACACTAAACCTAAACCTAAGCAAAACCATCAGCCTAACCAGAACCCTAACGTGAACCCAACACTAACCCTAACGAGAACCCAAACCCTAAATCTAACACTAAATGTAAACTGAAACCGAACCATAACCTTAACCCTCACCCTCTCCCTAAACCTAACCTAAACCATAACCCTAATCCTAACCCTTAATCTAACTCAACCCAAATCCTAACACGAAATCTAACCCTAATCCTAACATTATACTTAACATGAAGCCTAACCCTAACCCCAAACCTATCCCTAAACCTGTACCTACCAATAACCCTAACAAGAATGCTAACCCTAACCCACCTGAACCCTAACACTAAAGCTAACCCTAACTCGAAACCTAACCCGAACCCTAACCCTAACACTAACCCACACCATAACCCTAACCCTAACTGGTACCCTAAATCTAACCCAAACCCTAACTCAAAACCTAACCGTAAACTGCATTTGAACACAATTACTAATGCGAATCCGAACCCTAACCCTAACATAACTCTAAACTGAACACTTAGCCTAACCATAAAACTAACCCTACACCTAAAGCAAACAAGCTCTAACCCAACTAAACCCTAACCAGAACTCTAACCCTAAGCATAATCTTAACTCAAACCCTAACCTGAACCAAATGGTAACTGTAACCCAAAGCATGACCCCATCCTACCATTAAATGTAACCCAAACCCGAACCCGAACTCTAACCCTAACACTAACCCTAATCCTAACGCGAACCATAACCCTAACCCGAAGCTTAATCCTACCCTAACTCTGACCCTAACCCTAATCTTGAACCCGAACTGGAACCAGAACCCCAATCAGACAACTAACTCTACTCCTACACCTAACCATAACCCTAAGCCAAGACCGAGCCCTAACCCTTGCACTAACCCTAACCTTAACCGTAACCCTAACCCTAACCTTAACCCTAGCTTGAAAACTAACACTAACCCTAACCCGAAGCATAATCCTAATCCTAACACTAACCCTAACCTAACCCAACTCTAAACCTAGCCATAAACCTTAGCCTAACCAGAACCCAAACCATAGCAGTAACCCTATCACTAACTCGAACCCCAACCCTAAACCTAAAAATTCCTAGATCCCCAAAACGAAGCCTAACCCCAACCCTAGCCCAAACACTAACCCTAACACTAATCATAGACCTAACCCTAAACCCTAACAGTAACTTTAAGCCTAAAGAGAACCGGTGCTGGCCCTGACCCTAACACTGACCAGACCCTTAACCCAAGCTTTAACCACAACCCCAACCCTAAACCCTAACCTGAACCCTAACCTGAACCCTAACACGAACACTAACCCGAACCCTAACCTGAACCCTAACCTTAAACCTAACTGTAACCCAAACAGAGCCTAAGCGTAACACTAACAGTAACACTAACCCTAACCCTGTCCTGAATCCTAATACTAATCCTAACCCTAACCTTAACCCTAACCCTAACCCTAACCTGACCCTAACCCTAAACCTAACTGGAACCCAAACATAACCATAAACCTAACCCTAACAGTAACCATATCCCTAACCCTAACCCGAACCAACACCCAACTCTAACACTAACCCTAGGCCTATCCCTAACACTAACTCATACCGGAACGTTAACCGTAACCCTAAACCTAACCGGTACCCTAACCCTAATCCTAACCTGAAGCCTAACTCGACCCTAACCCTAACCATAACCAATCCCTAACCTGAAACGGAACCCTCACGCTAATCCAAACACTAACCCTAAAACTAAACTTAACCTTATACCTAACCCTAACCCAAACTTTAACGCTTACCCTAACATGAAACCTAATCCAAACCCTAACTTGAAGTCGAATCATAAAACTAACCCTAACTCTTACTCTAACTCTTACTCTGACTCTAAACCTAACCTGTACCTTAACCCTAACACTAACCCTAACTGTAACATTAACCCTAACCTTAATCCTCACCCGAAACCTAAACTTAACGCTAAACATAAACTTAATCTGAACCCTAACCTTAACACAAAATCAAACCTAAATCGAACTCTAGCTCTAACACTAACCTGAACACTATCGCTATCCCTAACTCTAACCAGAAACTGAAACCTAACGATGACACAAACACTAACCCAAACGCTACCCCTAACGCTAACCCAACCCAACCCAAACCCTAACCCAGGTGCCAACCCGAAGCCTAACCCTAACTCGACCTCTAACACTAACCCTAATCCTATGCCAAACCCAAACCCTAACCCTAATCCAGTCCTACCCCTAACACTAACAAACCCTAAACAAGTCCTACCCCAACACTAACAAACTCTAACCCTAACCCAAACCAACCGTAACCATAGCACTAAACCGAAGCCTAATCCTAACCCCAACACCAACCCTAATAGTAACCCGAAACCAAACTCTAACCTTAACCCTGACCCTAACCGTTAACTCAACTGAACCCAAAACCTAACCCTGACACGAAGCAGAACCCGAAAATAACCGAAACCCTAACAGAATCCAGAACCCGAACCCTAACCCTAACCCTAATCCGAACACTAACCTCTCCCTAAATGTAACACTAACAATAACTCTAACCCTAATCCTAATCCTAAACCTAACCCAAAACATAACACTAACACTAACCCGAATAAGAACTTGACCCTTAAAACTAACCTGAACCCCAGATCTAACCCTAACATGAACCCAACCCTAACCCTATACCTAACCATTACCCAAACACGAATATTAAACCTAACATTAACAGAAACCCTAACCTGAACAGTAACCCTAACCCTAACCCGACTCCTAGCTCAAAACTAACCATAACCCTAACGTGATCTTGAAGCTGAACCCTAACCCTAACACTAACCTGAACACTAACTCTAACACTAAACCCAATCCTAACCCTAACCCCAACCCTTAACCTGACCTTAAACCTAACATTGCACCGAACCATAACCCTAAATCCAGCCCTAATTCTAACCCTAACCCGAACCCGAACCCAACCCTAACACTAACAGTAGCACTAACCCTAACCCTAACACGAACCCTAAAGCTAAGTTTAACCCTAAACCGAAACTGAAACCTAATCGTAACATTAATCTGAACACTAAACAACCCTATACATAACCAAACTCCTAACCCTAAACTGAAGGCAACCGTAATCCTAACCCTATCGCGAGCCCTAATGCAAAAGCTAACCCTAAACCAAACCTGAAACCTAACCATAAGCCTAATGCAAATACTAACACTAAAACTAAACTTAATGCTCACCCAAACCATAGCCCTTACCCTAACATGAATCCTAAACCTAACTCTAACCTGAAATCGAACCGTAATACTAACGCTAAGCCTAAATTTAACATTAACCCTAATCCTAACCTGAAACCTAACCCTAATGCTAACACTAACCAGAACCCAAACCCTAGCCTTACGTGAACACTAACGCTAAATAGAATACGAAACCGAACCTGACCCCTAACCATAATCCGAAACCTGTCCCTAACCCGAACATGAACCCAACCATACCACTAAACCTAAGCCTAACCTTAACACGAACCCTAACCCTAACTCGTACCCTAAACCGATCCCTAGCCCTAACCCTAACCTGAAGACTGACCCGACCCTAACCCTAACACTAACCCTAACCCTAACACTAACTTTAACTCTAACACTAACCAGACCACTAAACCTAACCCTAACCCTAACCTGAACCCTAGTATGAACCTTAAACTAAAGCTAACCAGACCACTGACCTGAACGCTAATTCTAACCCTAAACCTAAACCAAAACAGTACACGAACCCTAACTCCAACCTTAACCGGAACCCTAACCCTAACCCTAACCCCAATCCTAACACTAAAACTAACCCTAAACTAAACCTTAACCTGAAACATAACCCTAACCCTAACCTGAACCCTAACAATAACCCGAACGTTAACCCTAATGGGAAGGCAAGGATAGCCCTAATTCGAAGCAAAGAGTAACATTTACTGTAAGCCTAACCCTAAGTCAATCCTGAACCCTAATTCTAACCCTCACCCAAAGCCTAACCCGACACTAACACTAACCAGAATCCTAAGCCTAACCTTAACCCCAATCCTAAATGTAACCCTAACCATAAACCAGCCTGAACTCTAACCTGCACCCTGACCCTAACCATAAGCGGAACCCAACCATAAACCTAACACTAACCCTAACCCTAACCCGACCCCGAAAGTTAACCCTAAACCTAAGCATGACCCTAAACTTAACCCTAGCCCTAATCCCAACAATAACCCTAAACCTAAGCCAAACCCGTACACAAACCTTAACCTGAAACCTAAGCCTAACCTTAACCCTAACCCGAACCCGAACCCTAATCCTGACCCTAAACCTAACCCGATCCCTAAGCGAAACTCTAACACGAACCTGAACCCGAAAGCTAGTAATGATTCACACTTGGATACAAAGATGTTTCTTTCTGTCTACTTACAAACCGAGAGAAGAAAGTGTGTACTCTAAGGAATTTGAGCGTGTTCCTGTCTCTAGGAACTCCACGGACCTGTTTCCAAACCTCCTTTTGGATAGTGATCATTAGCGGGTGGAAGGAAGGGAGATGGGACATGAAGGTACTTCCAGGTATGGATGTTATCAATAGTTTAACTCAGCTGTAGTACTGATTGCCCCTCAGATACCAAGATGTTTCTTACCATCTTCTCACAAGCCAGGATAAGAAAGTGTCTTCTCTAAGGAATTTGACTGAGGTTCTGTCTCAAGGCACTACATGGTGCTGTGCAGAACTTTCTTTGGGAAGGTCATCCTTAGGAGCTGGAAGGAGAGGAGATTGGGCATGAAGTTACTTCCAGGAATGGCTGGTATCCACAATTTCACTCAGCTCTAGTAGTGATTGCCACAAAGATAGAATGAAGTTTCATAACATTTACTTACTGTCCAGGATAAGAAAGTGCCCGGTATAAGGCAAGTGAGTGAGAGTCTCTCTGAAGGCCCTATGTGGGCCTGTGGAAAACCTTTTTGGGAAGGCGATCTTTAGGAGTGGGAAGGAAGAGAGATGGGGCATGAAGTTACTTCCAGGAATGGGTGCTATACATAGTTTATCTGAGTTGTAGTAGTGATTGCCACTCAGATACAAAGATGTCTCTTACCATCTAAATACAAGCCGGGATGAGAAAGTGCTTTCTCTAAATCATGTGAGTGAAATTGTCTCTCAAGGCCTTTCATGGGCCTGTGTAAACCTTCTTTGGCAAGGTGATCCTTATGTGCTGGAAGGAAGGGAGATCTGGCAAGAAATATTTTCCAGGAATGGGTGTTATACATAGTTTAACTCAGCTTCAGTAGTGATTGCCACTCAGATAGGAAGATGTTTCTTTCCATCTAACTACAAGCCGAGATAAGAAAGTGTCTTCCCTAAGACATGTGTGTGAAATCCTCTCTCAAGGACCTCCATGGCCCTGTTCACAACCTGGTTTTGGATGGCGATCTTTAGGAGCTGGGAGAAAGGGAGATTGGACACCAAGTTGTTTCCAGCAATGGGTCTTAAACATAGTATAACTCAGTTGTAGTAATGATTGCCACTCACAAACAAAGATGTTTCTAACCATCTACTTCCAACCCAGGATAAGAAATTCTGTTCTCTAAGGCATTTGAGAGTGATCCTGTGTCAAGGCCCTACACGGCCCTGTTTCCATACCTGCTTTGGGAAAGTGATCCTTTGGAGCTAGAAGGAGGGAGATTGGGCACATAGTAATTTCCAGGAATGGGAATTATACTTAGTTTAGCTCAGCTGTAGTAATGCCTGCCACTCAGATACAAACATGCTTCTAGCCATCTACTTAGAATGTAGTATGAAGAAACGTGCTCTCAATGGCTTATGAGTGAGATGCTGTCGCAAGACAATACACAGTCCTGTTTCCAAACCTGTTTTGAGAAGGCGATCCTTAGGAGCTAGAAGGAAGGGATTTGGGCACTAAGTCATTTCCAGGAATGGGTGTCATACTTAGTTTAGCTTAGCTGTAGCAATTCTTGCCACTCAGATACAAACATGTTCCTAACCATCTACTTAGAATCTGCTATCATTAAGTGTACTCTCTATGGCTTGTGAGTGAGATTGTCTCAAGGCACTACGTGGTCCTCGTTCCATACCTTCCTTACGAAGGCGATCCTCATGTACCGGAAGGAAGGGATATTGGGCCTGAACTTCGTTCCAGGAACTGGTGTTATCCATAGTTTAACTCAGCTGTAGTAGTGATGTCACTCATATAGAAAGATGTTTCTTATCATCTACTTACAAACAGGGATAAGAAAGTTCCTTCTCTAAGGCATGTGCGTGAGATTGTCTCTCAAGGCCCTACATGGCCCTGTGCAAAACCTGCTTTGGGAAGGCGATCCTTAGGAGCTGGAAGGAAGACACATTGGGCATGAAGTTACTATCAGGAATGGTTGTAATACATAGTTCAACTCAGCTGTAGTAATGAATGCCTCTCAGATACCAAGGTGATTCATACCTTCAACATTCAAACCCGGAAAAGAAATTGTGTTCTCCAAGGCATTTGAGAGTGATCCTGCCTCAAGGCCCTATATGGCCCTGTTTATAAACCTGCTTTCGGAAGGAGATCTGTAGCAGCTGGAAGAAAGTGAGATTGGGCACGATGTCATGTCCAGAAACTGGTGCTATACATAGGTTAGCTCAGTTGTAGTAACGATTACCACTCATATAGCTACTTGGTCCTAGACTGTTACTTACAAGGGGTTCAGAAAGTGCCTTATCAAAGGAGTATGAGATTCGTTCTCAGAGCAAAAAATGGCATTATGCTCCAAACCGGGTTCAGGCTTTTCACCATTACATGATGGAAAGAAGAGAGGTTAGGCACAAATTTATTTCCAGGAATGGGCGTTACACATACTTTTGCTAAGCTGTAGGAATGATTGCCACTCATATACAAACTTGCTCATGGACTTCTACTTAGAAGCCTGCATCAGAAATTTCCTTCTCAAAGGAATGTGAGATTAATTCTCAGGTCCAGAAACGGAATTATGTTCCAAATTATGTTCCTGGGTGAGCAAAGTGATCCTTACAACATGGGAGGAAGAGAGATTATGCACAAAATTGTTTCAGGGATTAGGTGTTATACACCTTTTAACTCCGCTTTAATAATGATTGTCACTCATTTACAAACTTGTTCCTGCATATTTACATATAGGCTGGGATTAGAAAGTGCCTTCTCATAGGAATGTGAGATACCTTCTCAGGGTCCGAATGACAGTATGTTCCAAAACATTTAGGTTGGTGATGCTTACGAGCTGGAAGGAAGAGAGATTGGGCACCAAGTTATTTTCAAGAATAGGTGATATATATTTCATCTCTGCTGTAGTAATGATTGCCACTCATATTCAAACTTGCTCCTAGACATTTACTTACAAGCCAAGATCAGAAATTGCCTTCTCAAAGAAATGTGAGATTCGTTCTCAATGGCCGAATTGGCATTATTTACCAAACCTGGTTTTGGGTTGTGATCTTTATGTGATTGAAGGAAGCGAGATAAGGCACAAAGTTAATTCCGGGAATGGGTGTTATACAAAATAAAGCTCACCTCTACTTATGATTGAAACTCTTATAGCAACGTTTTCCTAGACATCTACTTAGAAGCCAGGATTAGAAAGAGCCTTCTCAAGGGAATGTGAGTTTTGTTGTCCAGGTGCAAAATGACAGTAAGTCCGAAATCTGGTTTAGGTTTGTGATCTTTATGAGATGGAAGGAAGAGAGACTAGGCACAAAGTGATTTCCAGGAATGTGTGTTATACCAACTTTGTCAGCTGTAATAATGACAGTCACGCCTATACAAACCTGTTCCTAGATATCTACTTAGAAGCTGGTATCAGAGAGTGTATTCTCAAAATAATGTGAGATTC
The DNA here is from genome assembly GCF_020826845.1 of Diceros bicornis minor. NCBI lineage: Eukaryota > Metazoa > Chordata > Mammalia > Perissodactyla > Rhinocerotidae > Diceros > Diceros bicornis. Next base: position 1,834,853 of record NW_026691656.1, read on the forward strand.
CTTCTAAAGGCCTGAGAGGGCACTATGTTCCAAACCTGGTTGACGAAGGTGGTCCTTACGAGCCGGAATGAAGAGAGTTTGGGCATGAAGTTATTTCCAGGAATGACTGCTAGTCACAGTTTAGCTCAGCCGTAGTAGTGCTTGCCAAATATATACAAACTTGTTCCTAGACTTCTACTTAGAAGCCAGGATAAGAAGGTTCCTTCTGAAAGGTATATGAGGTTCCTTCTCTTTTTTCTTTGTGAGGAAGATCAGCCCACAGCTAACATCCATGCCAATCCTCCTCTATTTGCTGAGGAAAACTGGCCCAGACCTAACATCCATCCCAATCTTCCTCCACTTTTTTGCAGGATGCCACCACAGCATGGACTGACAAGTGGTGTGTCAGTGTGTGCCCGGTATCTGAACATGGGCCACCAGCAACAGACGGTATACACTTAACCACTACGCCATGGAGCTGGACCCTATGAGGATCCTTCTCAAGGACCACAATAGCATGATGTTCCAAAAATGGTTGAGCAAGCTCATCCTGACGAGATAAAGGAAGAGAGATTAGGCACAAAGTGATTTCCAGGAATGGCTGTTATACATACTTTAGCTCCTGTCGTCATGATTGCCACTCATATGCAAACTTGTTCATAGACATCTACATACAGGTCGGGAACAAAAAGGGCCTTCGCAAAGGAATGTGACTTTCCTTCTCAGGGCCCAAAATCTCAATATGTTCCAAACCTGGCTTAGTTTTGTGATCCTTACTGGATGGAAGGAAGAGAGATGGGGCACAATGACATTTTCATGAATGAGTTTTCTACATAGATTAACTCAGGTGTAGTAATGATTGCCACTCATATACAAACTTGTTCCTAGACATCTACATAACCCCAGGATCAGAAAGTGACTTCTCAAAGAATGTGATATTCCTTCTGAAGGCCTGAAACAGCAGTATGTTCCAAACTTGGTCGGGGAAGGTGGTACTTATGAGCTGAAAGTAAGAGAGACTGAGCATGAAGATTTTTTCCAGGAATTCATGTTATTCATAGAATAACTCAGTTGTACTAACGATTGCCACTTATATAGGCTCTTGTTCCTGGACATATACTTAGAAGCAATGATCAGAAAGTGCCTTCTTAAAGGAATATGACATTCCTTCTCAAGGCCGGAAATGGCAATATGTTCCAAACATGGTTGATGAAGGTGGGTCTTATGATCTGGAAGGAAGAGAGACTGGCACGAAGTTATTTTCAGGAATAGGTGTTATTCATAGTTCAGCTCAGTTGTAGTAATGATTCTTCTCATATTCAAACTTGTTTCTAGGGATCTACTTAGAAGCTGGGATCAGAAAGTTCCTTCTCAAGGTAACGTGAGATTCCTTCTCAAGGCCCGACATGGTATTACATTCAAGACCTTGCTTAGGAATGTAATCCTTTAGAGCTGGAAGGAAGAGAGATAGGGTAGGAAGTTATTTTGAGGAATGGTTCTTACACATAGTTTTGCTCAGCTGTAGTAATGATTGCCACTCATTTGGAAACTATTTACTAGACATTTACTTACAAGCCAGGATCAGAAAGTGCTTTCTCAAAGGAGTGTGCGAGTTTTTCTCAAGGGCCTGAAATGGCATTATGGTCCGAACCTGATTTAAGCTTGTGATCCTTACGAGATGGGAGGAAGAGAGAAGCACAGTTCTATTAGTGATTGCCACTCACATACAAACTTGATCCTAGATGTCTACATACTGGCTGTGATCATAACTGCTGTCTCTAACGAAAGTGAGATTTCTTCTCAAGGTCTGAAACGGCAATATGTTCCCAACTTGCTTGAGGAAGGTCTTCATTACGAGCTAGAAGGAAGATAGATTGGGCATGAAGTTATTTTCAGGATTGGGTGTTATTCAAAGAATAGTTCAATTGTAGTAACGATTGACACTTATATAGAATCTTGTCCTGGACATCTACTTAGAAGCAGGGATCAGAAAGTGCCTTCAAAATAGTGTGAGATTCATTCTCAAGGCCTGAAATGGCATGATGCATGAAACTTGGTTTATATTTGTGATCCTTATGAGATTGAAGAAGGAGAGATGAGGCAAAAAGTATTACCAGGAATGGTTGTTATAGACAGTTGAGCTCAGATCTAGTAATGATTAACACTCATATACATACTTATTCCTAGACTTCAACATTCTGGACAGGATCAGAATATGCCTTCTCAAAGGAATATGAGATTCCATCTCAAGGAGTGACAGGGCAATATGTTCCAAACCTGGTTTAGCTTTGTGATCCTTATGAGTTGGAAGGAAGAGAGATGAGGCACAAAGTTATTTTCAGGAATGGGTATTATACACAGCTTAGCTTAGCTGTAGTAACGCTTGCCACTCATATACAAACTTGTTCCTAGACATCTACTTCCACTCTGGGATCAAAAAGTGCCTTCTCAAAGGAATGCGAGAATCCTTCTCAGCGCCCAACAAGGCAATATGGTCCAAAACTGATTTAGTTTAGTGATGCTTAGTGCTAGAAGGAAGAGAGTTTTTACATGAAGTTATTTCATGGAGTGGATATTATAAATCATTTTACTCAGTTGTAGTACTGATTGATGCTCCAATATAAACTTGTTCCTAGACATCTACTTACAAGAAGTTATCAGTAAGTGTCTTCAGAGAGGAATGTGAGATTTGCTCTCAACGACCAAAATAGCATTATGTTGTAAACCTGGTTTAGGAAGGTGATTCTCACGAGCTGAAAGGAAGAGCGAGTGAGCACAAAGATACTTCCAGGGATGGGTATTTTATACAGATGAGCTCAGCTGTAGTGATGATTGCCACTCATAAACAAAGTCGTTTCTAGACATTTGCTTACAAGCTTGGGTCAGAAAGTGCCCTCTCAAAAGAATATGAGATTCAATCTCAAGGCCTGAAACTGCATTCTGTTATATACCTGTTTTAGGTTTCTGATCTTTACGAGATGGAAGGAAGAGATAGTGGGCATGAAGTTATTTACAACAATGAGTGTTATACATAGTTCAGCTAAGTTCCAGTAATCATTGAAATTCAATTACTAACTTGCTCCTAGAGCTCTACTTAGAACCTGGGATCAGAAATTGCCTTCTCAAAGGAATGTGATATTCCTTCTCAAGGCCAGAAATGGCAATATGTCCCCAACCTGGTTAAGGAAGGTAGACCTCATTGGCTGGAAGGAAGAGAGACAGGGCACGACATTATTTCCTTACTTGTTACTGGCAAAAGTGCCTGAGCAGTGGTATTTTGTTTTTCCATTGAGAAGGCAGCCTCAGTGCAGGCAACGAACCAAAATGAAGAAAAGGCACTTTCCATTATTATCCTCAAAAACTAAATGGAAATGTTTTTCTCCACAGAGTATGTTCATTAGATGGATACTATAGATATTCTCTCCCAGCTGCAGTGGAGAGTTTAAAAGCTCTCAGGGGTAGATGCTCCTTAAAGGTACTTGCAAGCAGAGTTAAGCAAGAACTTGCTGGCATTACATTGGAGAGAATTCTTTTTTTGTGTGTGTGAGGAAGATCAGCCCTGAGGTAACATCCGATGTTGATCCTCGTCTTTTTTGCTGAGGAAGATTGGCCCTGAGCTAACATCTGTGCCCATCTTCCTCTACTTTATATGGGATGCCACCACAGCTTGTCCTGGCAAGCAGTGCGTTGGTGCGTGCCCAGGGTTGGGAAACTGAAAACCCCAGGCCACCAAAGTGGAGCGTGCACACGAAACTGCTTGCACCACCGGGCAGGCCCCAGGGAGAAAATTCTTAAGTAAATGTCATTAACAACAATGTTGGGAGAGGCAATTTTCAGGATAGCCCTCTACAGATGCAAGCAAGAATTTTGCTCCAGACTGGGCTTTCCTTTTACAGATGCTATAGACACTATCTCCCAAGTGTACTGAAATTTTAAAACTTCTCATATGAAGATGTTACTTACAATTATTGGGTACCTGTGCTAAACAAAATTGTTCGTCATGATATGCCAGTGAGAGTCTGAATGTAGTTTGAACTGCAGTGTATGCAAATTCTCAAGATGATCCTAAACAGCTACAAGGAGGAGTTTCTCTGAAGAGTCAACTGTCATTGAATGTATGGTAAGGATAATCTGCACCACCTGTTGTGATAGCTCTCCTAGTAAGATGATCCTGAAAACTATTGGCAAACTTGGTTGCTTAGTGGTGTTTTGTCATTCCATTGGGAAGGCAGCCTCAGTGCGGGCAATGAATGGCAAAGAGGAAAAGGTACTGAACCACATCATCCAAAAATCTACAAGGATGAGTTTTTCTGCACAGGGTACGTTCATGTACTGGATGTTATGGATATTGTGTCCCAGCTGCGGTGGAAAGTTTAAAAGCTCTCAGAGGCAGATCCTGCGGAAAGCTACTTGCAATCTGAGTTCAGCAAGGTCTTTCTTTCATTAAATAGGGAGAGAATTACTAAGTGAATGTTGTTAACTGCAAGGATGCAAAGGAAATTTTCAGGATAATCCTATACTGATATTAGCATGAAATTTTCTCTACAATGATCTTTCATTTTATGTATGTTATAGATACTCCCATCTGTATTGAAATTTTAAACCCTCTCATATGAAGGTATTCTTAACAGATATTTGCAACCTGTGTTAAACAATAGTGTTGATAATGATATGCTAGTGAGACCCTGAAGGTAGACTGAACTACAATGTTTTTAGTGTCACTCATGAATATGATTCTAAACAGCGACAAGTAAAGATATTCTTCACAGAGTACTTTCGTTGAATGGATGTGATAGAGTTTCTTCCCTGATTGCAGTGACAATTTTAAAATCTCATAGGTATGCGCTCCTAGCAGCAAATGGCAAAATAGGTTTTCAGTGGTGTTTTGTCTTTATGTTGTGGAGGAGACCTGAGTGCAGGCAATGAACTTCAGAGATGAAAAGGCACTTTGTAAGATGATCTTAAAAAGCTAAAATGACGTATGTTACTCCACAGAGTACTTACATGGAATGTATGGTATACATATTCTGTCACAGCTGAAGTGGGAATTTTAAAAGCTCGCAAAAGCAGATCTGCTGAAAGCTGCTTGCCACCTGAGTTCAGCAAGATCTTTCTTGCCTTACCTGGGAGCGAATAACTAAGTGAAGGTCGTTAACTGCAATGGTGGAAAAGGCAATTTTCAGGATAATCCTATACAGATACAAGCAAGAGATTTTCTCCACACTGAACTCTCATTTTATGGATGTTATAGATACTCTCTCCAGCTGTACTGAAAATTTAAAACCTCTCATATGAAGATGTTACTAACAGATATTGGCAACCTGTGTTAAGCAATAGTGTTCATCATGATATTCTAATGATACCCTAAATGCACGCTGAACTGCAGTGCGTTTAAAGTCATTCATGAAGATAATCCTAAGCAGGTACAAGAAGAGGTCTTCTTCACGGTATACTTTCATTGAATGGATTTGGTAAAGCTTCGTTCCGAGGTGTGTTGAAAAGTTGAAACTCTCAAAGGAAGGTGTTCCTAACAGCTACTGGCAGAGTAGCTTTAGCAGTAATGTTTTCTCTTTAAATCAGGGAGGAAACGTGAGTGCAGGCAATGAAATGCAAAGATGAAAATGCAATTGACAATATGATCTGAAGAAGCTAAAAGCAAGTGTTTTCCTCCACATGGTACTTACATGGAATGGATATTATAGATAAGTTCTCCCAGCTGCCGTGAAAATTTTAAAAGCTCTCAGAAGATGATCATTCTTAAAGGACTCTGTAAGCTGAGTTCAACAAACGCTTTCTTGCTTTACTTTGGAGAGAGAGCTGAGTGAAGGGTATTAAATTCAATGAGGGAAAAGACAATTTGCATGATGAACGTACACAGTTACACGAACGAGATTTTCACCAAACTTGTCTTTCATATTATGGATGTTATAGATACACTCTCACAGCAGTACTGAAATTTTAAAACCTCTAAGATGAAGATGTTGCTTTCAGATATTGGCCACCTGTCTATAGCAATATAATTCATCATGATATGCTAGTGGGAACCTGACTAGAGTTTGAACTGCAGTCTACTAAAAGTCTCTTCTCAAGGTGACCCTGAACAGCCACAAGCTGGAGTTTCTCTGAAGCGTCAACATTCTTTGAGTTGATCATAACGATAATCTGCACCACCTGTAGTGATCCTTCGACAGCTCTCCTAAGAAGATGCTCTGATGGCTACTGGCAAAGGTCATTGAGCAGGAGGGTTTTGTGTTTCCATTGGGAAGGGAACTCAGTGTAGGCAATGAATGACAAAGAGGAAAAGGCATTTTACAATGTGATTCTAAAAAGCTAAAAGGAAGAATTTTTCTCCACAGGGTACATTCCTGAAATGGATGTTATAAATATTCGCTCCCCGCTGCAGTGAAAAATTGAAAAGCTCTCAGAGGGAGAGCATCCTTAAAGATACTTCCGAGCTGAGTTCAGCAAACATTTTTTACCTGAATTGGGAGAAAGAACACAGATGAAGGTTATTTACTGCAATGTTGGAAAAGGCAATTTTCAGAATAGTCCTATACAGATACATGTAAAAGATTTTCTCTACACCTGAATTTCAATTGATGGATGTTATAGAGACCCTTTGCCAGCTGTACTGACATTTGAAAACCACTCATATGAAGATGTTACTTACAGATATTGGCCAACTGTGATAAGCAATAGTGTTCATCATGATACATCACTGAGAACCTGAAGGCAGACTGAACTGCAGTGTAGTCAAAGTCTCTTCTCAAGATGATCCCAAACAGCTACAAGCAGAGTTTCTCTGAAGAGTCCACTTTAGTTGAATGCAGGGTAATGATAATCTGCACCACATGTAGTGATAGTTTGAAAGCTTTCCTAGGAGTGTTTCAAAGAGTTACTGGTCAACTTCGTTGAGCAGTGGTATTTTGTATTTCCTGTGGGAAGGAAGCCTCAACGCAGGACATGAACTACGAAGAGGAAAAGGCACTTTACTATGTGATCCAAAAAACTGAAAGGAAGACTTTGCCACCACAAAGTACATTCATGTAATGGATCCTATAGATATTCTCTCCCAGCTGCAATAGAAAGTTTAAAAGCTCTCAGAAGAAGGTGCTCCTTAAAGATACTTGCAAGCAAGTTCAGCAAAAACTTTCTGGCATTACAAGGAGAGAATTCCTATATGTAGGTCCTTAACAGCAATGATGTAAAAGGCATTTTCATTTCATTATACAGATATAAACAAGAGATTGTCTCCAAAGTGGAATTTCATTTTATGGATGTTACATATACTGTCTCCCAGCTGTACTGCAATTTTAAAACCTCTCCAATGAGGATGTTACTAACAGATATTCGTCACCTGTGTTAAACAATAGTGTTCGTCATGACATGCTGGTGAGACCCTGAACGCAGATTGAACTGCATTGTATTTGAAGTCACTTATGAAGATGACCCTAAACATTTATAAGCAGAAGTTATCTTCAAGGTGTACTTTCATTAAATGGATGTGATAGAGCTTTTTTCTAGGCTGTGGTGAAAAGTGTAAACTCTCATGGGAAGGTGTTCCTAATCGCTACTGGCAGAGTAGGTTTAGGAGTGGTGTTTTTTCTTTACATCGGGGAGGAAGCCTGAGGGCAGGCAATGAAATTCAAAGATGAGAATGCAATTGACAATATGATCCAAAGAAGTAAAAAGCAAGTGTTTTCCTCCACAGAGTACTTACATGGAATGGATGTAATGAATATGTTCTCCTAGCTGCAGTGAAAAGATTACAAGTTCTCTGAGGAAGATAGTCCTTAAAGATTCTTTCAAGGCGAGTTAACAAACACTTTCTTGCATTACATGGGATAGAAAGCCTGAGCGAAGGTCGTTAACTGCAGTGATCTAAAGGCAATATGCAGGCTGATCCCATAAAGAGACAAGCCACAGATTTTCTGCATATTTCACTTTCATTTTGTGGATGTTATAGATACCCTCTCCCAGCTGTACTGAATTTTAAAACATCTCAGATGAAGATGTTACTTACAGATATAGGCCACATGTGTTATCCTATAATGTTTGTCATGATATGTTCATGAGAGCCTGAAAGTGGATTGAACTGTAGTGTATTAAATATCTCTTCTCAAGATGATCCTAAACAGCTACTATCAGGAGTTTCTCTGAAGATTCAACTTGAACGGAATGGATGTTAAATATAATCAGCAAAACCTGCAGTAATACTTTGAAAGCTCTCATACGAACATGTTCCTTACAGCTACTGGCAAAATTGGTTGAGCAGTGGTGTTTTGTCTCTATATAGTGAAGGAAACATCATTGCAGGCAATGAACATCGAAGAGGAAAAGGCAATTTACCATATGATCCTAATATCTAAAAGGAGGAGTTTTTCTGCACAGAGTATGTGCACGGAATGGATGTTGGAGATAGTCTCTCCCAGATGCAGTGAAATGTTTAACAGATCTCAAAGGAAAATCCTCCTCAGAGATACTTGCATGCTGAATTCAACAAACATTTTCTTGCATGTCTTGGGAGAGAGAGCCTGAGTGAAGGTCGTTAACTGCAAAGAGGGAAATGGCAATTTGCAAGAAGTTTCTATATAGATGCAAGGATGAGATTTTCTCCACACTTGACTTTCATTTTATGGATGTTATAGATACTCTCCTCTAGCTGCAGTGAAACTGAAAAACCTCACATATGAAGATGTAACCATGATATTGGCCACGTGTGTTAATCAATAGTGTTCATCATAATATGCTACTCAGACCCCGAATGCAGATTGAACTGCAGTAATTAAAAGACTCTTCTCAAGATGATCCTAAACACCTACAAGCAGGACTTGCTCTGAACAGTCAACTTTTATTGAATGGATGGTAATGATCATCTGCATCACTTGTAGTGATAGTTGGAAAGCTGTCATAGGACGTTGTTCCTACCAGCTACTTTCAAACTTCTTTGAGCAGTGGTGAGTTGTCTTTCAGTTGGGAAGGGAGCCTCAGTGCAGGCAATGAGCGACAAAGAGGAAAAGGCACTTTAACATATCCTAAAATGCTAACTTTAAGAGTTTCTCACCACAGAGTAGGTTCATGGAATGGATGTTAGAGAAATATTTGCCCCAATGCAGTGGAAAGTTTAAAGGCTCTCAGAGGCAGATCCTCCTGTAAAGTACTTGGAAGAAGAGGTCAGCAAGAACTTTCTTGCTTTACATGGGGAAGAATTCCTGATTGAAGGTGGTTAACTGCAATGTTGATAAAGGCAATTATCAGGATAGTCGTATACAGATAGAAGCAAGAAATTTTATAGATATTGGACTTTCGTTTTATGGCTGTTATAGATACACTCTCTCAGTGTTACTGAAATTTTAAATCCTCTCATATGAAGATGTTACTATCAGATACTGGCAAGCTGTGATAAGCAATAGTGGTCATCATGGTATGCTAGTGAGACCCTGAATACAGATTGAACTGCAGTGTGGATAAAGCCACTTAAGAACATGAGCATAAACACTTACAAGAGGAGGTTTCCTTCATGGTGTACTTTCATTAAATGGATGTGATACAGCTTCTTTCCGAGCTGTGGTGAAATATGGAAACTCTCCTAGGATGGTGTTCCCAACAGCCACTGGCAAAGTAGGTTTAGCAGGGGTGTTTTCTTTTATATCAGGAAGGAAGCCTAAGTGCATGCAATCAACTGCAAAGATGAAAGGCACTTTACAATATGATCCTAAAATGCTAAAAGGAAGTGTTTTCCTCCACAGAAATCTTACATGGAATGGATGTTATAGATATTCTCTTGCAGCTGCAGTGCAAGTTTACAAGCACTCAGAGGAGGATCCTGCTTAAAGCTCCTTGCCAGCTGAGTTCAGCAAGTAGTTTCTTGCATTACATAGGAGAGAGAGCCAGAGTGACGGTCGTTAACTACAATGATGGAAAAGGCAATTTGCAGGAGGATCCTATAGACATACCAGCCAGAGATTTTCTGCACACTTGATTTTCATTTTATGGATGTTACAGATGCTTTCTCCCAGGTGTAGTGACAAGTTTAAAAGCCCTCCAAGGAAGAGCTGACTTAGAGCTACAGGGCTGTTGGGTTCAGAACCGGTGTTCTTTCATTATATTTGAGGGAAAGCCTGAGTGCAGGCCATGAAGATCAATGATTGAAAAGTTCACCCATCAAGATGATCCTCAACAACTAAAATGAGTTTTTTTCCACCGTGTATGTTATTTCAATGGATGTTATACGTACTTTCTCTCAGCAGTAGTGAAATGGATCAAAGCTCTCATGGGAAGATCTTACTTACAGCTAATGGCAACCTTTGCTCAGTAAGACCATTCTCTCCTATAATGTGAGAGAGAGCCTGAGTAAATGTCGTGAGCTGCAATGTTTGAGAAAGTACTTTTCAGTGCAGATACTAAAGAGGTACAAGCAAGAGTTTTTCTCCACACTGTACTTTTCATAAATGGATATTAGAGATATTCTCTTCCTTGTGTAGTGAAAAGTTTAAGCCCTCTCATAGGAAGATGCTCCCTAACAGCTACTGGCAAACCAAGCTCAACAAGCACATTCTTTCGTTCCATGTACGAGAAAGCCTGAATGAAAGACGCAAACTGCAACCTTTGAAAAGGAACTTTTCAAGACGATCATAAACAGATAAAAAAAGGAGTTTTTCTTCACACTGTACTTTCATTGAATGGATGTTACAGATAAGCTGTACCAGTTGTAATGAAAAGTATAAAATGTCTCATTAGAGTATGTTCCCTACAGCTATTGGCAAGCTGAGTTCAGCAGAATTGCTCTTTCAATACATTGGATAGAAACCTGAGTGTAGACTATTAACAGCATATTTGTGATATCAGTCATGTGTCCTTAGTGAGATTACTCATATATTTATGTGTGACACGACTCCCACTGCTATCTGTGACATCAGTGACGTGTAACTTGTAACATCACACCCATTGTGTTCACGTGATATCACACCCGAGGTTATGTGTCATGTGACACACTTGTTTATGGGTGACATCATACCCCTTGTATGTGTGACAACATCAACCTTGCGTGTCACATCTCATCAATGGTAAGTGACATCAACCTTGTCATATGATATCAAACTATTAGTATGTGTGGTGTCATTCCCAGTATTATGTATGACATCACACCAATTTAGTGTGGCATCACTCTGATAGTGTTTCACATCACTCCAACGGTGTGTTACATGGCTAACATTTTGTGTCTGACATCACTCCAATCGTTATGTGGGACATCACACCCATTTTGGGACATCACACACTTTGAGCAGGATAAAACTAGGTTAGCCTGTCACATCTCTCAAATTGTATGATATCACTCCCGTTGTGTGAGGGCAGTCATAGTGTTAACTTTGATATGACATCCACAGTTTTGTATGAAATCACTCCCAGATTTCTGTGAAGTCTCGCACATTTTACTCTGACTTATATCCCTATTGTGTGTTTTATGTAACTCTCATTGTTATGTATGAATTCACACTCATTTTCCTTAAAGATACCACTCCAAATATCCATGAGAGCACCAGGTTGGTGTGTGCTTTCACAGACTTTGTATGTTTGACCTCACTCAATGTCTGTATGACATCACACCAATGGTGTATGTGTGATAGTGCTCACATTTGTGTGTGAAAACACACACATTGATATGTCTGACACCATTCACATTTTTGTGACATAATTCACATTTTTATGTATGACATCACACCTATTGTGTGTGTGACAACATTCACATATGTAGACATCACACCGATTGTGTGTGATATCACTCGAATTTACCATAAGAAATGGCTATTGTTAAGTGTCATGTCACTCCCAAAAATCTGTGTGATGTCACATTAATTCTCGAGGACATCACTCTAATAGTGTTGTGACATCACTCCCATGGTGTTTCTGTGACTTCACTCATATATTTTGGGTGACATCTTTCTGTTATGTGTGATATCACGCCTGTTGTGTTGTATGACATCAGACCAATAGTGTGACATCACTCCCACATGTGTGACGTCAGTCACATGTCCTTTGTGATATTACTCACATGTTTTTGTGTGACCTCAGTCTCATTATGTGTGACATCACATCAATAGTGTGACATTACACTGGCTATGTGTGACATCAGTGACATGTCCCTAGTGACATAATTCACATTTTAAAGGATGACATCACTCCCATTGTGTGCATGTGATATCACTCCCACTATTTTGTGTGGCGTGCCCACGTGCTTCTTGGTGACATCACATCAATTGTTTGAGTGTGACAACTTCCTCATTGTGTGTCACACCACAACATTTGTGTGTGACATTAACCTTAATTCCCATATGATATATCCACCATTATTATGTGTGGTGTCACTCCAAGTATTATGAATGACATCATACCAATTGAGTGTGGCATCACTCTGATAGTGTTGACATCATTCCAATTGAGTGTGACGTGGTTCTCATTTTGTGTCTGACATCATTCCAATTGTTATATGGGACATCACACCCATTTTGGGACGTCACACAACATGAGTGTTCTAACACTAGGATAGATGGTCACATCTCTCAAATTGTGTAATATCACTCCCATTGTGTGTGATAACAGTCATATTCTTAACTGTGATGTGACACCCACTGTTATGTATGAGGTCACTTCCAGGTTTTTGTGAAATCTCTCACATTTTACTCTGACATATCGCACTGGTGTGTTTTGTGTAACTCTCATTGCTATGTGTGAATATTCACTCATTTTCCTTAGAGACACCACTCCCGTTGTCTGTGACATCACCAGGTCGGTGTGAGCCTTCACACATATTGTGTGTCTGACATCACACCAATGGTGTACTTGTGACAGGGCTCACATTTGTGATTGAAAACATACCCAATGATACATTTGACACCATTTACTTTTTTGTGACATAAGACACTTTTTTTATGTATGACATCACACCTATTATGAGCGTGACAACATTCTCAGATGTTGACATCACACCAATTGCGTGTGACATGAATGCAATTTAGCATATGAAATCGCTATTGTTACGTGTGATGTTACTCCTAATATTCTGTGTGACATCACACTAATTCTTGAGGACATCACTCTACTACTCTTGTGCCATCACTCTCATGGTGTTTCTGTGACTTCACTCATATATTTGGAGTGACATCTCTCTGTTATTTGAGACAACATTCCTGTTGATTTATGACATCACACCAAGAGTGTGACATCATTAACCCACATGTGTGACGTCAATCATGAGTCCTCTGCTGTATTACTCACCTGTTTCTGTGTGACATCACTCACATTATGTGTGGCATCATATGAATTGCGTGACAACACTCTCACTGATATGTGTGACATCGTCTTGTCCCTTTTGACACAACTCACCTTTTATAGTGTGACATCAATCCCACTGTGTGCATGGGATTTCACTCTCATTGTTATGCGTGACATGACACACGGTTATGTGTGACACCACACCACTTGTGTGTGTGACAACATCCTCATCTTGTGTCACATCACATCAACTGTGTGTGACACCAACCTTAATTAGGATATGATATCCCAGCTGCCGTTATGTTGTTGTCACTCCCAGTATTATGTATGACATCACACCAATTGAGTGTGACATCACTCTGATAGTGTGTTTGACATCACTCCAACCTTGTGCTTGCGACATCATTCACATTTTGTGTGCGACATCACTGCAATTGTTATGTGTGACATCACTCCCTTTTTTGGACATCACAAACCTTAATTGTGGTAACACTAGGATAGCCAGTCACATCTCACAAAATGTGTGATATCACTCCCATAATATGTGATGGCAGTCATATTGTTCAGTGTGATGTGACATCCACTCTTATGTACGAAATAACACCTAGGTGTCTGTGAAATCTCTCACATTTTACTCTGACTTAAATCCCAAATGTGTGTATTGTGTAACTTTCATTATATGTGAATTCACACTCATTTTCATGAGAGACACCACCCCCATTGTCTGTGACTTCACCAGGTTGGTGTGTCCTCACAAACATTGTGTGTCTGACATCACTCAATGTGTGTGTGACATCACACAAATGGTGTATGTGTGACAAGACTCACATTTGTGTGTGAAAACACACCTATTGATATGTGTGACACCATTCACCTTTTTTGTGACATAATTCACATTTTTATGTATGACATCACACTTATTGTGTGTGACAACTTTCACATATGTTGAAATCAAACCAATTGTGTGTGGGTTAGGGTTAGTGTTAGCATTAGGTTTAGAGTTTTGGTTAGGGGTAAGGTTAAGGATAGGGCTAAGGTTAGGGTTAGGGCTACGGCTGGGTCTAAGGCTAGGGTTAGGTTTAGCACTAGGCTTATTCACCCTAGGGATAGGGTTAGGGTTATGGCTAGGATTAGGCTTGCAGGTAGGGTTAGGTCTAGGGCTATGTTTAGGTTTAGGGCTAAGGATAAAGTGAGGGCTAGGTTTAGGGTTATTGCCAGGGTTACAGATAGGTCTAGGGTGTGTGTTAGGGCTATGATTAGGGTTAGGTTTAGTGTTAGGTTTAGGGCTAGGGTTAGTGTTAGGGTTAGGGCTAGGGTTAGGGTGAGGGTGAGGGTTAGAGTTAGGGTTACTGCTAGGGCTAGGCTTATGCCTAAGTTTAGCGTTATGGTTAAGGTTAGTGTTAGGGTTAGGGTAAGGGTTATGGCTGGGGTTATGTCCAGGGCTAGGATTAGGAATAGTTTTAGTGCTAGGTTTAGGGCTAGGGCTTCCGTTAGCTCTAGACTTAGAGTTAGGGCTAGTCTAGGGTTAGTGTTAGGTCTAGAGCTAAGGCTAGGCCTACTGTTCTGGCTAGGGTTAGCCTTAGGTTTACAGTTATGGTTAGGGCTAGGTTTAGGTCTAGGTCTAGGGCCAGCATTAGAGCTAGTGTTAGAGTTAGGTTGAGGGGTATGGTTAAGGTTAAGTTTATGTTTAGGATTAGTCCTAGTGTTGGGGTTCAAGTTTAGGGTTCTTGTTAGTGTTCAGATTCAGTTTTATGTTTGGGTAAGGGTTTGGGTTCGTGTTTGGGCTCTGGTTCGGTGAGATTTAGGGTTAGGCTTATGGGTTAGGGTCAGTTTTAGGGTTAGAGTGAGGGTTAAAGTCAGGATTAGGATTAAGTCTGTGCTATGCTTAGGGTTAGGTTACAGATTAGGGTTAGGATTAGTGTTAGCTTTAAGGTTATGTTAGTGATAGTGCTAGGGCTAGGGTTAGGGTAAGGTTTATATATAGGATTTGGGCTATCGTTAGGATTAATACTCCGTTTAGGGCTAGGGTTACACATAGTGGTAGGTGTTCGTTTTGGGCTACAGTTCGGTTTACTGTTAGTGTTATGGCTAGGGCTAGATTGAGCATTAGGGTTAGTGCCATGGTTCAGGTTAGGGCTAGGGTTAGGGTTAGAGTTAGGTCTAGGTCTAGCGTTATGGTTAGGGCTATGGCTAGGATCATGGTTCGGTTTAGGGTCATGGTTTTTTTTAGACTTACTGGCAGGGGTACTGTTAGGTTTAGGATTAAGTGTTGGGCTACTGGTGGGAATGGGAGAGATCGGTTTAGGGTCATGGTTAGGATTAGGATTAGCATTTGTCTTCTGGCTACAGTTTGGGATATGGTTAGGCTTAGGGCCAGGGCTCGGGTTAGGACTGGGGTTAGACTTAGGGCTAGTGATAGGTCTGTGGTTAGGGTTAGTGTTAGGGCTAGTGTAAGGGTCCGGTTTAGGGCTGGGTTAGAATTAGGTTTAGGACAAGTGTTAAGGTAACGTTACACTTAAGGGTAGGATTTGGCACAGGGCTAGGTTTAGGCTTAGGGTTGTTTTAGGCTTAAGTTTGGGATATGGGTAGCGGTTTTGGTTGGGGATGGGGCTAGGGTTACTGTTAGGGCTTGGGGTTGGGTTAGGAACAGAGTTCTGGTTAATCTGAGGGCTAGGCTTAGGGCTAGGGCTAGGGTTAGGGTTAGGGTTACGCTTGGGGTAGGTTTAGTGTTTGGGTGAGGGTCAGGTGTATGGTTAGCGTTAGGATTAGGTTTTGTGAAATGCTGAATTTTATGTCTAGGTTTACAGCTAAGTTTAGGTTTAGGGTTAGAGTTCAGTTAGGTTTATGGCTATGGTTAGTGTTAGGGCTAGGTTTAGTGCTAGGATGCTGGTTAGGGCTAGGGCTGGGGCTGGCTTTAGGCTTATGGCTATGGCTAGGATTAAGGTTAGTGTTAGGGTAAATGTTGCGTGCGTTAGAGTTTTGGTTATGGGTAGGGTCAGGGTTAAATTTAGGGTTATGTGTAAGATTAGGTTTATATTTAGGGTAAGTGTGGGGCCGGCCCCATGGCTTAGCGGTTAAGTGCGCAGGATCCGCTGTTGGCGACCCAGCTTTGGATCCCAGGTGCACACCGACACACCGCATCTCTGGCCATGCTGAGGCCGCGTCCCACATACAGCAACTAGAAGGATGTGCAGCTATAACATACAACTATCTACTGTGGCTTTGTGGGCAAAAGTAGGGTAAGCGTTAAGTTGATGGGTAGGACTAATGGTAGAGTTAGGGGTAAGATTAGAGTTGGGTTAGAGTTAGGGTTATGGTTGGGGTAGGGTTAGGGTTTGGGTTATGGTTATTGTTTGTGTTAGCATTAAGGTTAGGGCTAGGGCTAGGGTTAAGGCTATGGTTAGGGCTAGAGTTAGGCTTAGGGTTAGGGTTAGCATTAGTGTTAAGGCTAGTGTTAGGCATAGGGTTAGGGGTAGGTTTAAGGTGTACTAGGTCTAGGGATAAGCCTAGGTTTAGTGTTAGTTCTAGGGCTAGCTCTAGGGTTAATGTTAGGGTTACAGTAAGGGTTAGGGCTAGGCTTAGTGTTAGGGTTAAGGTTATGTTTAGGGTTAGGCTTAGGTTTAGAGCTAGATTTATATCCGTGGTTAGGGTTAGGGTTAGTACTAGGGCTTATGTTGGGGTTAGGGTTAGGGCTATTATTAAGTCATGGTTAGCATTAGAGTTAGGGTTACTGTTGGGTTAGAGTTAGGGTTAGGGTTGTGGTTAGGGTCAGGTCTATGCCTAAGGTAGAAGTTACGCTTATGACTAGGGTTATGGTTAGTTTTATGGTTACAGTTACGGTTTTGGTTAGAGAAAGGTCTCGGCTTAGGCTCAGGTCTCTGTCTAGGGTTTGGGTTAGCCCTAGGTCTATGGCTAGGTTTAGGGTCAAAGTTAGGTTTAGGGTTAGTACTAGAGCTACGTTTAGTTTTACGTTTGGGGAAAGAGTTAGAGTTACAGCTAGATTTAGGGTAGGGTTAGAGTTAGGGCTAGGGTTAGGGTTCGATCTATGGTTATGGTTAAGGTTATGGTTGTGTTAGGTTTAGATTTAGTGTTAGATTTACGGGGAGGTCTAACGTTAGGGTTACTGTTAGGACAAGGGTTACAGTTAGGGCTAAGTTTAGGCCTTGGATTAGCCTTAGGTTTAATCTTAGGGTTTGGGTTAGGTTTATAGCTACAGTTAGGGTTAGGTCTAGAGTTAGTGCTACAGTTAGGATTAGGGCTAGGGCTGATATTCGGTTTAGGGTTAGGGTTAGAGCTAGGGTTCGGATTACAGTAGGGTTAGGGTTAGTTTTAGGCTAGGGTTAGGACTAGAGCTAGAGCTACGGTTATCATTAGGGTTACGACTAAGTTAGGGATAGTGTTAGGGCTAGGGCTATGCTTAGTATAAAGGCTAGGGTTAGGATTAATGTTATTGTTATGGTTAGGGATTGTTTAGGTTTTCAGTTAAGATTAGGGGTAAGGGTAGGTGTAGGGTAAGGGTTAGGTTAGGATTAGGGCTAGTATAGTGGTAAGAGTTGGGTTAGGGTTAGAGTTAGAGGAGTGGTAGGCTTAGGGGTAGGGTGAGGGTTGGGTTTGTGTAAATGTTATGATGAGTGTTAGGGCTAGTGTTAGCATGAGAGTTAGCATTAGGGCTAGAGTTAGCGTTAGGGCTAGGAATATGCTGAGGGTTAGGGTTGAGCCTAGCATTGGGAGTAGGGTTAAGAGTAGGGCTAGGATTATGGTTATGGTTAGCATTATGGGTAGAGGCAATTTTAGGGCTAAAGCTAAGGTTAGTGGTAGGTTAGGGTTATATTTAGGGTTGTGGTTTGGGTTACGTATAGACTTAGGGTTAGTGTCAGGTTTAGGGCTAGTATCATGGTTATGAGTAGGATTAGGACTAGGGTTAGGGTTAGGGTTTGGACAATGGCTAGTGTTGGCATTAGGGTTAGGGCTAGGATTAGGACAGTGTTAACATTATGGTTAGGGTTAGTTTTGGGTTATGAATAGTGTTGGGTGATGGTTAGTGTTAGCGTTATGTTCACCTCTAGGCTAGGGTTGGGGTTAGGCCTAGAGCTAGAGTTAGAGTTAGGCTAAGTTTTAGGTTTAGGATTAGTCCTAGAGCTAGGTTTAGGTTTACTTTTAGCAGTAGAGTTATTGTTAGAGGTAAGTTTAGTTTAGGGCCAGGGCTCGGGCAATTGCTGCAGCTCGGTTTTTGTTAGGGATAGAGTTACGGTTAGTGTTGGGGATCAAACTAAGATTAAGGCTGTGGCTTAGACTAGGGTAAGTGTTAGGGTCAAGGTTAGCCTAGGGCAGAGTTAGAGTTAGGGTTAATGTTAGGCTTAGGGGAATGGGTAGTGTTGGGGTTAGAGATGGTTTAGGATTAGGTTTAGGGGTAGTTTTAGGGTTAGGGTTAGTGATAGGGCTGGTGTTAAGGTTACAGTTAGAGCCAGGGCTATTGACAGGTTTAGGGTTAGTGTTAGTACTAGGACTAGGTCTAGATTTATGATTAGGGTTAGGGTTAGGGTTAGAGCTAGGTTTAGTGTTAGGGTTCGAGTTATGGCTAGGGCTAGGGCTAAGTTTAGGGTCAGATCTAGGGTTAGGATTTGTGTTGGGTTAGGGCTAGCATTGAGGGTTAGGGATAGGGATATGGTTAGGGTTAGAGTCAGGTGTAAGGGTGGAGTTTGGCATAAGGTAGTGTTAGGGTTTGTGTTAGGCTTAGGACTAGTGTTAGGCTTCAAGATAGGGCTAGGGCTAGGGATAGAGTTAGTGTTAGTGTTAGTGTTAGTGTTAGTGTTAGTTTTAGGTCTAGCACTAGCATGAGGGTAGGGCTAGGGCTAGAATTAAGTTAAGATTAGGAGTTATGGTAGGGTAAGGATTTGGTTTATGGTTAGGTGTAGTGCAGGGTCACAGTTAGGGCTAGGTTTAGGGTTAAGGGTAGGGTTAGTGTTAGGGGTATGGGGATGGGTTTATAGTGGGGAATGGGGATGGCTTTTTACTGTTTGGTTAGGTTCAGAGTTAGCATTAGTGTTTGCGCTAGGGTTATGGATAGTGTTAATGTCAGGGTTAAGGTTAGGGCCATGGCTAGGGTTAAGGATAGGTCTAGATTTAGGGCTAGGGCTAGGCCTTGGTTTAGGGTAAGGACTTGGACTATGGTTAATTTCATGTGTAGGGCTGATTTAGTGTTAGGTCTAGGACAATGGTTAACGTTAACGTTACAGAGGGGGTTAGTGCTAGGGTTAGGGTTACGGCTAGGGTTATGGTTACTGTGAGTGATAGTGCTAGGGTTAGGTTTAGGGTTGAGGTTGGGTTAGGGTGCGAGTTAGGGCTCAGGGTGGTGATGGAGTGTTAGTGCAATGGTTAGGATAGGACTATGGTTAGTGCTAGGTTTAGTGTTAGGTTTAGGGCTAGGATTAGTGCTAGGTCAGGTTTAGGGCTAAGGCTGTTTTTGGTTTTATGTTTAGGGCTATGGCTAGGATTAAGGTTGGGATACGAATGGGTTAGGGTTAACGTTAGGGGTAGCGTTAGGGGTAGAGCTGGGTTAGAGTTCACGTTAGGTTTGGGGTAAGGGTAGGGTTTGGGGGGTTAGGGTTCGGTTTGGATTAGGGTTAGGTTTAGAGTTAATAGTAGGTGTAGTTGAAGGACTTGGATTAGTGTTAGGGTAAGGTTTAGGGTTAAAGTTAGGTTTGGTACAGAGTTAATGTTAGTTTTATGGTTAACGTTAGGGTCATGTTTGGGGTTAAGCTTGCGTTAGGGTTAGGTTTAATCTTAGGGTTGGGGTAGGGTTTAGATTAGGATTAGGGGATGTGTAGGTGTATGGGTAGAGTTAGGCTTAGGGTTAGGGTTTGTGTTAGTGCTAGGACTGGGGTTAAGGTTAGTGTTAGTCTTGGCTTAAGGTTAGGTTTAGCAGAGCGGTACGTGTAGGGATAGTGGTAGGGTTAATGTTCGTGTTAGGGTTAAGGGTAAGTTTAGGGCTAGGGCTAGGTTTAGGGTTAGGGCTGGGGCCAAGGATAGGATTATGACTATTGTTAGGAATAGTGTTATTATTAGAGATGGAGTTGGGGTTAAGTTTGGTTTAGGGTTAGGGTTAGTTTTATTGTTATTTGTAGGGTTGGGGTTAGGGTTGCATTCGAGTTTGGCCTATGATTATGGATGGGCTAGAGTTTCGATTAGGGTTATGGTTAGGGGAGCAGTAGGTGTAGAGATAGGTTTAGGGTTGGTGTTTGGGTTAAGGTCAGTGGTAGTTGTAGGGATTGGGTTATGGTTAGTTTTAGGGTTAGGGTTAGATTTAGGTTTACGGCTAGTGTTAGAGTTGGCATTAGGGTCTAGAGCCATGGTTAGGTTTAAGGGTAGGTTTATGGTTAGGGGTAGTTCTGGGGTACAATTAGGGTTAGGGTTTGGGTTTGTCTTAGGTTTAGGGTTAGGGTTAAGGCTGGGTCTATGCCTGGCTTTAGGGTTAGGGTTAGGGTTAATGCTAGGTTTAGAGCAAGGGTTTGGGTTAGGGATAATGCTAGCTTTAGTGTTGAGGTTAAGTTTGTGGTTGGATTAAAAAGTTAATGTTAAGGTTCAGGGTAGTATCAGTTGTAGGCGTAGGTTTAATGTTAGGGTTCGCGTTAGAGTTAGGGTGAGGGTTAGACTTAGGGGTAGGAGTTAGCTAAGAGTTAGGCATAGGGTTAGGGTTAGGTGTAGGGGTAGGTTTAGGGTTATGATTATGCTTAAGATTAGTGTTAGTGTTATCACTAGGGATTGGGTTATTGTTAGGCTTAAGTTAGGGTTAGGGTTACAGTTAGGTTTGGGTTTAGGGTTGGGTTTGTGTTAGGGTTCGTGTTACCTTAAGTCTTAGGGTCTGGGTAAAGAGTGTTTTAGGGATAGGGGTAGGGTTACAGTTAAGGTTAGGGGTAGTGATACAGTTAGCTGTGGGAATTGCATTAAGATTAACATTAGGGCCAGGGCTAGAGTTAGGGCTGGGGTTAAGTTTATGGCTAAGGCTTGGTCTAGGGCTTAGACTAGGGTTAGGTTCAATTTTACTGTTAATTTAATGTCAGATTTAGGACTAGGCATAGGGCTGCATTAGTGTTAGTGTTCGGGGTTTGGCTAAGTTTTAGGCCCAGTTTTAGGGTTAGGGTTACAGTTAAAGTTAGGTCTAAGGCTGGGGCTCGTTTTAGGATTATGGATAACATTAGGGTTAGTGTTAAGGCTAGGGACAGTGTTTGGGGTCAGGTGAGGACAAGGATTAGGGTTAGGTTTGGGGCTGGGTTTAAGGCTAGTGTTAGTTTAAGACTTGGGTCAAGGTTAGAGTTAGCGTTATGGTTAGAAGTAGATTTAGGTTTAGGGTAAGGGTTACGGTTAGGGTTAGGGTTAGTGCTAGGGTTAGATTAATGGCTATGGCGAGGGTTAAGGCTAAGTTTAGTGTTAGTTTTAGGTTTATGGCTATGGTTAGGTTTAGAGCTATGCATTTGTTTAGGGTTCGTCACAGCGGTAGGGTTAGGCTTAGGTTTAGGGTTACATAAAAGGGTACAGTTACAGTTAGCATAAGTTTTAAGATTAGAGGTAGGTGTAAGGATAGGGGTGGGGTTGGATTAAGGTTATGGTTATGGTTAGGTTTTGGGTTAGGATTAGGGTTCATGTAATGGTTAAGGTTAGGGCTAGGGACAGGGTTAGGTTTAGAGATATGACTAGTGTTATGTTTAGTGTTAGAACTACGGCCCTCGTTAGGATTGGAACTTGGGCTAAGATTAGTGTTAGATTTAGCATTAGGGTTGGGTTATTCTTGGTGTTACGGATATTCTTAGGGGTAGGGATAGGTGTTTGGTTAGGTTTAGGTTTAGGGGAGGGGTTGGTGTAGGAATAGTGTTAGGGTTAGGGTTAAAGATAAGGTTAAGCCTAGAGCTAGGGTGAGAATTAAGGTTAGGGTTAGGGTTAAAGTTAGAGTTAGATTTGGTTAGTGTAGGGGTAGTGTTAGGATTAGTTTTGGGTTAGGTTTAGGGGTGGGGTAGTAGTAGGTGTAGGTGTTGGGTTAGTGTTTGGCTCAGGGTTAGGGTTAGGGTTATGGTGAGACTTAGAGGTAGGTTTAGTGTTAGAGTTAGCATTAGGGCTAGAGTTCAGGTTAGGGCAAGGGTTAGGGTTAGGGCTGATAATAGGCCTAGATTTATGGATAGGTTTAGGACTAGGGTTAGTGTGGGTTAGTATAAGTGTTTGGGTTAGAGGTAGTTTTAGATCTACGGTTAAGGTTAATGCTGCGTTAGAGTTATAGTTAAGCTTAGTGTTTGGTTTAAGGCTAGGGTTTGTGTTAAGGCTAGTCTTATGTCTAGGCTTAGTGTTAGGGTTAGGACTAGGGCTAGTGTTGGGTTTAGGGCTATGGTTAAGGTTAGCCTTAGTGTTAGTACTAAGTTTAGGGATAGTGCTAGTGTTAGAGTTAGCGTTAAGGCCAGGGCTATGGAAAGGGCTAGGGTTATCATTAGGGCTAATCCTAGGTCTATAGTTATGGTTAGGTTTAGAATTTGGCTTAGTGCTAGGGTTAGGTTTATGGATATGGTCATGTCTGGGGCTAAGTTTAGGGTCATGCCTGGGGCTTGGATTTTTGTTAGGGTTAGGGATTGTGTGGAGTCCTACGGTTAGGTGAAGTCTAGTGCTAGGGTTAGGGTTATGGTTAGTGCTAGCTTTAGGGTTAGTGTTATGGGTAGTGCTAGCATTTTGGTTAAACCTAGTGTTAGACTAAGCAATTGGGTTAGGCTTAGGGCTGATATTAGGGTTAGGGTTAGGTTTAAGGGTAGGTTTAGTGTTAAGGTTACCATTATGTTTAGTGTTTAGGTTTGGCTTAGGGTTAGGAATAGGCTTAGGGTTAGGGCAAGAGTTTGTGTTAGGAGTCTGTCCAGGATTATGGTTAGAGTTACGGTTGGGTTAGACTAAGTGTTAGTGTTAGGGTTATGTTTAGGGCTATGACTAGGGTCTGGGGTAGTGGTAAGTGTTGGCTTAGGAATAGGGTTAGGGTTTGGGTTAGGGTAGGGTTAGGGTTTGTGTTAGTTTTAGGGTTAATGTTAGGGATAGGGCTTGGGCTAGAGCCAGGTTTAGGGTTAGGGCTAGCATTAGGTTTAGGTTAAGTGTTATTTTAAGGCTATGGGTAACATTAGAGTAGGATTAGGGTTAGGGCTATGGGTAGGGGTAAGCTAAGTGTTTGGGTTAAGAGTAGGGGTAGGGATAAGGTCATAGTTAGGGTTAGGTTTAGGGTTAAAGTTAGGGGTAATGTTAGGGGTGGGTGATGTCTAGTCTTAGTGTTATTCTTAATATTAGTGTTTGTGTTAGCGTTAGGGTTCTGCATATGATTAGTTTTAGGGGTAGGGCTAAGCTTAGGCTTCGGATTGGATTAGGGTTAGGGTTAGGGTTTGGGTAGGGTTAGAGTTAGTTTATGGAGAGAAGGAGGGGTAGGGTTGGGGTTAAGGCTGCATTCAGTTTAGGGTTAGGATTAGGGTTCTGGTTAGGGTTAGGGTTAAGGTTAGGCTTAGAGTTTAGATTAGGGTTTGTGTACTGTTTTGGTTTAGGATTCCAAACAGCAATCTGTGCCAAATATTTTTTAGGTATTATGTGATCATTACTAGCTGGAAGGAAGGGAGATGGGGTATGAATTTATTTCCAGGAATGAGTGCAAATGTGATTTGGCTCATCTCTCCTCTGGATTCCCTGTCCTATGCAAACCTGTTCCCAGGTTTAAGGATAGGGTTAGGGTTAGGTTTTGGTTACGGTTAGAGTTAGTTTTATAGAGAGAAGGAGGGGTAGGGTTGGGGTTAGGGTTGCGTTAGGCTTGGGTTTAAGATTAGGGATAAGGATAAGGTTTGGGTTAGAGTTACGGTGAGGGTTAGGGTTAGGGTTAGGACTAGGGTTGTATTAGTGTTAGGGTTATTGTTAGGATTAAATTTAAGTTTAGTGTTAGCCTTAATGTTTAGAGTTAGTGTACTAGAGTTAGCATAGTGTTAGGGTTAGGTTTAAGATTTGGGCAAGTGTTAGGTTTAGACATAGAGTTAGGGTTATGGCTAGTGTAAGGTCTGGGTTTTAGGGCTAGGGCTAAGATTAGTTTCAGCTGTAGGTTGGGTTAGGGCAAGATCTAGGGCAAGTGTTAGGGTTAGGGTTACAGTTAGGGTTAGGTTTAGGGCTAGGGCTAGTGTCAGGGTTAGGGTTAAGTCTAGGACTAGGGTTAGTGTTAGGGATAGGGCTAGGCTTAGGCTTAGTGCTAATTCTTGAATTATTCTTAATGTTACTGTTTGGGTGGAGTTGTGTTACGGTAAGGGTCAGGTATAGGGTTAGTGGTAACTGTAGGTTTAGTGTAGGGGTAATTGTAGGTTTAGATTTAGGGTTAGGGTTAGGGATAAGGTTATGTCTAGGGTTATGGTTATGGTTAGGGTTAGGGTAAGGGCTATGGTGAGAATTAGGCATCACATTTGGATTAATGTTAACATTAGTTATACGGCTACGGTTGGGGTTTGTATCATGAACCCTAACTCAACTTTAGCTCTAACCCTAAACCTACCCCAAGCCCTAAAACTCCCCCTAGCCTTAACCCTAATCATATACACACCCACTATAACTGTAAGCCTAAGCCAACTCTAACCCTAACTTAAAACCTAGTCCTAGCCCTAGCCCTAACAGTAACCCTAACACTAGCATAACCCTAACTATAACCCTAGTGTTAACCCAAACCAAAACCCTACGCCTATTCCTGCACTTTCCATTGTCCCAACCCTAAGGCACACATGACACTAACGTCAGACCTAACCCTAATCATACACATAGCCCTAACATCAAAGCCCGCCCCGACCCAAACCATAAAAATGAATCTAGTTATAAACCTAAAGAGAATCCTATCTCTAAATGTAATAACTAAACTTAGCCCTAAGCCGTGCCCTAACGATAACTCTTGCCATAACACTAACACTATCACTACACCTACTCCTAACTCTCACCGTAACCCTACATGTAATCCAACACTAACCCTATCCGTAGCCCTTACTGTAGCCCTCTACCAGTCCTAACACAAACACTAGCCCTATTCCTAATCATATCCCTACTGCTAAATTTAACCTTAACTGAAACACAAACCAACTCATCTAACTCTAAGAATAACCATAACATTAATTCTAGCCCTAGCCCTAAACATAACCCAACCCTATCCCTAACCCTAACACTAACCCTACCCCTACCCCTAACCCTAACCCTAATCTGAACACTAACTCTAAGACTAAACATAACCCTAAGCCTAACATGAACACTAACAGTAAACCTAACCCAACCCAACCCCACCTTAAAGCTACCCTAAGCACAAGCCGAACCCAAACCAAAACCCTAAACCGGGCCCCAAATTTAACCCTAACCCGAAGGCTAATCCGACGCTAAACATAAACCTAATCTTATCCTGACCCGAAACCTAAACCTTACCCTAATCAGAAGGCAAACCTCAAAATAAAGCTAAGCCTAAACCTCACAATAACCCTAATCCTAACCCTAACATGAACACGAATCAGAAACCTAACCCTAAACAGAACCCTATACCTAAACCGAACCAGAACCCAACCCTACCCATAAAACTAACCCTAGGCCTAAGGTGAACACTAACCCTAACCCAAACCCGAATCCAAACCCTAACACTAACTCAAACGCTAACCCGAACCCTAACAATAAACCTAACATGATACTGACACCAAACACTAAATATAACCCTAAAGCAAACACTAAGCCTAACACTAAAACTAACGCTAACCCTAACCCTAACCCGAACCAAAACATAACCCTAACTTGAACTCTAAGCCAAAACCTAACCCTAACCCTAACAATAACCCTAACCCAAACACTAACCGTAACCATAACGCTAAGTCTAACACGAAAAATAACCCTAACCGTAACCAGAATCTGAATCCTAAACCTAACCCAAACTCGAACCCAAACCCAACCTGAACCCAGCCCATCCCTTCTCCAAAACTTATCCCAACCCCAGCCCTAACCCTAAGCCTAAAGCTAACCCGAACTCTAATGATAACCTGAACCCCAAACTTAACCCAGACTCTAACCCGAACCTTAACCCTAACCATAAAACTAACACAAACACAAAGCCGAAGCCGACCCTAACACTAACACCATCAACAACCCAAACCTTAACTCTAATCCTAATCCAAACACTAACCTCACCCTAAACCTTAACATAACCTTAACAGTAACCCTAATCTTAACCGTCCCAACAAAGCAAAACATAACCTTAACCCTAACCAGAAAATGAATTCAAACACTAGCCATAACCCTAACCCAAAAACAACTCTGACCTTAAACATAACCCTAAACTTAACATGAAAATTAACCATAACCATATCAGCAATCCTAGCCTGAACTGTAACCCTAACTCTAAACCTAACCTTAGCCCGACTCTAACCCTAACCCTAACCAGAACACGAACCTGAACCCTAAGCCTAACCGTGACTCGAACACTAACCCTAACACTAAAACTAAATATTACCCTAACCCGAACCCTATTGCTAAGCCTAACCATAACCTGAACTCTAAACATATTTCTAACCCTAATGCTAACCCTAACCCTAATCCAAACCCAACGCTAACCCTAACCCTAACCCTAACCCTAACTCTAGACCTAAATCGAACCCAAACGCTAACCATAACGCTAATCGGAAACCAAAACTTAAACCTAACCTAACCATAACCCAAACCCTACCCTAACCCTAACCCTAGCGCTAACCCTAACCCTAACCCTAACAAGAACCCTAAAGTTAAAGCTCAGCATTTTTCGAACCTGAAACCTAATAATAACCCTAATCTGAATATTAACCCTAACCTCAGCCTAACCCAAATCCTAACACTAACCCAAAAACTAACCTGAATCCTAACCCTAACAAGAACCCGAACCCGAACCCTAACCCAACCACAAACCTAAGCCTAAACTGATATCAAAACCAAGCCCTGACCCTGACATTAACCCAAAAACTAACACTAACACTACACCTAACCCTAACCATAAATCTAACTCGAACCCTAACACTAACCCCAAAGCTAAACTGAACCTGACCACTGACCCTAACCCTAAGCTTAACCCTAAACTCTAAAACTAACCCTACATGTAAAACAAATCTGTACCAAACCCAAACCCTAACACTAAACAGAACCATAACCCTAATGCTAAACATAACCCTAACCCCAATAGTAACAGAAACTCTAACACTTACACTAACCAGATGATAACCCTATACTAACTGAACCCTAACCATAACCTGAAATCTAACCCAAACCTGGCAATCAACCATAACACTAACCTCAACCCTAACCCTAACACTAACCTAAACTCAAACATACCATTAACGCGAATCATGACCCTATCCCTAACCAGAACCATAAACCTAACCCTAACCAGAAACATATACCTAAATATAAACCTAACACTAACCCGAAAACTAAACCAAACCCTAAAACTGACAGTAACCAGAAACCAAACATAACACTAACGTAACACTAACAGTACCCCAGGAAATGGCTCTGGGGAGAAAAGCATGACGAAGGATACGTGTGACGCCTTCTGTTTGAGTGCAGATGTGCCAGGCAGAGAGCGACAGGATGGCTGGATCGGCTCACCTGCTTTCTCCAAAAGAGGCGGGACAACCAGCTAAACATCCTACCTGGGCCAGGCCACTTCCAGAGGGGACAAGGTCAAGAGGACATAGCCCTGGGGGTGGCCGCCAAGTCTCCTGGGGCGTGTGCTGGGGCCCGTCAGAGGAGAAAGCAGCCTGGCAACGGGTGCGCCAGACGTGAGATCAGGAGGCCTCCCACACCCGGGTCCCTCTCCTGCCCAGGCCTCATGTGGGAGGACGAGGGTCGTGGCAGGGGCGAGTAGGGTGGGGTTGCCGGCTAGCCTGCCCCAGGATGTCCCGGGAGAGGGAGCCTGGGGATGAGCTGTCCCTGGAGAGGTCTGAGGGACCGACCCAGCTCGAGGCAGTCGGGGGCAGAGAGAGAATCCCACTCCGCCCTTTCCCTTAAGTTTCTTATGGCTTGCCAAACCGTTAACAAGACAGATTCACAAGAGAAAATCGTACCGAACTGAAGAATATGAGTGCATGGCAGAAACCCGGGAAAATGAGTCTCTCCACACAAAGACAGAGATTCTCATCTTGCATCCTCTCCTGAGCTTATGAGAAAGGAAGATGTTGAGTGTGGGCATGTGGAAGTCAAGACTGGAAGAAGACAATTGTCATGCAGAGGGACATGTAATGTCTTGTCGGAACCATTTCCCCTGCACCAGGGTCAGGTCCAGAAGGGACAGCACGGAGGTGACCAGCAACCCGCCTCTCTATGGTAGTGCTGGCCCCGGGGCGGGCATGGATGTGGTAGGTGGAAGTGGGATGTCATGTGAATTGGTACCAGTGGTGGAGGCAGTGATTCAGAGGTCAGGGATCTCTCTTTTTCTCTCTCTCAATCTCTCTGTGTCTCTCTCTCTTCTCTCCCTCGGAGTCCTGAGGAGAGAAAGGTGGGGCGCCCTATGCACCTCGCCTACCAATCCTATGGTCCCTTCTTTCACTGGCAGATCTCGGAACCATGCGGGCTTGGATTCAATCCCCTCAGGCCAAGGGTGCATGCTCGGCCACCCAGGACTAGGGCTGGCCTCAGGGGTCCTCAGTGAAGGTCCCATACTCCCACCAGGATCTGAACGGCTGGAGCGTCCCTCAGTGACTACCAGTTGCAGCTGAAGGAACCCTGCCCTTCTTGACTTGGCTGCAGCTGCTGTCTCCATCACCTCCCCCAATTCCTCAGAGATCGCAGGCTGCATCACTTCCTTGGAAGGGTGGGTCTGCCCAGAGTGGCCACACTCAGACTGGGGTTCGAGCTCAAGGTTCTTCCTAGGCCAATTGCTTTGTCCCGGGGCTCATTTCATTCTGGAAAGACAAAGCCATGGCCTCACCCCACGCCTAGACTTGGTGACTGCAGCCAGGTTGAGCAAAGGCTCTGTGGAGACAAAAGGGCTGAGACAGGCATATGGCAAAGCAGGAAGTGCGGCACCAGCAGCCCAGAGGCCTTTGGGAGCCTATGCCACACTGGGCAACTCTTGCGGGGACAGTTCCCAGCCTCGTCTCTGGCGTTGGGAAGGCCTGGCCTTCCTAGTGCCCAGACAATGGTTCTGGGGAGAAATCCGAGATGGAGGACACCCATGAGGCCCTCTGCCTGAGGTCTCAGGTATCATGCCCAGGGCCACTGCAAGCCTGGCTCGGCTTGCCTGCTTTCTCCAAAGCAGTCTGGCCAAACAGCCGAACCTGGCACCTGGGCCAGACCTCTCCTGAGGGGACCAGTTCCAGAGGATATAGCCCTGGGGACGTCTGCCAAGTTTCCTGGGGTGTGTGCTGGGCCCCATCAGAGGAGGAAGCAGCCCGGGAAGCGGTGTGCCAGATCAGCAATCAGGTGGCCTCCCACACCGAGGTCCCTGTCCTGCCCAGGAATCCAAAGGGAGGACGATGGTCTTGGCAGTGGTGAGAGGGGTGGGGCGGGCGCTAAGCCTGCACTTGGATGCCCCGGGTGAGGGCGCCAGGGGATGGGCTGCCTCTGGCCAGGTCTGAGGAACCGACAAAGATAGGGGCTGTTGGGGGCAGAGAGAGAATCCCCCTCCGCCATTTCCCTTCAGGTTCTCATGGCTGGCCAAATCATTAACAAGAGAGCTTCGCTGGCGCAAATCGGACCTAGCTGAAGATCATGTGTCCATGGGAGAAATGCAGGAAACTGAGTCTCTCCACACAATGGCAGAGATTCTCATCTTGCATTCTCTCCTGAGCTAATGACAAAGGTGGATGTCATGGGTGGGCCTGTGGGATGGGAGAGGGGAGGGAGACGATTGTCATGGAGAGGGACATGTAAAGGCTTGTCTGAACAGTTTCCCCTGCACTGGGGTCAGGAACGGAAAGGAAGGCATGGAGGTGTCCAGCAACCGGCCTCTCTGTGGTGGGGATGGCCAGTGGGCAGGCGTGGGTGTGGTGGGTGCAATTGGATGGCTTGTGAGTAGGCACCAGCCAGCGGTGGAGGCAGTGACTCAGAGGTCATGGATCTCTTACTCTCTCCCTCTCTCTCTCCCACTCAGGGACCTGAGGAAAGGAAGGTCACGCGCCCTGCCCACCTTGCCTACCTCCCCCATGGGCCCTTCTTTCTCTGGCAGCTCTGGGACACCTGAGGGCTTGGGTTCAGGCCCCCACACCCCCGCACAGGTCAAGGGTGTATGCACGACTGCTGGGGCCTAGGGCTTGCCGCGTGGGTCCTCAGTGAAGACACCGCCCTGCCACCAGTCTCTGACCAGAGGGCGGACTTCTGGTGCCACCCCGCTGCAGCTGTTCCATCACCGCCCTTCTGGACTCGGCTTCAGCTGTTGTCTCCCACCCCTCCCCCACTCCCACTAAGCTTGAAGGCTGCTTCCCTTCCTTGGAAGCATTGCTCTGGCCCTGATGTCCAGAGGCATACTGAGCTTCAAGCTCAAGGCTCTGCTGGGACCAGCTGCTTTGTCCAGGGGATCATTTCTTCCTGAAAAGACAAAGCGATGGCCTCACCCCCCACCTGAACTTTGCGACTGCAGCCAGACCAGGTGTAGGAAAGGCTCTGTGGAGTCAGAAGGGCCGAGGCAGGCAGATGGCAGCACAGGGCTATGTAGCCAGGGCCAAACTGGGCAAACCCTTTCGGCGACAGGTCCCAGCCTCCTCCCTGGAGTCGGGAAGGCCTGGCCTTCCTGGTGCCCAGGCCACGACTCTGGGGAGAAATCCACCATGGAGGGCACGCATGAGGCCCTCTGCCTGAGGTCGCAGGTGTCACTCCCATGGCCACTGGAAGCCTGGCTCGGCGTTCCTTCTTTCTCCAAAGGAGGCTGGCCCATCAGCCAAACCTGGCACCTGGGCCAGACTCCTTCCAAGGTGACGAGCTCTGGAGGACATAGCCCTGGGGATGGCTGCCAAGTCTCCTGGGGTGTGTGTTGGGCCCCCGTCAGAGGAGGAAGCAGCCTGGCAAGCAGTGTGCCAGACCTGATATCTGGCGGCCTCCCGCACACGGGTCCCTGCCCTGCCCAGGCCTCCCGAGGGAGGACAATGGTGGTGGCAGTGGATAGTGGGGTGGGGCTGGTGCTGAGCCTGCCCTTGGATGCTCTGGGAGAGGGCGCCGGGGCATGAGCCGGCCCTGGCCAGGTCTGAGGGACCAACCAAGCTCGGGGCTGCTGGGGACCAACCACAGCATTTCCACAACCTTCTCTGCAGATCCAGGCACCAGGTGAGCACCTGCCATGGCTGATCCCATTAGTCCCTACAAGATCACTATGAAATTTTTCCTCACCCCCACTTTTCAGAAGAGCAAACTGAGGCTCAGAGAGATGCGGGGATTTGCCCAAGGTAAACAGCTGGTAGAGGACAGAGTCACCACTGTGCTGAGGAGGGAATGGCTACTCACCTAGTAAAGAGCTGGTCCAGGACCCGGTGGGATGTGTCTGAGTCCTAGTAGTTGATCATGAAGGTGGTGAAATTGGCGATGTTCTTACTAAAGAAAGCTGGTGCAATGGCCTCTGTCAGCTTCTCCATCATGCCTGCCTGGACGCCACGCATCTTGCAGTCTTCATTTAAATTCACACTGGACTCATCCTGACGCGGGGGGAGAGGAGGAGGAACATACAGTCAGTGACATCATGGTGAACCACCAGGAGGACTGAGGTGACTTTCTACCCTCCAGAGTAGCTTGTGGGGAGGAGTGGATGTCCAGATTCCTTTGGGAGTGGGACTTCGGGGTACTGTAGTGAGAAAATTCTGGGGCAGCGCGTCCCAGGGGAATCTCATATTTGAGTCTGGATACTAGTACTGCCTTGATCATCTCAGGGTCCTGGGTTTGAAGACCCCTCTGCACCCACACTCACCTCAGACGAGCCCTGGTCATTGATAGACTGGTGCACCTGTGTCCACTCCAGGGACATGGCAAACTGTAAAGCATCCACCAGATCATCGACCATCTCCTGGGTGCAGCCCTGCAGTGACATTGCCCAGCAGTCAGGACAGGAGGGATCAGGGGCCTGCCTGGAGTTTGCCACAGTGGGAAACCCCACCACAGATCAGGCACAGAGGGGCATCTGCATACACTCTACCAGGGAAGGAATGCGAGGACAACTTGAGGGCCCAGCATTCACATACGGATAGAGGACCTTTGTCCCCAGCAGTCAACTTCCTCTCCTGCAGCCAAGATCTTGAGCATGAACATGACACACTGCCCGACTCCCACCATCTGGCTTCCTGCTCCTGCTCAGGCTGGATCCTCCTCATCCCCAGATTCCCTAACTCCACCTCCGCCCTCCACACACACAATGAGGGTCAAGGGGTGTGGGGCTGTCCTTTTGGGATCACAGTTTTGGCCTGACCTAGAGGTGCCTGCCCTGGTTTACACTGTTACCTGATGGTTCCTCCTGCCAAAAGGCCACACACATTCGAGGTGAGGGCTGAGCCAATGTCTAAAGCCACTTAACATGTCCTCATTCTAGGCTTTCTGGGGGCCAGAGCCTCGGAAACTCATGGGACGACACAAGAACATCCTGCTGTGTCGAGTGTCTCCACTCAAATGAACTGGACAAGAGGCTGTGATTACAATGTGGGTGCCTGGTAACCAGAGTTCTAAGTTCTGTTGGGGGCTGTCACCAAGGAAGTGAGGTCACTTCTTCAAGGTTCTATTACTTGGCCCCTTCCTTCAATGAGATCCACCCAAATCCCCCGCTAGGCTGTTGGCTGCTCTCCCTCCTTGCCCGTGTCATCTCCATCACTGTAGACAAATACCCATCACCACCCTCCCCACAGCTCCTTGGGAGTGGATCCAGGTCCCAGCTTTGAGGAGACAGAGCTGAGGTCATACCTCTTTTTTTCCTACCAGTTCTGTGTCCTGGAAAAGCTGTTGTGCCTCTCAAGATATCCCCAGTCTCCGAAGCTGCACAATGAGGGTTGGGCTAAAAATAGCTTCCTAGAGACCAGTTCAAGTGTATATGTAATAATACGTACAACACCTGTGAGCTGGTGTCACATGTGTCTAATGAACACACTTAGAGATGGAGGAAGTACAAAGAGTAGGACATCACATAGAATACGAGTCAGAACTTCTCTAGATCCCAGATGTGTGATCTTTGGTAAGTCACTGCCGCTCTGAGCCTCATTTTCAGGTCTGCATCCTGAAGGGGTTGAAATTAGAGGAAATTCAGACATTGTGATCCACTGACATTAAGCCTTCCACTGTCTCCTGTTCTACTCAGAATCAGTCCCAAGAGCCTCATGTTGGTCTATGTGGTGGGAGCCTCCACAATGTTCCCATTCCTCCCTGCTTCCTTGAGTGCACATCCTTATGTCACCACTAAGTGGTCAGTATCTGGCTTCCGAACAACAGAACACAGCCAAGGTGATGGGATGTCACTTCCAAGTTTTAATTACAAAACGTCTGTCACTTCTCAATTACTGGTTTACTTAGGTTCCCTACTTACCTCCCTCCTTCTGTTTCCATCTCTCTCTCTCTCTCTCTCTCTCTCTCTCTCTCTCTCTCTCTCGCTTGCTCTTACTCTCGCTCCTGCTCTCTATCAAATCACCAGAACTGGGAGAGCAAGTGCTAATGTTTTCAGTTGAACTATGTAGAGGATCCATAGGAGAGAACTGAGGGAGTGTCCAGCCAACAGACAGACAGGAGCTCAGACTCTCAGTCCAAATGGATCCTGACAAAACCCATGTGAGTGATCTTGGGTGGGAATCCTCCCCCATTTGAGCCCTGTTGAGACCACAGCCCCTTCTTCACAGACACTTTGAGGCAGAGGCACCCAGCTAAGCCATGCCTGATGCTTGGCTAAGAGAAATTGTGAGATGTTAAATATTTGTTCTTTATAGGTGGCAGGTTTTGGAGTAAAGTTGTCACAGAGGAACAGAAAGTAACAGTCTACCATGTCCCAGGATCCAGCCTGATCACCCTCATCTGTCCACTCCTCTCTCTTCTCAGGCACCCTCCAGCCACACTGGCCACATATCTGTCCATCCCTGGTCAAACTAGCTTCTTCCTGTGAGTCTCTGCACCAGGAAGTCTTCTCCTTGACACACTAACTCTCCCAGACATAGACACGGGTGCTTACACTTGTCATTCTGGTCACAGCAAAGGTCTGAAATGCCTCAGGGCAGCCTTTCAGAACCACCTAGCACAGTCTCTACGATCACAGATCTCACATCCAGAAGAGCATTACATGATTTCCTCCTCCTTCCTCCCATTCAGATAAAATGAGTGCATGAGGAAGGGCTGTCTGCTTTCACTGAAGCAGAAGCAACTGCTTCTGGTTATACCAGGGACACGACTGTCTCTTCCAGGCCAAATTTTTCCCACCACGAGTCCATTGTGTAAGGAAACTGTCATTCCCTTTCTTTCATGGGTCTGGTTTCCCCAAGGACACAGTGAACCATCCCCTCTCCCTGTGCTGCATCAGGGTGCTGCATCTGGCAGGGTGCTGCCAGAAGATAAGCACCAGGTTAAAACACCACCAGATCCTGAATTCAGTCACTGCTGAGACCCTCTCATCAATGTTGTCAATCAGTGGTGACTCCTGAGGACACCTTTCCCCTGAGACCCACTCCCAGACTGTCCTCAGCTTCTTATAGCAACACTGAGATTTCCACAGAGTCCTCCCAACCTGGGCAAGAAACATTCTGAAATGTTCTCTGTATTAATTTTCAGGGATGGGAGGCATAGGTAGATGTAATTTGAGCGTGTATGTGCAGTAGTTTCTAGGTATGTATTCTATTTTTCAGACAGATAAAATAGTGTGGCTACTCAATGCACCAAGAAAATAGATAACTGATCAAATTTTTTCATGATGTGAAATCTTTAGAGAGTAAATGTCATGGTTAAGAGCACAGACTATGGAGCTAACTCCTCACGTCCAAATTCCAGCTCAATCCCTGATTAGATATTTGTATTGACTGAGTTATTTACCTGATTGGTGCCTCAGTTTCTTCATCACTCAGTTGACAATAATGATCAGCATACCTACTTTGTAGGTTTATGGAGAGTATTAAAGGAGTTAGTGTTTGAAAAATACTTGGAACACCTAGTGTATTACCAGTGCTGTATCTATATATTAGAAATAAAATTTAGAAATGCTTCTGATGTTGCCTGTGAGCCCCAGAGGGTGAGACTGTTGCCTGGATGTATGTAGAAAGCACTCCATGACATACGATGAATAAATGAGTGAACAACATTGGCGAATGCATTACCAATGTCACCGATATCATCCTACAGGCATTCCCAAGCTGAACCACACACAGACATTCCTGCTCTGTCCTGCATAACATTCCTTGGAGGAATCACTGGGGCTTCTTGGACCCTGGTAACCGTGGCCACTAAAGGTTCTTTTCTGTCAGCAAACCCCAGTCTTTGTCCAATTGTTGCAGCACACAGGGTCTGCTCTGTGATCTTTGACTTCACTAGAGGGAGAAGTGCCATCCACAGAGCTGGGCACACACAGAGCCTGAGCCTTGGAGAAAATGATTCCCTGCTCCTGGGGCATGTAGAAGAACGCAGGAACAGAGTGGCATTTGGGGAAAATCCTCCAGGTGTTGTCAGAAGGGAAGGTGGCAGGTGATGTGTCAGCAAGGACTGGTCTGGTTGGTGGGCCTTGGTGGTTAAATACAAGGGGGCCTGGGAAGTTTCGTAGGTTCTAGCATAATACAATCAATATGACGGTCATGAAATCAGAATCAGCCTATTAAGGCCAAATTAACCCAATGTCAGCTGTTCCCTGACTCTCTAATCCAGTATTGACTTATAATAAGGGTATTCGTGTTCTATCATCTCCTTTTCATTGATTGGCTAGAGTAATTATTCTTTACATAGCCTGTCTATTTTTACATAGTAAAGAAAATGTGACTTTTAAAACAACTCTCCTTCGAAAAGTCTCCCTAACATATTGAATTAATAACAGAAGTCACGGCAGGAAATTCACCACTTACCTTGAGCTTTAGTCTCTGGTTTTAGATCTTCCTAAATGGTCATTTACCTACACTTCTGCCTTCTTTTTTGAGATTAGTCCACTTAGGATTAAGTAAGAGTGAAACCTCATACCATGTGAGAAGTGGTGGGACTCTAGGAAGAGGTTTGTTTCATTCTGTGAGTGTGTGTGTGTGTGCGTGTGTGTGTGTGTGGGTGTATGAGACGTTTTGCTGCATCTGGAAGTGTGGGCCATTGTAGACTCCTTTTCTAGGGAAAAAATTTCCCTAATCACTTTCTCTGGACTTTCTTTTCATTGATGGCTTCGCCAGCACTGTCCAATAGTAACATAAAGCACTCTACATTATGGAATTTAAATAATTTTTAGTAACCAGATTTTAAAAAATGAAAACAAACAGGAGAAACTAACTTTAATAGTATATTTTAACCCACTATAACCAAGATATTATCAATGGGGGTGCAGTCTATATAAAACTTAATAATGAGAGAGTTTACATTTTTTCTGTGTTTCATAAATCCAGTGTGTACTTCCCGCTTACAGTACAATCTCCATTTGTAAGTCGAGTTTTTTCAGACATACATTCTCTGCACTCAGAGTTAATGTTCACAATTGTCAAATAAGAGTCACTAGGAGTGTGGTGGATGATAATTTCACTATTGATTTAAGCTCTAAGAGAGCTATGAACACCCACTGGTCAATGGGTTAATCAAATGAATAGTCATATAGTATAGAAGAATGGTATGATTTGGGATTTAGGAAAAGACTGGGGACCGTGTGTCCTGACAGGGAGCACCAAGGATTTTGTTGTTGAGAGAGACAAGGACAAAAAGAGGAATAAAGTCATACACATAAGTGCCTAACAACATGGGGGAGAAGAAATGACCTGCCGTCGTCCTGAGTTTTGACCTCATGGTTTCTTTTCTTGACCCAAATCTCTTTGATGATGTCCCAGGACAAAGGTCATATTAGTCCCCACAAGGAGAGAGGGAGGGTAGAAGTACAAGGCATCTGACATAATTGTCCTGGGAAGGCAGGCTTCATTTATAACTCTGATCCACTTTCAAAATTTATTTTTATAGGGTAAGAGGAGAAGAAGTATGACGGTCAAATAATCACAGAGGAAGTGAAATGATTGTGGAAAGCAATCTAAACCAAAGCCTGGTTTGAGCATTTCCATCCCTTTGAGGACATCCAGTTACATATTCAAGAGGCCAGTTACTAGAATCACATCCTATCCTGGCAATGAGGTCAGATGCCAGAAAAGGGAGGAAACCTTGGAGCAGCCCCAACAACTCTGCTGGCAGAGGAGAATGCAAGGTCTCCAAGCCTGCAGAGTGCAGGAGAACTGTTAAGTGCTTTGGACCTTGCCAAAGCCCTGCTGAATCTTCCACCTAGTTGCACAGGTGTATGCCTGCCTGGTGACCTCGCAGGTGTTCTGAACTCCAGTCCCATGTCCACCCCTGCCTTGTCTTCAGATTTGGCAGAGATGATCCCAGGATCTGGTCTGTACATCCCACAGCCCTTTTGCAAACGTCTTCTGGTGACTCAGGAAGATATCAGGAAACAGGAAGGGAAAGTGAAGACGGCAAGAGACAGACTGGCAGTAGCACTGATGCAGACAGACTCGCTAGCGAGGCAGGGAGAGTGAGGGGCAAGAAGGACATCCCGACAAACATGATGAAGAAAACAGAAGATAGCGCAGATGACATGGAGCTCACACTACATTAATGCCTCTGCAGGGGTCCTGATGATTTCTTGCCTTGAGCTCTTGAAATTTTAAAATATACCATTAATTTTCGTTTCTTTGACTCCTTTGCATGACAGAGAATATACAGACAGTGATCATTCTGAGGTGAGAGATAGGGTTTCAGGTGAGGAGAGAAAGGAGATCTTTCTTTCTCATTTTGTTCTCTCATTTTCCTTTACTGAATGTTATCTATTTGTATTTTAAGAACAAGAGTTATCACAGTCAGGGGATTCTTTCGAGTTTCGCCCCCACAGTCTCAGAGAAAACATACCTAGTCCAAATGGATTGTCCTTTTTGTGTAATATTCCAATAGATTCCAACATAATATTTCACTAAAGAGCTCTTATATCTGTCTTCTCAAAAAAGACACCTACTTCTGGGTCTCTATTTTTCTGGTATTTGTTGCATGTTGAATCACAGTTGCATTTAATGAAATACTGGATGATCCCTTTTTTTAGATTCATATGTGTTGGAAATTTGATTCATGAAAATTGATATGCCACTGTGGTATCATGTTGTCAGGAGAACGACTGTTTTCAGCATCACAAGTCTCACAATAAGCCAGTGTGTTGGGATTTGTCTATTTGCCTGATCGAGTATGTTGCACTCTTCAAATCCTCTTTATCATTACTTACTTTTGTCCCACAGATTTATCAGTTTCTGAGAGCAATTTGATAAACAATACTAGAGTATCTTAGTATTTCTATCTTCCCTAAAAAATGAGTTATTTTTTAGCCAAATCTTCTCTCCTCTATTCTTCCATGTGGTAATCATCTGGAATTTTGGTTCGAATGTGTTTTTAATGTCTTGTTTTAAAACTAATACTAAATTAGACAGACGGTTTTTTCCTTTCCTCATGACTCCTGTTATGTTTTCCTGGGTTCACATTTCTTCTTCCTGATGTACATTCTTTACCGGTTCTTTCACTGCAGGCCTGTGGGAGGTCAAGTTTGAGTCTGTTTATAAGTCAAAAAATGTCTTTCTTTCTTTGACACGTAGTTTGAATAGGTGTTTAATTTAGCTTTATAGTAATTTTTTTCCTTCTTTTTCACATTTAATATTTCTGAGCCTCCACATCTTTAGCTTAAAATGGGAATAAAACCCTAAATATTGCGACAGTAACTGAGATAATGCACACAGAGCTTGCCAGTCATGTTGCTTATGACAAATTAAATAGTCAATAATGATAAGGATTATTAACCATTATAATGATATTATAATAATGTAATATATAATAATGATATATTAATGCATAATAATAATTATAACCTGCATCCGTCCAATGTGGTTTTATTCTATTCCAGTCAAGCTCCTCTGGACCCCAGCTGGGAAAAAGGGACCTCAGATCTAGTCAGATCTAGTCATCATGGCTTCCGTAGGTCGCCATGAGTCAGGTAATAGCACAGGCATCGTCACTTGAGCTCATGGTTGCCCTCCTTCTTTCGCCGGCAGACAGTGACTTGTGAGGTGAGGAGAGCGCATCAGAATGGTCCACTCAGCTGCCCAGCATGGGAGACTCCAGGGGAAGGAGATGCCAAAGCCACAGAGACTCGATGCCTCCTGTGTCTCCCTCTTCCTTTTGTTCACTTAATTTCCACCCTCAGTCCTTATTTCCTTCCCTTTTCCTCGTTCAGCTCTCTCTCTCTTTCCCCTACATGTTCTAGCTTAATTGAGGTATTCACGACATACAGAAAACTGCATACATTTAAAGTGAACAATTTGATACATTTTGATTATAACTTATTGAACCATCACCACAATCAAGAAAAGGAATGCTATCTTCCCCAAATTTCCTCATGCTTATTTTAATTCCTCCTTCCCTGCTGTTGGCAAACACATTCTCATTCCCAGGCAACCAGTGATCTGGTATATGTCCTTATAGATTTTCCAAAAATGTTTATAAATGGGATCATATACTATGTACTCATTTTTTACTGGCTTCTTTCACTCAGCATAATTATTTTGACATTTATGCTTGTCATTGCATGTACTATGAATTCATTCCTATCCCCAACCCTTCCCTGGCAGCACTGTGTACACGCCCGAGCGCTTCCCATGTTGGTGTGAGAGCCAATAGTAATGCTGGATCCCCAAAAGTAGGAATGTGCCTTTGTGCAAATCTGGGAGGGGTTGGCGGCAGCCCTGGACCTGCACATGAATGCTTTCCTAGATGGTTGGAAAGCGCACCGTGCCACTGCTGTCCCAATGATTGGCCAATGCTCAGAACCCATGAAGAAGCCCCATGCACCAAGCACAGAAGCTGGTATGAGCATAAAAAAAAGCAGCAGCAGATATACGCGCACATATCTGCTTTCGCAGGTGGGACAAATACTCATAGTAGTGCTGTGGTCTCACAACTGTGTAC
Source organism: Diceros bicornis minor (assembly GCF_020826845.1). NCBI lineage: Eukaryota > Metazoa > Chordata > Mammalia > Perissodactyla > Rhinocerotidae > Diceros > Diceros bicornis. Next base: position 1,875,230 of record NW_026691656.1, read on the forward strand.
GTGCCTCCATGTGGCGGCAGCTCTGAGCCCAATGGGAATGCTTTCGCAACGAGTGGAACACCCACTGTACCCATGCAAATTCCAGCATATGGGGTGGGATCAGAAACACAGCTCATGTTTTCCCCACAGCGGTAGCAGGTGGAATCTGCGACCTGAAACTACCACAAATACACAGGCAAAAGTTTAGTTCATCAAGCAGCATAAGAAACTACAGTAACAATTCAGAGCAGAAGGAAATGACAAATCTCCATAAACGAAACTTGAAGTCACAGAAATTTACAATCTAAATGACAGAGTTCAAAATAACTGTCATAAAGAAACTCACCAAAATACAAGAATGTTCAGACAGTTCAATGAACTCAGGAATAAAATTAATGAGGAAAAGGAATACTTCATCAAAGAGACTGAAACTATTAAAAAAAAACAAGCAGAAATTCTGGATATGAATAACATAATTAAAAAGATAAATAAAAATCTAGAATCCTTAAAAAATAGAGCTGATATTATGGAGGAAAGAATTAATGATTTAGAGGATCGAAATATAGAAATTGTTCCAGTGGACGGGGAGAGAGAACTCTGATTTTTAAAAAAAGGAAGGAATTCTTGTAGAAATATACGACTCAATTATAAAAGCAACACAAGAATTATATGTATTCCAGAGGGAGAAAAGAGGGAGAAAGGAGCAGAGAGCTTGTTCAAAGAAACAATAGCTGAGAACTTCCCAAACCTGGGGAAGAACCAGACTTGCAAGTACATGAAGCCAAGAGAATGCCTAATAACATCAATGCTAAAAGACCTTCTCCAAGGCATATAATAGTAAAATTGGCCATAGCCAATGACAAAGAAAAAATATTAAGGGAAACAAGACAGAAGAAAATAACTTACAAAGGAACCCCTATCAGGCTTTCAGCATATTTCTTGGCAGAAACTTTACAGGCAAGGAAAGAATGGAATGATATGTTAAAAATACTGAAAGGCAAAAACTTTCAGCCAAGAATATGCTATCCAGTGAACTGATCCTTATGATACAATGGAGAAATAAAAGTTTTCCCAGATAAACAAAGGCTGAGGGAGTTCAACGACACTAGATAACTCATACAAGCAATGATCAAGAACGTCCTCATACCAGAAATAAAATGATGGCAAATGTCTACAAAGCTATGAGCAAAGAGATAAATAGACAGACAAAATCAGAAAGCTACAGCTCTGTTTCACAACAGGGTAGCAAATAATTAATTATGACTTAAAAGAAGAAGGGAAGGAAAGCATCAAAAGTAACTATAAACACTTCAACATAGTCACAAACGCACAACACAAAAATGAATGACTTGTGACAACAATAACTCAGAAGGAGAAGAGGAAAGGGATGGAACCTGCTTAGACTAATGGAGATAAGAGCCTATCAGAAGATGGACTATCTCATCTATGAGATCTTCATACAAACCTCACAGTAACCAGCAAAGAAAAAGTCAGAACAGAGCCATAGATCATAAAAAAAGAGAAAACCTCCCCAGAAAACCCCCAAAGTGAAATGATATTCAGAAACAAAAAGGAAGAGAAACAATGGAAATATAGATTAGGTGGGATTAAGCCCTCATGTATCAATAATCACTCTAAATGTAAATCGATTGAATTCCCCAATCAACAAACACAGAGTGGTGAGGTGGATTAGAAAACAAGACCCAACAATATGCTGCCTCCAGGAAACACATCTCAGCTCTAAAAACAAACAGGCTCAGAATGAAGGGAAAGGAGACAATACTCCAAGCAAATGGCAAATAAAAGAAAGTAGGTGTTGCCATACTTATATCAGACAATGCAGACTTCAAGATAAAAAAGACTATGAGAGACAAAGAGAGGCGGTATATAATGATAAAGGGGACATTCCACCAAGAGGACATAACACTTATAAATATGTATGCACCTAACACAGCAGCACAAAAGAATATAAAGCAACTTTTAATAGACCCACAGGGAGAAATTAACAGTAACACAATAATAGCAGGGGACCTGAACACCCCACTTACATCCATGGATAGATGATGCAGAGAAAGGCAACAAGTGAATAGTGAAATTAAATGAAACATATGATCAGATGAACTTAATCGATATACATAGAGCATACCCTCCCAAAACAGCAGAATACACATTCTTCTTAAGTGCACATGGAACAGTCTCAAAGATAGATTATATATTATGAAACAAGGCAAGCCTGAATAAATTAAAGATTGAAATCATATCAAGCTTCTTTTCTGACCACAATGCTATGACACTTGAAATCAACTACAAGAAAAAAGATGGGGAAATCACAAATATGTGGAGACTAAAGAACACATGACTGAAGAACCATTGGATCAATGAACAAATCAAAGGAGAAATCTAAAAATACCTGAAGACAAACGAAAATGGAAAGACAACAAAACAACTCTTATGGGATGCAACAAAAGCAGTTCTAAGAAGGAAATTCATAGCAATATAAGCACAGCTCAACAAACAAGAAAAATACCAAATAAGTAACCTTAAACTACACCTAATAGAACCAGAAAATGAAGAATAAATGAAGCCTAAAGTCAGCAGAATGAGGGAAATAATAAAAATTAGAGCAGAAAAAAATGAAATAGAGACTAAAAAAACAGTAGAAAGGATCAATGAAACAAAGAGCTGGTTCTTTGAGAAGATTGAAACAAAATTGACAGACCCTTAGCCAGCCTCACTAAGAAAAAAAGAGAGAAGGCTCAAAGACATAAAATTAGAAATGAAAGAGGAGAAATTACAACAGATACCACAGAAATCCAAAGGACAATAAGAGAATACACTGAACAACTTACATGCCACCAAATTGGATAAACTAAAAGAAATAGATAAATTCTTAGATTCACACAACCTCCCAAAACTGAATCAAGAAGAAATAGAGAAAATGAACAGACCAATCACAAGTAAAGAGAACGAAATTGTCATCAAAAACCTCCCAAAAAACAAAAGTCCAGGACCAGATGGCTTCTCTGGAGAATTCTACCAAATATTCAAACAAGATTTAATACCTATGCTTCTAAAATTATTCCAAACAGTTGAAGAAGATGGAACACTTCCTAATTCATTCTATGAGGCCAACATCACCCTGACAGCAAAAGCAGGCAAGGATAGCACAAAGAAGGAATATTACAGGCCAATATCGCTGATGAACACAGCTGCAAAAATCCTCAGCTAAATATCAACAAATCGAACACAGCAATATATTAAAAGGATCATACACCATGATCAAGTGGAATTTATACCAGGGATACAGGGATGGTTCAACATCTGCAAATCAATCAATGTGATACACCACATTAACAAAATGAGGAATAAAAATCACATGATCCTCTCCACAGGTGCAGAGAAAGGATTTGACAAGATGCAACATCCATTTATGATAAAAACTCTCAACAAAATGGGTATAGAAGGAACGTAACTCAACAGAATAAAGGCCATATATCACAAAACCACAGCCACCATCATACTTAATGGTAAAAAACTTAAAGCCATTCCTCTGAGAACAGGAAGAAGACAAGGGTGCCCACTCTCGCCACTCTCATTCAACATACTACTGGAGGTTTTGGCCAGAGCAATTAGGCTGGAAAAAGAAATAAAAGGAATCCAAATTGGACAGGAAGAAATGAAACTCTTGCTCTTTGCAGATGACATGATTGTAAATATAGAAAACCCTAAAAAATCCAACAGAAAACTATTAGAAATAATCAACAACTACAGCAAAGTTGCAGCGTACAAGATCAACTTACAAAAATCAGTTGCATTTCTATACTCTAATAATGAACTAACAGAAAAAGAACTCAAGAATACAATCCCATTTACAACTGCAACAAAAAGAAAAAAGTGTCTAGGGATAAATTTAACCAAAGAGGTTAAAGACCTATACAATGAAAACTATAGGACATTATTGAGAGAAATCAGTGATGACCTGAAGTAATGGGAAGATATTCCATGCACACGGATTGGAAGAATAAACACAGTTAAAATGTCCATATTACCTAAAGTAATCTACAGATTCAATGCAATCCCAATGAGAATCCCAATGACATTCTTCATAGAAATAGAACACAGAATCTTAAAATGTATACGGGATAACAAAAGACCTTGAACAGGCAAAGCAATCCTGAGAAGAAAGAACAAAGCAGGAGGCATCACAATCCAAACTTGAAAATATATTACATAACTACAGTAATCAAAATGGCATGGTGTTGGTACAAAAGCAGACTCATAGATCAATGGAACAGAACTGAAAGCCCAGAAAGAAAACCACACATCTGTGGTCAGTTAATCTCTGACAATGGAGCCAAGATCATACAATGGAGAAAGAGATGTCTCTTCAATATATGTTGTTGGGAAAACTGGACAGCCACATGCAAATGAATGAAAGTAGATCATTATCTTCCACCCTACACAAAAATTAAGTTGAACTGGATAAAAGACTTGACTCTAACACTTGAACGCATAAAACTCCTGGAAGAAAATATACGCAGTACAGTTTGTGACATCGGTCTTAGTAGCATCTTTTACAATACCATGTCTACTCAGGCAAGGGAAAGAAAAGAAAAAATATACAAATGGGACTATATGACACTAAAAGGCTTCTGCAAGGCAAAGGAAACGATGAACAAAACAAAAAGCCAGTGCCGGCCCCGTTGTTTAGTGGTTAAGTGCACGCGAACCGCTACTGTCTGCCCAGGTTCGGATCCCAGAGGCGCACAGAAGCACCGCTTGTTCGGCCATTCTGAGGCTGCGTCCCACATACAGCAACTAGAAGGATGTGCAATTATGACATACAACTATCAACTGGGACTTTGGGGGAAAAAAAAGAGGAGGATTGGCAATAGATGTTAGCTCAGAGCCGGTCTTCCTCAGAAAAAAAGAGGAGGATTAGCACAGATGTTAGCTCTGGGCTGATCTTCCTCACAAAAAAAAAAAAAAAACGAAAAGACAACCCACTAACTGGGAGAAAATATTTGCAAATCATATATCTGACAAGGGGTTAATCTTCAAAATATATAAACAACTCATACAACCCAACAACAAAAAACCAGATAATCCAATCTAAAAATGGGCAGAGGAGATGAACAGACATTTTTCCAAAGAAGATATACAGAAGGCCAACAGACACATGAAAAGATGTATATCATCACTAATTATTAGGGATATTCAAATCAAAACTACAATGAGAGATCATCTTACACCTGTCAGAATGGCTATAAATTCCAAGATAAAAAATAACAAATGTTGGAGGGGACAAGGAGAAAAGGTCACCCTCACACACTGCTGGTGGGAATGCAAACTGGTGCAGCCACCAGGGAAAGCAGTATGGAGATTTCTCAAAAAATTAAAAATAGAAATATCATACCTTCCAGCTATCCCACTACTGGGTATTTATCCAAAGAAATTGAAATCAACAATTCAAAGAGATTTACGTACCCCTGTGTTCACTGCGACATTATTCACAATAGCCAAGACATGGAAGCAATCCAAGTGCCCTGCTACAGACGAACAGATAAAGAAAATGTGGTATGTATTATATACAATGGACTACTACTCAGTCAGAGAAAAAGACAAGATCGTCCTGTTTGCAACAAGCTGGATAGACCTTGAGGGTATGATGATAAACGAAATAAGCCAGACAAAGACACTTAGCATTATTTCACTCATATGTAGAAGATAAACATACACAGGGATAAAGAGAACAGATTAGTGGTTACCAGAGGGGAAGGGGGCTGGGTGTTGAGTGAAAGAGTTAAAGTGGCACATATGCATGGTGATGGATAAAAGTTAGACTACCGTTGGTAAGCATGATGCAGTCTATACAGAAATTCACAGATAATAATGAACACCCGAAATTACACAATGTTAAAACCCTTTATAAATTCAATAGAATAATTAAAAAAGAAAAAATATAATTCATTCCTCTTTATGGTTGAATAGTATCCCACTGTGGGGATACACCACACTTTGTGTATCTGTTCACCAGTAGATGGACATTTGGGTTGTTTTCCATTTTTATCTAATATAAATAGGTTGTTATCAACATGTGTGTACAAGTCTGTGTATAGACATACGTGTTTATTTCCCTTGGATGGATTCCTAGGAGAGGAATGGCTGGGTAGACGTATGTAATTTTAAAGACGCATCCAAGCTATTTTTCACGAACACTCGATGAGAGTTTCAGTGAGTTGACATCTTCAACAACACTTGCTATAGTCAGTCTTTTTAATTTTAGCCATTCTCAAGTGTGGTGGAATCTCATGATGACTGTCACTTACATTTCCCCAATGACTCATGTGGTGAAGGAGAAGGCAAGCCATGCACAGATTGGGAGAAAACATCTGCAAAACATATCGCTAGAAAAGGACATGTATTTATAATATATAAAGAGCTCTTACAACCCAATAGTAAGAAGACAATCAACACGTCATGGCTTACCAGGACACAGCAGATCATGTATGTGATAAGCACCAGGAGTCCCGCCAAGCAGATGAGGATGAGGGCCCAGAAGAGGAGGTCTGGGGAGACATGTGTTGGGATGAGCCACGTCCTGTCATCACCCCAGGGCTCCTGGTGACCCCACAGTGCCTCAACTGTCCTTGACAAGGGTTGGCCAACTTTCCTCATCATCTAAGACCCTGTGCACATGGTTCTCTTCGATGAGGCACAGCATCAAGATACTCGCCCCCTACCATGGGCTGAGGCATCCTGCAGGTTTACCTGGCTTCTCAGTCAAGGTATCATCTCTGTTGGGAGAATATTCTAGAAGTGAATGAAATGGAGAATGCATGTGTGTGTGTTTCACTCTTTTTAATAAAACTTTTTAGACACAGAAAAATAAAGGGAACAGTCTCATAAACATCCAGCATCTAGATTTAACAATGTATATTCCATCTAATTAAAAGTATATTGCATCAATGTATAAATTATTAAAACTTGCCACCCTTAATTCATCCCATGTTTTCAATGAAATATTAAAGTCAAGTAGGCATCATGATGTTTCACCCAATTTTAGTTTCCATCTCTAAAAAGTGAGCACACTTTGCTACAAAATCCAAGACCATTATCACAGAACAAAAGTGTAATAAATTAAACCAAATTCATACCTCTGGGCACAGAGGACTGAATTTGGGCTGGACTTTCTTATGACAGCCGGGGGCAGAATGGGTCATCACAGTTGGCAAGCCTATGGGATCTCTCTAAATTTGTAAAATCCAACTCAAAAGTGTTCTTCCGTGCCTACAAACACATCATCCCCTTCTCCTTTATCTATTTGCTTAATATTCATTTTCTAGGATTAACCTACAATGTAATTTCCTGCAGGAAGTCTTCTCTGATTTCCACCTGCAAGTATGAGTTTGTTCACATCAAATAATTGATAAGTTTCAATTCTCCATTCTTGTTATTGCCACCTACAACATAAACTCCAGGAGCGGAGGACACACAGCACCCAGTGGGCATGGGGGGAGGGGTGCAGGTCCTCCTACTTGTACCTCTACCCAGACAACCTCTTAGAGGTGTGCCGTCTGATATGGAGCAGCAACGAGTCTCTTTTTGAATTAAAATTAATTTTAGTTAAATAAAATAAAAATTCTAGTACCTCAGTAACATTAAAAATCAGTAACAATAATGACCAGTCACAGCACCATCCTTCCAGTACTCAACAGCAACATGCAGCTGTGCACTGGACAGCACAGATATAGAACATTCCACCACATCAGAAATTTCTAGCCCATTGGTGCTCATCTACAGCTGGACTTGGCAAACTATAGCCTGTGGATCAGAAACTACATCCACACCCAAACCTGTAAGTCTGTTTCACACACAGCTGGAGGCCCTCACTGACGATCTGGCCCAGTTGCTGTCAGTGCAGAGATAAGGAAACAAAAGTCCAGAGAGGGGAGGTGACTACCTTTAGGTCACAGAGCTGTCTAGGAGAAGGTGAGGGCCTCCTATGTTACACTGGTTTCCTTTTCTCTCTCTCAATGGTGGGTAAAGACGAGGGGACTACGCCACCTCCTGCCAGCCTGAGAAAGTTCAATGCTCGCTCATCCCCAAGCATCCAGAGTCCCCGGAATGGCCTCACTTTCTTTCCCAATGACCAGGGAGCCGTATCATCCCCAAGGATATTCTTCCTGTCCAGGGTCAAGTTCTGCAGCTGGGTACCATTCTGGGTCAGCCGCAGGGATTCCTCATAGATGGCAACTCTGTCCAGTCTCTGTGCCGAGGCAGCAAGGCACACTGGGAGTACGCTCCAGTGTGGTTACTGTGGGGGACAGACCTGGAAGAGCACAAGGGATGAACAAGGGTGTCTGGAATTCTACATTGATTCTAGATTCCCTGCTTCAGGGTCCTGTCCAAGAGAACTTTCTGCAATAATGTAAACATTTGTCTGCACTACCAAATACACTCATTATTAGCCCCATGTTGTTATCCAGCACTTAAAATGTGGCTAGTGTGTGTAAGTCAGGAACTTAATTTCTCATATAATTTCATTTAAAGTAATTAATTTATAAATAAATAACCACAGGGAGAACATTTTTGAAACTTTGGAGTAAGGACTTCTGCAAATGCATGAAAACAATGAGAACACTGGTAAAAATGGTCAAAATCAACGTTTCAAAAGTCTAGAAATTAATCAACGGCTTGTAAGAATCTGAGGAGGGTTTAGTGAAGAAATATGGTGGAATCTTGATAAAGGGAGCCAAGTTTGTGGCACTATATCTTGCACTATTCCCATCCTGCTCTCACAATATCCTCCATAACTTTGAAAACGATCAGTCTCAGAACTATAGTGGCTGAGACATCCAGCAGCACAACAGCCATAATGGGTTTGGAGCTCTCAAAAACCCATCCACACCGAACTGTCACTAGCTGACCTGCCTGGCAGGTCCCCGAAAAAGCCCCATGTTCAGGGCTTGTTGTTACTTGACTCAGAGCTTGCCCAGGGAGGAAAGTCCGACCCTAGGGCACTTGCTAAAAACAATCAGGGCTAATTGTTTTCTATTGTAGTTGCCTGAGGGAGTGATACCAGCTGAGACAGGCAAGAGGCGAGCCAAAAACTTGGAAGAAAAATTGGGTGAATGTGATGTCCGAGGGGCCTTTGAAAAGCTGCAGTGTATTTGCGGGCATCTAGAAGGCCACAAGGGCTCAGGGCTATGGCATGCCCAGGAAAGTCTTGAGAACATCTTAATCTCTCACCTCTTGTTGAAGGGTTTGCTTAATATCTGAAAACTTGATTATGTAATACACCATATTAATAGAATAAGGGCCAATACCACGCAATCTCAACCACATATACAGAAAAGAATTTGACAAAATACAACGCCCTTCATGTCTAAAAAAGAAAACACTCAACAAATTAGGAATAGAAAAAACTTTCTCAACCTATAAATAGCATCGATGAAAAACCCGCAGCTAACACCATATTCAAAGGTGAAAGACTGAAAATTTCCCCCTAAGACCAGGGACAAGACAATGACGTCTTCCCTTAGCTCGTATGTTAATCACAGGTACTAGAGGTTCTAATGAGGGCAATTAGGCAAGAAAAAGGAATAAAAGAAACCCAGATTGGAATGTAAGAGGTCAAACTATTTGTTTTGCAAATGAGAAGATATTGTATATAGAAAAACCTAAAAAATACACTCCTCCCCACACACAATATGTGAACCGTATCTCAATAGGTGTATAAAAAATTTAAATTGCCCCATGTGCTTAATGGCTGCACTACTGGAGAGCACAGTTAGACTGCTGATATTTGTTGAAAGTCTCCAGAAGAGGAGGAGGAGGAGGATGCTGGAGGTTGGTGGCCCCAAATGTTAATGCTTTTCTCATCTCCTGAAAACCTATGGAAGGAGATGGTAGGATTAGCTGACAAGGATGTGAGGCAGAATGGGCACCATGTCAGTAACTTCCACATCAAGGATGTGTCACTTGAGCTCAGAGTCATCAGCCACTAGCTCAGCCAATGCTTCCAATCTCCTCAACCTACATCAAGTCGGTGACCAGGCAGGAGTGGAATATGGCTCACAGCTGGCTGCCTCTCTAGAGCTTGGTGACCTAGAACAAACGCAAGGGAATGTGGGTGAGATGGAGGTTTCCTGGGCATGCAGGGCGCCACTGGAGCAAGTGAAAGATCACAGACCTTGGGGCAAGGGAGACCTGACTTCAAATCCTGGCTCTGCCCCTAACTCACTGTGTGACCTTAGGCACAATACTCCCATTTCTGAGCTTCAGTTTACCCACGTGAGAAATGGGCAAGGCAGCTAGGACATCACCTCTGGACACTGAGAGAACCCAGACACGCAGGGAAAATGAAGGGTTGAAACAATCACGTAACAGATGTAAGTCAGGCGGAAGAATGACGGTGCCCTCAGGGCAAGGAGTGACGGGAGAGGGAAGACCCCACCTGGTCCTGGGTGTCCCCCAGCAGGGCGGTGTACTCTGAGAATGTGGGCTCCAGGTTGCTGAGGTTCCCGATGATGATGCAGAAATGTATCTGGTGCTCTCTCTGGATGGATAAACTCTGGGATGCAGATCCTGGAGCCACTGAGAGGAAGAGCAGACAGGTGGAGACTCTCCGCTCCCAGCACAAAGGCATCGTGGCCCACAGGATCAGAGTGGTGAGTGCAGACAGCGTCACACTGGTGGCTGCCCCATCCTTCTCAGGCCTGGGTAGAGAGAGATGTGGGGACTCTAGAGAGAGGTCCTGTAACCTCTGGGGATGGGGGCCAGAACTGGAAGGAGGAAATGGGAGGACAGTGGGGAGACAAGGAGGGGTGGTCACAAAAGTGGTCATTAGGGGCAAATGCTCAGGGGAGGTTCTCACCTGAGGGAAACTAGGCTGCAAATCGAGTAGAATGGGCCCAGGCTGCTCTTCTTGAACAAGGATCCAGCTGGGGAGGAAGGAGGAGGAGGAGGATCAGGAGGGACAGGGGTTAGGGGAGGAGCTGGGTGGGATTTAACCCACCAGGAGCTGCTGGGACCAGGGTCTCACCAGGCTCTGCAGGACCTTCTCAGTGGAGTTGAACGTAGCTGAGCTGTTCCTCCTGTCTGATGAATACCGGAGGGTGGATATGGTGACATTGACTGTGAGGGTCTTCAGGTTGTGCCCCAAAGCTGCAAGATGAGAGGGAGAGCGATGGCCATCACTGAGAGCTGGCCTGAGAACAGACCAGAGTGCTGCAACCATTATAATCTGTCGTCTTCTTTCCCAGTGGCACCACCACCCACCCATGTGGTCACCCAAGTCAGAACCAGCATATCTGCTCAGCTCCTCCTTCCTCCCAGTAACATCAATTCCAGTTGCACACTGGTCCTCACATACACTCCATCCCTGTCACAGCTCAGGTTTTAACTTCCTTCACCCGGACCAACACCACAGCAGGCTCAGTGGATGCTCTATCTAAAGGATTTTCTACATGGACCACTAGAAGAATCTTTCTGAAATGAATACCTCACTAGGGCCAACACTGCTCTAGTACCACCCATGGCTCCCTATGGCCTTCACTGTTTAGTTCAACCTTCTTGACCTGGCACTCAAGGCTCTACTCAATCTGGTTCCTGCTGACCTTTCAGTCTCATTTTATCCATCTACTGCGGGTTAAACTTCATGCTTCATGCAACCCAAATTCGTTTCAATTCTCCCCTTACGGCATGTTGTTTCTGTCTGGAGACCTTGCTCATGGAATCCACTCTGCCAGGAAAACCCTTCATCCTCTATTTGCCAGGGTCCCTCCTACACATTCTTAAAGACTCCATTGTGGTGAAACTTTCTCTAACAAGCTCTTCCCCTCCAAATTATGCCAGGTGCCTCTCCCCGAAACATCCCACATTGTATTATAATGGTGTGTTAATTTCACAAGACTAGAGGCTCTCTGAGGTCTGGCCTTAGACTAAATCGTTGGTATAATCTTTGTGATCAGAATGATTGCCCTAAAACTAGAATTTCACACCCTGGCTTCCCAGCTCCTGGATCACAACTGGCTGGTGGAGGAGTGGGGCCGGAGAGCTTCTCTTGGGAAGGAAAAGGTGCTCCCAGATAGCTGTGGTGGCTTCTCGTGGCACGGGTGATGATCAAGTATGCAGGGACGTGATGGCTGGCTCGGGAGCTGTGGCGATGGCTGTCTTCAGGGAGGGATAGAGTGGGAGGAGCCCCCAAGCTCACACGGGCTCCAGCAGTGGCTGTCCCAGGACCACCATTCACAGATGAAGCATAAATGAGAGCGAGGGGATGGGTGACTGTGTGAGTAGAGAGATGAGCAAGCCTGTGGATGAGAGGAGCCCGAGAGAGAGATAGGTGAACAAGAGAGACTGAACTCGGAGAAGAGACAGATGGATGGGCAGAAAACTGGACAGACGGATGGGATATGTGGAAAAGGAGGACCAAGGGCGGCACTTTAGCAGAATTAAAGTGAAAACCACGTGGGGTCAGAATGTGGTGGAGAACATGTCTGTGTCTAAGGCTTTCTCACCCTGGGCTGAGACTCTCCACCAGAACCCGGGAGGGAGAGAAAGGATGAATTAGGGCCCTTCCAGGTCCTTCCCTCACCAAGGACAGCAGGTGTAGGAGAACATGTGCTCCTCAACCCCAAATGCGGATGGGACCCAGGAGATCAGGAATACTCACTGGTGCTAGTCGGGGCCACGGCTCCATAGGTGTAACCTGTGGAGAGAAGGCGAGAGGAGCTGAGCAAGAGTTGGGGTGATCATAAAGGATTAAGAAGAGGGAGGATGTAGTGACCTTTGTGGGAAAATCAGAGGGGAAAGCAGAGGGGAAGAGGGGAGGGGTGTTCAAGGGGGAGGCAACGAGATGGAAGGTGGCTGGACCCAGTGATCACACAGTGATTGCTAGACTCAACCTAGACTGGGAGGATAGAGAGATGGATCACAGCTCACTTTAGAGCAAAGGAGGCAACACAGAACTCCGACTGGGAGAGACAGCATGGCTGTAGCACAGCCCCTCACTACTGACATAGAGGCTGTCCCCGTCCAGGGTGAAGGAACCCAGGTGGGAGAAGCCCTGGGTCTCATGGCTCAACTCCCAGTAGAGTCACTCTCTGTCCAGACCCGGACCTGCGCGGGTCAGAGTGGAAGGTGCAGATGATATCCACCCCAGTGGCTGCCCCACCCTTCTCAAGACTGGGGGAGTAAGAACATGGGGATGTGGAATACTGAGCAGGGGTCCTTCTGGGTGTGGAAGGCGAGAGAGGGGAAAGGAGGAGGCTGAGGGAGCTGCTGAAGGGGCAGCTCTGATGCCTGCGGGGGCTCTCCTAGGTGTCTCCCGTGTGAGACAACCCCCTCACAAGTAAGGCCTGACTTCCTTTAGGATGTGGAGGGGGGCATGTGAGTGGCAAAGAGGGGTGAACACACAGACCTGGGCGAGGGGACACCTGCAGGTCTGCACGGACAGCAGCAAGGAGCACAGTCAGTGCCCTGTGCCATCTTACACATGCAGGCAAGAAAGTACCGTTACGTTCTTTCGGCTCTACATTCCAAGGTCTTTTCTTTATACTTCTTTCCTACTCCACAGCAATCAGCCAGGCGTAGGAAAGAATCATCTTATTCCTAATCTTATTCCCAGCACCTCCCATCTTGCCTCTTAAATCTTCATTCTTAACGATGAAGTCTATTTTAACCCCCGTGCTTATACCAAACGCTAATTACATCATCCTTCTACTCGCATCTCTCCAGAGTCTTCCCACTGGTCTTAGAACAGAGTCCCAAGTCACCCGTGATCTGCTCCAGCCTGTTTCCCCAAGCCGGTGTGGCTCACACCCCTCCCCCTGTGTTGACTCGGTTCAGACATCCCTCTTATCAGTTCATGGACACACCAGGCTCTCTGCTTCAGGGGTGTCCTCATGCGGGTCCCTCTGCCGGAAACGCTCTCTTGAACACACTCTCACACCCTCCACTCCAGTCTAACACTCCAACTAGCTAAATCCAGTCCCAAATCTAGCTCTCAAGCTAAATATCAGTCCTTCTCAATAGGAATTCCCTTGCCCCTCAGGTTGATTCCCCTTGTGACAAACTCCCACATCACTCTCATCATTAACTGTCTAAAATCCAAATTCAACATAAATTCCATGGAGGTGGGACAAGGTCTTTCTAGTTCTCCAGGTCCCCATGCATGTGGCCCAAGGCCTGGCTCATGAGATGAGGAACCATCCCGGTTTGTCTAGGACTGCCCTCGTTTGAACACTAAACATCCTGTGTCCTGGAAAACCCCTCTGTCCTGAATAAACGAGGATGGTTGGTCACCATAAATTATACACTCAGAGACTATCTATTGCATGACAAGAACACATTCCCCTCAAGAATGTACAAGAAAGCTAGAATGAAAAAGGCACACACACACACAATTAGTAGAAGCCAACAACTAAATACAAAAGTACTTAACAAGATTCTCTGCAACGTGAATCACCAGACCGTTATTTTAGAAAAGTTTCAAGAAACAAAGTTAATTCCCTTTAGAAGGCAAAGTGGTGAGGACAGTCTTTTTGGAGACTGGTGCCTTTCCCTTAAATCTACAGTGTTGCTTAGTATTCCTCCAAATGATTTGAAATGTCATAAAGAAAAAAATGCTCAAAATAAATCTGGCTACTGGCAAATTCAATTTTAAATTTGTTATTAATACAAAGAAGTTCAAATCATCTTTTTCCCTGAATGCTCCTCTAGTTCACATTTTTGTGGAGTATTTATAGGACTTTAGAAGTCAAATTGAATGGTTCTAAGGAATGCTGCTGAGTATCCCTGCTAATATTTCATGGGATGTCTTCTAAAACTACATACACATGCAAAACATTTCTGTATTTATAATATATATAAATCCTGACTTTTGAGTATTATGCAATGCAAGTAAATCTATATTTTCTACTATAATACACATTTGCAGTTATTTACGTTTGTTTCATATGTTCTTATTTGCATATAACTCTACTTACTGAAATATTTACCGCACAGAACCACACACAGTTTACCATCTTTCCCTTGAATATAATCCATCCAACATCAATAATTTTTCTCAAGATACCTTCACTCTCAGTGAGTGCATGTGGTGACAACCTGAGCCCAGGAAACCCCAGTGACAGGTCTTCGGCACAGCAGAGGCTGCCAGAACCTCTTGGTACCAAGTCCACAGGGTACTCACCTGGTCACACAGAAATCCATGGATCAGCGAGGACGGGTGGACCCTGAGCCTGGTTTCACCTCAAACTTGAGCTCCATTGATGCTTTTCGTGTCTGAGGGGGGAAAAAAAGCACAAACAAGCTTTTGAGGCCTTTTATAGGGTGTTGGATGGAAAAGACACCCCACTCACTCTTCTTTTTTTGTATTTACTGATTTAACTGTAACTGTAGGCTGTGACTGGATTTTCCTGATTCCTATCCAGCCACCTGCTCCCCAAGATGGGAGAAAGCAGTTTCGTGCTGTGTGCACTTGAGTTGCTCAACTCACTTGGCTGGACAGAGACTTTTTGGTGACTCTGGACCCTTTAAACAAGCTTGTCATTTAGGGACCCTGTTAGTGACTCGCTGACTTGTCAACAATTTCCACACTTCATTCAGGGCTCAGGAGATTTTCAGGCCCTGGAGCAGGTCTCTCAACCTTGGCACCACTGACATTTGGGGCCAGATAATTCTCTGTCGGGCTGTCCTGGGCCCTGGAGGATGCTGAGCAGCATTCCTGCCTCCCCCTCTAGACGGCAGGAGCGCCCCCATTTGTAACAACCCAAACACCGCCTGCAGATGCGGATAAGCCCCCTGGGGACAAAATCACAGGGAGGATGGTGACGGGGACTCTGAGGAGGGGACGGTGGCGCCCGGAGCCTGGAGGAACAGCAGCCTCGGGGGCCCTGAGCGAACAGCCCGGGGGAAACGGGGCTGCGGGGGGACAGAGGGACGCTGGTCCCTGACGGGGCTGCCTGCAGCCCGGGCCCCTCCCTGGACCCCTACCCGAGCCGGGACCACACGCAGCTCACCGCGCCCCGCCCCTTAGACCGAACATCCACGAGAATCCGATCCGCGCCTAGAAGACGGAACACACCCCGAAGCCCCCCGCTCCATCCACGGCGCCGCCCGCGCTTCCGCTTCCGGTCTCGGGCGGGCATTCCGGGAGGACGGAAGTTCGAGGAGGACGGACGTTTGGGGGCCCCGGGTTGAGGCAGCTTGCGGAGCGGGGCGGGGCCACGCACCCCAGCATCGGGGGAGGTGTCTAGTTTCTAGAGTGAGTTAGAGGCCGGGTCGCAGGCTGGGTCCTCACCAGGGACAGGGACCAGGTCTAGGGGCGGGGCTGTGGGTGGAAACCAGCTGTAGTGGCGGGGCTGTGGGTGGGGACAAGGGTGTGGTGGGAGACCAGGCTGTGGGCGGAGCCAGGCGCGAACGTTGTGGGCGGAGACTAGTTCCAGGGGCGGGAAGAGGCGGAGGTTGGGCTGGAATAAGTCAGGCAGACTTCACAGGGGGAGGAAATCAGCTCCAGGGGCAGGGCTGGATGTGCCGCTTTCCCTGGACCCCTAGACTGTACAGGTAGCTGAATGTTGAACAGCTTTTTTTCATTCCTTTCCCCACCTTTACACAGACTCATAGAATGAAGTGCCCATATTTAAAATTATAAATTTTTTGTGCGGGTTTGCTTTTCTTAATTTCGTTAAAAAATTGGATCATATACTCACATTTCTCTACAACTTGCTGTCTCAAGCCGGTGGATAAGGATATAACGCTATTTTAATTTTAAAAATCTGGGGGGAGGGAGGCCACTACGTCGTAGATAGACATATAGGAAAACTTCAAAGAGTGGTGCAAAGTCAGTAAAATATTCTCACTCTACCACTGTCTCCCAGTCCTTTTGCACAGGGATAAACATCCTTTTCTCCTCTATCCTTCCAGACATACTGTGTATATGTGGGCCTGTGTATATGTTGAAGCCCAAGAGGGATGTCCCCAAGCAAAACCTGAAGCCCATGAATCGTCTCATGCGTCAGAAGTTACTGGAAAGAGATTTAAATTTCCGGTGGAAGGAGATGAACCAGTGATGAATCCATAGGAAGACAACGAAGAAACAAGAGAATTTTCCTATTTAAAAGGTCAAAGGAAAAAGTGAGAAAGAAAATGTATTCATAATATGTGACATAGCACATCTCTGGATAAGATTCATATGCTATAAAATGGCAAACACTTATAAAACAGTAGACATTGAATTTTAATTTATCCTAATTCATTGAATAGTTATATCGGGCAAGGGGAATTATGTTTTTAACATATGTAAGAACTCTTCGTGCTGATTGTTTCAGAGAAGAAAGAAAGTATAAATAGTCAAAAGCTGAAAAATGAAAATGCTGTATGAGTAACTAATTTAGAAGTATAGATTTTCAACCAGAAAATTAAAGAAGTTGTTTTTGGCACCAGAGTCAAGATGGAGAAGGTAGCTTTTCATTATAAGGCTTGAAGTATTATTTGAGAGATGTGCGTATAGACACACACACACGGGAGCCTGAATTTGTATTCCAAAGGGAACATCTAACTCTACAAAGAGTTTGTAAAAAGGATTCACTTTACAACAGTAGAACATATTTTGAAAACTACAGACTTCAAGCGTAAAAAAAGCTGTCATCATCCCCGTGGAAAAATGAATGGGGCATCACTTTCCCACCGACATGGTGATAAGCATTTTACGTACATTACTCTTGAGTATTTTCACAGCAACCCATAAGGAAGATGGTATTATCTAGCTCCATTTTGCAGATGAGGAAATTGGTGACAGCATATTGCTAAAATTTTCATATAAGTTCTCAATAGATCTTGTTTTATGTTAAAATTGTTTATTGAATTTTCTTTTCATTAATAAAATGATATGTGCCAATCTTACAAATAAGCAAAGGGTGTGTACAAACAATTTAGCAAAGCGACAGTTTTATATCCTTTGATATAATTAAATATAACTATCATTTTTATCATTTTTCTGCTCTCTGCCTCACATCTAGGAAGATACTTCCTATCCTAAAGGCTTACTAGAAAACTCTACTAAAAATCAAGAATCAGGGAACACCCATATTATGTCAGGTTCCTGAATAAATGAAAAAAAAAGCCATTATAACAAATTTTTGTACAAAAATCTTAGATAATTCATGAACTAATAACAACACAAATCATGATTAAGCAAGGTATTTCTGTAGAATGATAAATATTTAAACTTTAGACATTTAGAAAGGTAGTTCATTACAGTAACTAATGTGTATAAGATGAATTTTTTCAAACTCCCTAACTGCTAGGAAATCGTTTGACAAAACGCACGGCGATATTATTCGCAATAGCCAAGAGATGGAAACTACCTAATTGTGAATCCGAGGGTGAAAGGATGAAGAAAATCTGGGGCATCTATACAATGGAATATTATTCAGCTTTAAAAATGAAGGAAATCCTGTATTCAGAATTGCTTGCCTGGATCATTTCAGTAGCCATGTGCTTTCTTGCTTAGTCCCCTCTGGTCTATTGGCCAAAGAGATACCAGAGTGATCCTTTTATGATGTAGGCGCCGCGACCTCTAGTGGATCTCTAAATGAGATTTTGTAGGTGGACTGCCTGGGTATCAGCTGTGTGACCTTGGACAATTATATAACCTCTAATATTCCTCATCCATACAATAGGGGTTAATAATATTGTCACCATAGCTTTGATGTGAGGATTAAATGAGTGAATACATGTCAGATGCCTAGAAGGTGCCTGGCAAATGGTAAGGCAACATGAAAAATTTAACTGTAATTATAACCAAATTAAATATTGTGATGGCCTATTAATTAAGTTGAACCATATGAAATTTCTAATAGTCAACCATTTTGACCAATTATTATTGTTGAATAAATGATAAAACTCAGTCTAGGCAGGTTGTGTAGAGTCAAAAAGGATTGGATAAATGAAAATATTGGTACAAAAAATAAGCTTAAGTAGATTGTTTTGCAATTTACAAAGCAGTTTCTCATAATTTGTTTCATTTAATGTCTATAGAATGCTTTTCAGGGTATTATTACCACTGTCTCTGAAGGAGTTACTGATTTGTCCCAAATCACACCACATTATATAAAACAATTAGAGTGGACACATCATTTGGACTATAAATTCAATATGATATTTTGTTTTCCCTTCATAATATCATCCGTCATCTAAAGAAAGTGATGAAATAATGCTGATTCATAGGAACTTAGTCTTAAAGAGACATACTCTCAGATGATAAACACAACAGCTTTGAAACAGGAGTGTTGCGAGAAGAAACTTGGGACCAATGCTTTCTAGGTTTTCAAGTCCATGCTTAGAGTTATGGGAAACAGTCAAAGAAGGGAAAGGGTGAAAAATAGTCCAGAATGAAAAAGGTTTGACGTATATGTAACTTTATTGATCACTTCAAGATTCTCTTTTTATTTATGGTCTGTTTCAACCTACTAGAATATAAATGCTATTAGGGTAGATCACTGCTATCTTGCAGCAAGGGGTAGGCGCTGAGTAAATATTTATTAAAGGAATGAAAGTGGCCTTGAATACATCTGCTCTTTACTTACCAGAGAACAGCCACATAACAGGCAAAGGGCATCATTAACAAAATTTAAAAAATCATATCCTTATTAGCTCATAACCATGGATTCAAGGATCCCATTTATTTCATACTTTCTAAGTACAGAAGAATTCTGTTGTATTAGGGAATGTTTCCACAGCCTCACTGTAAAATAAAGCAAGCTTTTTTGGCCCATTGATTGCTGGTTCCAGCAAGGCCCACCTCTATACTTACCTCTAAACAATTAACTATAGATTTGTTATCCCAATGAACAGCGATTTGGTATAGAACTTCTTTTATCAGTGTCATGCAAAAGTAGACATTTGATATGTCTTTAAGTGGTGATATGGATAATAATGTTGATGCGGAAGAAAACTGAAAACGCTCTCTGGTCTTTGTCAAGTGCATGTGGGTGAAGGGTATTTTGTTGTCACTGGATTTCAGAACTCAAAAAGACTCGTCCAACTCTTCATGTTACAGGTGAAGAAGATGAGGTCTAAAGAGGTTGAGAGATTTGACCAAGACTAATTACTGAGACTAGAGAGAGATCCTCTGATTCTCAGCTGGCCATATTGTCATAAGATCTCTAGCTTCCAACAGCCAAGAGAATCAAGTCTGTTGATTTCCAGCTAGAAATGTTTCCCCGTCACTTTTATACTTTCTCTCTGTTAGATGCCTGGTCTGCCCTGACAAGGGAATTATCTGAGGTTTACACTACACTTAAGAAGAGAAATTCTCCTGGCAAACACTAGTGTGATTCAGTTTGGCACTGGAAAGCACAGTCATGAAAAAATGAGAATCAAAAGAATAAGAGGTAAATAATATTAGAGAAGAATAGAAAATCTATTATTTTAGTGGGACATAAATTATAAAGTTTAGAACTGGTAAATAAGTGAAGTAATGTGAAAGGAAGCTAGATTCCTATATGAAACATAAAAATCCTGTTATATGAGCAAGAATTAGTTTGAACATGTAAATAATTATTCCACTCATAAAAGCAATGAATTCTTTAAGGTAAGTAGTTAAAATAATTGGAACTACACATTAGTTATATGAAGAAGATTATAAAGAGATACAAAGCGTGGAAAAGCTCTGATTAAATGGAGAGATATACTATACTTGTGACTGAAAACAGTGTTTCAAAGATATCAGTTTTCCAAACATTATTCAGATTCCATATACTTCAAATCAACTTTTAAAAGGATGCAGTTTTTTTTTTTTTATAAACTATATGATATCCATTTGTAAAATAAAACACTGGAACATCAACTAACATTATTCACAAGTAAATCATTCCAAATGGATTATAAGGCCAAAATGAAAAGTAAACCCCCCACGTATAACAGTGGTGGATGGGAATATAGAAGAATATCCATAATTTTAAAATAAGTGAAGATAATCTTAATATATATGCTTAAAGATATCTGGTTGAAAAGAGGAAGGAGAAAAAGTAAAATGGAACATGATAGGGTCTCTGATTTTCTTTCAGAGACTTAAACTAGAGAAGAATATTCCAGTCTACGATATTGGATAAAGAAATAGAAATCTGTGATAATTACACAAATAATGAGAGGACATATTTAAATGGTAGCATAATGTATCAGTTAGCTTCTGATGTGTAACAAACCATCCTAAAATTTGGTGACTTCAAATAAGAACAGTTTATTTTTTCTCAAGATTCTGTGGGTTAACTGGGCAGTTATTTTGCTCTGGACCTATTGGTGGCTCAGCTGGGATTGGATGGTCTAGGTCGGCCTTACTCACATACCTGATTGTTGACTTGAAGCCACCTGGAGTGATGCAGATGTGCAGTCTATCTAGACTCATTCACGTATTGATGGCCTCATGCTTGCCAAGGGCAGCCAGAGAAGGACAAGTACCAATAATGAGCAAGTGTTTTTCAAGCCTTTGCTCATGTCATTTGCTAATGTCCCATTGGCCAAAGCAAGTTACAAGGCCAAGTCTACCCAGAGTCAACATGGGATGTTATGAACAAACAGACAGAGGGAGAGGACTAATATGTGGCCATTTTCGCAATCTCTCACACCTAATTTTAGAGGAGAATTACTATGAATGTTGGTGTATTTGTTCATTTGAATGCCCGAGGAGAATTGCACAAAGCCAAAAGAAACGTAAAGCAAAAAATTAAGTGGAGATGTAAGGTAAGTTAATTGGTACTTAAATTGGGTCTGGAAAAATGTGACAGTTTATTTTTCAAGTGTATGCAAGTTCTTGTGACCTATGAACATAACTTACATTTCAATTATTTTCTCCCTGAATGTGTTTTATTCCTTAACACTTTTGATGTGTTTCTCTCTGGCCTTAGGAAAATAACGTAGCACTTGGGAGCAAAGATGCAGCCTAACAGACCACATTGGAAGCCAAGATGGAGCAGACCTCCACGGTCACCATGACCTTGTCCTTGGTACTGTAGTAGATGGGCAGGAAGGTGACCCAGAAACTGCAGAACACCAGCCTGCTGAACGTCAGGAACTTGGCTTCATTAAAGGTGTCAGGCAGGTTCCGGGCCAGGAAAGCCACAGTGAAGCTGCCTAGGGCCAAGGAACCCAGGTGTCCCAGGACACAGTAGAAGGTAGTGACCTAGCCCTCGTTGCACACGATGATGATGTGGCCGTGTTCAGAGTTTGCATCTGTGTCAATGAAGGGAGGAGAGGTTCCCAGCCAGATCCCACAGAGACTCAGCTGGATAAAGGAGCAGATGTGAATGATGAAGTTAGGTGCCCCTGACACCATCCACTGCCTCATCCTTCTCCCTGGTGTGCTGACCTGGAAGGCCACAAGCACAGTAATAGTTTTGGCCAAGACAGTGGAAACAGCCACAGTAAAAACAACTCCAAACGTGATCTGTTGAAGAATGCAGGTGGCTGTGTTGGCACGACCAATGAAGAGAAGGAGCATAGGGTGAGGGAGATGAGCAGGATGTAGCTGAGACTCCGATTATTGGCCTTGACTATGGGAGTGTCTTTGTGCTTCACGAAGACACACAAGACCACAGCTGTTATGACAGAAAAGCAGAGAGCTGTGCAGGCCAGGGCCATCCCCAAGGGGTCCTCATAAGCCAGAAAGGTCACAGCTATTTGGAGGCAGCGATCTCGGCCTCTGTTGGCGTTCTGATAATCTGGACACTTCACACAGTGATCCATGCCTGGGGAGAGATGCAAAGTGTCCTCAGCCCAGGTTCAGTCACTCTCTCTTATTCGCATGCCCCCAAAGAAGGCATTGGGTAAGTTTAGCCAATTTTCTTCCATTGTTGCTCCAGGCACCAAATAACAGAATGCTCTGCAGAGAACCGTTACCAGTTAATACTGCCCATCTTCTTTATAGTTAAGTAAACAAAGCTATTATCCTTCTCAGTATTTATCTTGCATATTCATGAAAGCACTTTTTTCTCAGAAAAAAAAAACAAAAGTCATCTCTGTCTCTCTGAGCTATACCCCTGTAAGCTATGGCCTAGATTTATTCATTCAATGAGCAAGCAGTAATTGGAAAACTTCCATGAGGCAGATAATATGCTACATTCTAGGGAAACAGAGATGACCAATTCATAGACCTCACTCCCAGGAAGGTTCAAAATGAGACCCTTTCTACCATCTAAAATCATCTCCAGTACATTTCATCTTGATTTCACTTCCACCACTTCTGTTAATATTTTAGTCAATTCTTTCCTATGTTATCACAAGAACTTTCTACTCTGGTTCCCTGCCCTTGTCCTGTATCACAAGTGATAGTTCTACATGTAAGTGGGATCATGTTTATCCTCCATTAAAAAATCCCACAAACTCTTGGGAAGACCAAAAAGACTTTATAACCTTAACCTTGCCTACCTCTACTACCTGTGCTCTGATTTTTAAGATTCCCAAATCTTCATGTGGTTCTGAAACTGTTCCCTGCCCACTCATCCCTGCAGGTATAAATACATGATTTTTCCTTCTACAGGGACATTGCTCCTTCCTCTTAAAGTCCCTTTAAAATCTCTAACTTTTCACGTTTGGAACTACAATCTACCTGATAATGATTTCTGTGGATGATGTCAGTTATGGTTGGCGAGGCATTGTCTTCTCCATGAAGACAGCCAATTTACCGAACATGGTTTATTGAAAAGGCTTTCATTTTCCCACTCCACCTCAGTGTTTCCTTGTAAATCAGTCGTCTATACATGAGTCCCTATATAAGCAGTCTGTATCTGAACTTACCATTTGGTTCCATTGATTTTCTTGTTTATCCTCTTGATGAACTTCCTCTATTGTGATGCTACCATACTTGATGTCAGGTAGAGTAAGTCCTCCTACTCTATTCTTTGTCTTCAAGAGTTTCTTAGCTAAGTTTTTCCTTTATCATTTCCATAAGAATTTTATCAATTGTAATTTCCACAGGACAGGTCAGCATTTTAACTGCAATTTTGTGGAAGCTGTCGATTAATTTGGACAGTTTTCATATCTGTAGAATTTTAAGTCTGTTCAGTCATGAACTTGGTTTATCCTTCCACTTCTTTCAGTCTTCCTCTATTTTTGTAAATGCCATTCTATAACTTTATGGACAGAAATCTTTTGAAACTCTCATTAAAGTTATTTCTAGGTCCTTCATACTTTAAAGATGTTGTAAATGTCATTTTTTAAAATTTAACGTTTGAATGCCTTATGAGTGGTAGATGGAAGCAAAACTTTATATATTAACCTTGTATTCAGCCACCACTAAACTCAGTTAATACATTAATTTATATGGACTTTACCTTTATACCATAATATCATCTGAAGATAACATCAACTTTTTACTTCTTCCTTTGAAGTGTGCTGAATTATATTGCATGAATCTAATTTGGTCATGATATGTCCTTCTTATGAAATATAGCTAGATTTTGAAGGTTGATTTGATTTGATTTTTTTTAGGATAAATTAATTTAATCAAAGAAAGAGAGTGGCCTGTAATTTCCTGTCCTGCAATGAATTTGTTAGATTTTGGTACCAATGTTAAGCTAGTCTCTCAAAGTGAGTTAAAAAGTTTTCTGTTTTTCCTATTCTCTGGAAGAGCTTGAATAGATGTGTATTATTTCTTTCTTGAATATTTGGTAGGATTCATCAGTTTTGTACCAAATAAATAGCCTACAATAATATTTTGTGGGAATTTTTTAAAGTATGGTCTCAATTTCTCTAATAGATATGACATTATTCAGATTTTTCAATTTTTCCTGAGACAGTTTGGTAACTTTTATTTGCCTGGAAATTTGTGAATTTCCTCTAAGTTTTCATTGTATCAACATGATGTTATTTATGTTTTCTTCATGTTAAAAATTTTCCATATGATCTGCACAGATTACTCTCTTTTAAGCCTTCATATTTTTTTGTTGCAATTTTTCTCTTTTTTTGAACACTAGTACTAGGATTTTACTGAGTATATTTGTCATTTATTAGAATCTAATTTAGTTTTATTTATCCTTTCGATGTTTGTCTTTTATTTTGTGAAATCTTCCTCTAATATTTATCATTTTGTGTGTTCTATTTTCTCTGTGTTTAATTTTCTGTTTTTTTCTAGCTTGTGATGAATGCTTAGAACTGAGAACTTCAACCTTTCTATATTATACACAATAATATATAAATATATATAATCTAGGATTATACATTTCTCTCTAAGAATAGTTTTAATTCCACCCTATAAGATTTGATGAATTGTATTTTTAATTGGAAATACATTCTAATTTCCATTGTAGTTTACTCATTAATCATGGATTGTTTACAAATATATTTGTTAACCTCCAAGCATGTAGAAATTGAAGTTAGTGGACTTACTGTTCTTTAGATGGGCATATGGAACATATTCCCCAAATTACCATGTGCCAAATGTGCACATGGAAGCTTTATCCAAATTGACTATATGCCAGACTATATCATCAATCTCAGTACATTTCCAAAAAAAATTGAATTGATACAAATGATGTTGTGATATTAAGATTCATATCAATCACAAAAATAAAATGAGAAAATGCCACCATTGAGGAGATACCAGCATTGCACCATTTAATATCATAAAATATGAGTAATACCAAGATGTTAATTATGATATGAAAAATCTTCAGTGTTGGTATTCTGTCCCTCTTCTACTTCATGACCCAACTCCCGAACCCACATTGTCTGGGTTCTAGTCATGGTGAACCTTTTCTCAGCTCCCTAGAATATTAAATGCAGGACTAATTTGCCATTTTTTGCCATGTCTAAGAATTCTACCAAGAATTTATTCGGCCTTCATTAGTCTGATATAATAGTATTGCTACTGACTCTATGAAGATGTCCATGACACTTCCCTACCCACAAACATATATACTATCACTTATTTCATCCCATGGGGCTCTGCGTACCTATATTACAGCCCTATGTCACCACCTTGAATTGTCCTTACTGCCTGTTGTCTCCCCTACTCACCTGTGAACTCTAGGACATCAGAGACCAAGATGTATGTACTCGTTGAAGGAAGCTGTACCGTAAGCACATTGCATACCATGAAAATACTTACTTCTTAAATCAAACACAACCTTTCTGAGCTTCTGCTCTGTGCCAAGAACAGCACCAGACACTGGAAAAATAAGGATTTCTTCAATGTGATCTAAACGTAGCTTTAAAGAAGCTGAAAAGTAAGGACTTACAATACCATGTGTTAGAATCCATGCGAGAGATTTAAGTTAGGTTACTGTAGAGTGGTCAGAAAGGGTTTAATTGAGATGATAATGCCTGCAATAATGCTAAAATGAATCAAGCAAACTAGTTCAAGGTAGAGAGAGAGTGTATCATTTTGTGTGGAAATGATAAAAAAAATTGGCTTTTTTGGCTATAAAAGTTAAATTACTAAATGGAGGAAGGAAACATTTGGACCCTGCAGTCCTCATCCAGAGTGTTTCCGTTTCTTTGGGAGAACGCTGCACACAAAACAGAGGTGGAGAGCCAGCCCTGATTGTCTAGTGGTGAAAGTTCAGTGCTCACCGTTTCTGTGGCCCAGGTTGTTTTCCTGGTCATGGAACCACACCATCTCTTTGTGAATTGCCATGCTGTGGTGGTAGCTCACATAGAAGAACTAGAATGATTTACAACTAAGATATACAACGATGTACTAGAGTTTTGGGGACAATAATAAAAGAGGAAGATTGGCAACAGATGTTAGTTAGCTCAGGACAAATGATTCACTTCAAAAAAAAATAGAAGTGGAGAATGTCACTGCAAAGCTTATACTCCCCTATCTCATTGGAAATCTCATTCTCTGGGCAGGGAATGCAGTCAAAATAACAAGCAGCCTTGCTCTCCTGAGGGTTCTACCTGAATCCCAGACTGCAACTCTCACTGCATACAGAGTGTGGAGTCTGGAGAAAATCAGATAACACTTGGTAACATCTGTGACTTTTACCTAATTTTCCAGTAACTAGAGTGTTTTAGAGTATTGGGCCTTAACAAACTGAAGATTGAAATATCTAAATCCAATTCATTGGTTGGATGCCACGCTTACTGAATGATATTATACACTGGTAAACCTCAGACATATTGTGGGTTTGTTTCCAGAGCATCGCAAAAAATCAAATATTGCAATAAAGCGAGTCACAACTGTTTTTTGATTTCCTAGTGCATAAAGAAGTTATGTTTACACTATACTGTAGTGTACTAAATGTGCAAAACATCATCTATAAAAATATATACATAACTTAATTTTTTTAAAAAAAATATTCCTAAAAATTGCTAACCACCTTCTGAACCTTCAGCAACTTGCAATCTTTTTGCTTGTGAAGGTCTTGCTTAGATCTTGGATTATTTGTAAAAGAAAAAATTACTTCAGTTGGAAGTGAATTGTTAAATTCCCATATGTGGCCCTTTATGAAGCTCTGAGGGGGCACAAAACCCCAACAAGATTTTGGTTATTCATGTGTGGTGTGAGTAATTGTGATTGGGTTCCACACATCTCAGTAATTCCTGTGGCCCACTCAATCACCTCCTCAGATAAAGACAATTCCTGACCACGTGGAGCACGTGGGGAATATTCTCCTCCTTTCACCTTCAGTCCAAGACCTTCTGGAAAATTCCAAAAGTTGAGAAAGGTGTACTCTGAATCTGATTTTACTTCTTTGGCCAAATTCACTGAGTCAACAGCAAGGTGTTAAATTCTATGTTCCTCAGAAAGGGGTACAGCTAAAAGAGACATATCATCCTGTGGGGAAGTGACCCCAGGTGTTAAAGAGAAAAACCATGAATTGGGGAAAGCCTTTCATTGTCTGTAATCCTTGTTTCATAATGTAACTTTATTACAAGTATCCAATGAAGTAAAGCAAATGAAAGCATATGGAGAACTACAATATCATAGTGTTACTAATATATCAATTAGTTTCAAGAGAAAATGCCCAAAGACAAGAATATCAAGATGATCAGTGGTGATAGGATTCAGACAAATCTCAAGTACAAAGTCCAATCTAGCCAAGCTCATGCACTCTCTGAATTTTCCCAGACCATCAATCTGCAAAATGATGTTAGCAATACCTAAAGTGGTTGCAGAATTAAATGAGATCATTTACATAAAGTATTCACCATGATGTTCAGCACCAGATAGGCACGGAAAGGACACGTTGTCTTCTTGTCATTAAGGAGCTGCATGGGAGAAGACTGGATAATCCCCATTGAAACATTAGGCATGCAGGATGTTGAGATCCTTTGTAACACAAAGCATTGATATTGACTCATAGCCTACATCCTCCTTGCCACTAGCACCTTCTTGTCGATGACTTACAACACAAGACTAGATTTACCTCCTAGGGAGTGAAACAAGTACAGAAACTCCTGTGCTTTTCTTGGAGAAAGAATCCTACCTGCTTGGTTTGAACACTTGTGGAGCCCCATAAGAACGTCACTTTAAGAGTGTACATGCTGTTATGCAGAAGAGGCTTTACCTGCCAGGGAGAAATCACCAGATCTTACCCGCTTCCCATTGGCTGAATTTCTGCACGTTGAAGAAGCATCTCATGAAGGCTCCAGGCCACAGCATACACAGCATTGCACACATTGTAACTCCATTCAGTCATGATCATGTCAAAAATCTACCAAGGCAACCATCCCAAGGAGGCATCGGGTGGACAATTCTCCAGTGTTTTACAGTCACGCTCAGAAATGGTGCAAGGAATAAAGGGGTACCACAACCTGGTGAGGTAAATGTCTTCTGGATATTTGGAAGGATTAAATGTCTGGATAAAATTTTCAAAACCAGGAACCTCACTAGGGTGGTGTCAAAAAATGAGAGTCCCATGGAATGAGTCAAGGATGAAATCTCTCACTGTGGATAAAATCCCACTGTGATGTCGTGACCCAGACTTTCCATATCACTAAATACTCCCAAGTAGAAAGCTCAAGCTTACGAGAGAGTCGACATCACCGTAAATGATAACCACATTCCCTTCTGTTTCCTTTACTTGCAAATCATATGGCCAAGTCCTTGAGGAATATGACCTTTCAGTGACAGGGATCATTTCCACAAAGGCTGCACAGATTCCATTCCGGTCCATCTCTCCTCTCAAGTCTGAGAGAAACTCAACACCTTTCTTGTCTTCCGAAATGACCAGCCCCACCCAGGTCCAACTGAAATGAAGCAGCAAAGAGACCATGCCAATGGCTAGAGATGTGTCCCTGGGGGCCAACTGATAGAGAGATGGAAACTGCTCATCATCATTCAGGATAAGATCAAAAGGACAATAAGTAAGCTAAAATGAAAGACAATTGGAAGCAATATGAGGACGAGGATTGGCAAAAACCACACTCTCAGTCCTGAAGGCTGTTCAGCAACACCTGGAAGTGAAAAAAGGAACAATTGCTCATTTCATTTTCTAACAATTTTCCACTCCCTGAAAGCTTTCTAGAAAATAAGATCAGTAGATTTCCAGGAAACTGCTTTGTCTACATCCCCCTCAACCTTCTCTCTACTCCAAAGAAAGGAAATGTCATACCCCACCAAAGTCCTGTACACGTACCTTTTGAGATCATATCCTTTGAGACATGCACAAACCCAGTCTGCTCCTCTCCTCCTACTTAGACACCTGAGAATGGCACCAAAGGAGACATGGTTTCATCTCTCCCCATCCCACCCAGTCTTACCGGTGGAAATTTGTACAGTTCCAACAGTGTTCCAATCTGGGCAGAAATCGCCAATGTGGTTCCTGTAAGGACCTCTAGAGACTTGCTCTCTCTCCTGCAGTCTTAATTAGGGATGTCCTTGCCCAACCCTGAGAGCCAAATCAGGGAACTCTCCAATGTCCTCTGTTCACTGGGCAGGGCATTATAGAGATCAAATCCCAGAGACATGTTGGGCAAAATATGAGGGGTCCTTTTGATTTGCTCAATGGCAAAAACCAAGGCCAGAACATACTGGTAGTTCTTGTACTGAATCCTGCATAGAGGGGTAGGGATCCTTAGGGAAAGTACTCAGAATGATTTCCTTAAAATGCAATACAATGACTTCATTAAAAGGAATTTGCTATTGACTCGAACATCTGTGGCAACTGATGGCTTTCCTGAAGCCTTATAATTTATAACTAAAGAAAATAACCTGACTCTAGCTGTGGAAGGTCCTTAGTGAATTCCACACTCGTGAAGGAAACTGGTTAAGTACACAAAAGAAAGTACAATGAATGGAAAAACAGATGACATTCAGAGTAGATTTGTAAATGGCTCTCTGGTTCAGGAGGCAAAATGCTTGTTTTTTATGAGCACACCATTAACTCCTTCCTAAAAGAGCAACAATACTAGCATGAGATTGGAGATAGCCCTGGGGAGGAAGAATAATTGCAACTGAAATACACGTGACAGGCATAGACGCATGACATGTGCAGGTTGAGAATGGTGCAACAGAAAGCTGTCAATCAAATTGCCTAAGCCTCTGCCCCCTCAAACCTGTGCATCTGTCACCATCAAAAACCAGGAAACTAAGGTGAACTTCAGAGATCCAATGAAGGAGGAATCATCAACAGACAGAAACAATTGAAGGAATCTAGACGGAATCAAAGGACTAGAAACACTTAGGAATCTAAGAGACACAGCATTGTAAAGTTTAGAACGCTTTTCATTCATTTCTTATTTAAAAATATTAAATTAAAATTAATCATTAACATCTTTAACGGTACCTATTCCTGATAGCCAATATTGTCTTCATCTTTTCTACAGACTTTCTACACACAAATAACTGCTAAGAGTAAGAAAATTCTTTGCATTTCTATTGCCTGGGGTCTGTAAGACCATCAAGAGTAAAATAGAGCAGTCACTTGTACTTATTTCAAGTGTTCTATTATTTGAGGATTGATTAGTACCCTAGTTCATGCTCACTGTTTGTTAATGCTCCCCGTGTGCTTGTGAAGAATAGGTGTTCTTCACTTGTTGGGTATAGGGTTCGATGTGTATCCACTAAATCAAACTTGCTAATTAGTTTTTCAAATACTCTATTATTAGATATATGTTATTCTTTGTCTCAGAGGAAAGTTGAAATTCTTCACTATGAAGATATATTATTTCTACTTCTCCCTTCCTCTGACTCCTTCTCCTACACTTACCCCTCCTCCTCCTTCCTTTTCTTCTTGTCTTCTCCTCCTTCTCATTCTCCTCCTCTTCTTTCTCCTCCTTCCTTTCCTAGTTGAGGTTATATTATCTTCTCATGACATCGTGTGTAGTATAACAACGACTATATCTTCATGATCAGTTGAAATTATATACCAGTGAGAATTAAACAGTTAATTCCTACAGATGCATTTTCCTCATTTGTTATATCTCATATTATTATAGCGACCTTGCGTTGGTTTTTGATTGGTATTTTCCTAGCATATCTTTATATCTTCTATTCTATTTTGAATTTCTAGTTTTCCATGTTTTTTAGTTTTCACAAGTCCTGTAAACATGACACAGCTACATTAGTTATTGTCCCATCAAATTTAACAATCTGTATTTAACTCGAGAATTTATTCCATTTACATTTGTTGTGATTATTTATATCCCTC
Source organism: Diceros bicornis minor (assembly GCF_020826845.1). NCBI lineage: Eukaryota > Metazoa > Chordata > Mammalia > Perissodactyla > Rhinocerotidae > Diceros > Diceros bicornis. Next base: position 1,906,813 of record NW_026691656.1, read on the forward strand.
TTTTGCCCCCACTATCTATATGTTTTCCTTCTATTTTTTCCTCAAGTTTTATTGTTATTTCCCTTTAAAATTTATTGATTTATACGTCTTTTCCGTATTCTATTGTATCTCCTCTATTAGGGTGAGAGTTATATTCTCTACTTCTATTTTACCACCAGCCCAGATTGCCTGAAGTGGATATAATTTGTCATATCCTGAGAAATTTATAGACCCTTTAACTTTCAGTTTTACCCTCATGACTCGTTTTTGTTGTAGAGGATTTTATTTCTCCTTTTTATTTACTCTCTCTCATCATCTCCATATCTACCTTATCTGTCATGTTTTCTAGTTCCTTGTCTTTCTCTGCTGCATTCTGTTTCCTTCAGAATTCAAATTTAGTTTTGTATTCTCTCTTCTGTTGTAGAACCTAACTATGGAGTTTCAAAACTCAACAGTTATGTCTTTTTCATCTCTAAAAGTTCTATAAAGCCCTTTGCCAAATATGTCAGATCATTACTAGAGTCTCCTGTTTGAATTTGTTATTCCAATTTTTATGGTTCCATTTTCTATAAACAGTTTATACACAGTTATTTTATATCTTGAAGTTGGTAAATCTAATATTTGAGGTTTCACTGTTTAAATCTATTGTTTTATTTTTAATTTTCTTATGTGTTGATGACACTTATAGACAATGGCATGTATTCCATATTTGTTTGGTGAACTTTGATTATGAGCTCATTTCTGTATGATTTTAATGTGTACAGAATGTAAGGCTTTAGTTTAGATCTTTTTCTCCAGAGAAGAATGTCACTGGTTTCGGCTCACAGTCGTGTGAGCTGACTCGAAGCTATGTGATATTTTTGTGTGACTCCACAACTAATCTGTGACTCCCAGATTCATTCCCTCAAGTCACTTGTGACACAAAGACAAATCGTTTCATTAGAGGAGCGTACTGACCTTTGACCACTGGGTGAATCCAAATTTGTCTAGTGCTTACAGTTTCCTTCTTCTGTCCTTTGAGATTTGGCTTACTTCATGTGAACTCAAGAATGCAATAAAATTATATTTTATAGAAGATATTGTTATGTGGAGGGAAACCTCTTCAAGGTATCTAGTCCTCCATACTCATAGTATTTCATTCTTTTGGGTACTCCTTTAGATTCCTTTCTTTTAATAGAAATTCGTTCTTGCATTTGAAAAGAAAATAAATGTTAAAATCAAATGTGTGAGCTTGGGGGCATAGAAATAATTTACATGCTATTCAACAAAATAAATTTATGATATAGAAAATTTTACAGACCAGTAATATATGTATGGATTAGGTACATTAAACTTAAACTGAGAACCTCTATTTAGAACATATTTAATCAAACTTTAGGAGAAGAATCATTGAGAGGCACACTCGAGGACCATTCTGTTTCTGTGAGGTGCACACATACTATACATATACCTGATGGTCATGTGACAAGCCATGATATGGCCAAATGTAGTTCAACTTAGTTCAGATGTCATATGATCAATTAAACTTGAAGAAGGGAGAATGTCCAGAATGTCCAAAAGCCCCATGTGTTTCCAATATTAGAGCGTTAAATGCTGAGAACAAGGAAGAATGGTGCAGGTGTTGTAGAAATACATTGTCATCTCTAAAGAGCAGAGAGCAGCATCCATATTAAACTTATTGCAGATTGTGTGACTTTTATGAAAATACAGCACCCGTTTCTGAGGAAAAATGAAGAAAATTTGCATGTCAGTTGGGGCCTCCAATTGCTGAAGTGGAGTTAGGAGTTCAAGAATTTTATTGTGGCATAACACCTGTGAAGAATCAAAGGATTGGGGAGGGACAGCCCTCACACTGAGACACGGATTTTACTGCCTGTGAAATGAAAAAAAATAAGGAATATTAGGAAGGGGAACTTCCAATCACAATATGGAGATGTTAGTCCTTCAGCCCCACCTGAAACCTACTGAATCAGAATATCTGGGGTGGGGTCCAGCACTCCTTCTGTGTTTTAACAAGCCCTGCAGATCATTCAGATCCTTAATCAAGTTTGAGGATGACGGGTTTCAAAAAAAGACACCACAACAAAGAATTGAACACTGAAAAAGTAAAACAATTGTCTAAGTACTTTGTGTTAATGTGATTTATAAAAAATGCAAAATACAGACAACTTTAAAGAATGTGCATAAAATTTAAAACCATCTTGACCCAAGTGCTTAATCTATACCTAGAGACACTGGATTTGAAGAAAAAGAAAAGAAGTAAAATACTAATTAATTTTTCATCTAACATTGAGGAGTCAGTGTGGCAAGACTTCAGATTCTGGGTTGTTCTTATTTCTCAAATTAAAAATATTGTAAAATAGGGTCCAGCCTTTTGGCGTAGTGGTTAAGTTTGCATGCTCTGCTTTGGTGGCCAAGGGTTCATGGGTTCATATCCCTGGTGCGGACCTATGTTTCGCTCATCAAGCCATGCTGTGACGGTATCCCATATAAAGTAGAGGAAGATGGGCATGGATGTTAGCCCAGGGCCAATTTTCCTCAGCAAAAAAAAAAAAATCTAAAATAGAATGTGAAAAAGATCTATATATTCAACACAGTGAAGAAAAGTTTAATAAGAAAAATTACTTTAAATGGAGCAAAACTAGGAAAAAAGAAAAAAAGTGAAGTACAAAAAAATAGAACCACAGAGATAATGCTACGTATATCAGTTATACTATACTGAAGTTACTTAAATCACTTTTTCAATATTGAATGTTACTCTACATTCCACGAAGACATAGGAAACTAACACTGAACATAGATGCAGAAAGAAAGGGGATTGTCAGTAATAGTCCATACACGTGCTCAGAAAAGTAAAGCCACAACTAATATGAAACTTTTATATATGAATGTGTATGATGGTACACATAACTGAAGGCAAAATATTTAGGATCTAAAAGGTGGTTAGCAGTGAAAAATTATATGTTCAATCATACATTAAAAAACGATTTTAAAAATATGAAGTAAAGTGAACCTAACTACAACCATAGTAAGAGTATTTAACTACCTTCTCAGTCTTTGTCCAAAAAAAAGTCAATATAGGAATCGTATATATTGTTAATCTTGATTTATCATTCATTCTTTTTGGAACACACACACACACATATGCCTGCATATAAATCTCGAACTTCCTACTCCGAAGCAAAGAAATAATATTATTATAAAATTAGGACCTATCCTCGTCCAGCAAGCAATTTCTACATAGTAATCATTTCCTGAAGCCACCAGAAGAGAGATACATGGCCAACCACAGAAATTCTGACTCAATATCTCATCAGAGGAACAGGCAGATTTGAAATCCAGTTCCTTAACCAACTTGCACGCAAAAATGCTCATTAACTGCCAACATATCTTAAACAAATCAGAAAATTTATAAGCCAATAATCACTCTCATGAATAACTCTTTGGTGAAACAGGAAATCAAACCAATGATTAGAAAGGAGTAGCAAGGAGCCCTGGAGAGAGAGGAGAGAGAAAGGAAGAAGAGATAAAACTGTCTGTTCTGAGAGAAAATATCTGAGCATTAAATATCTTGAATAGTAAATAATAATGAAAGTGAATTAAACTCTCAACTCAAAACAAGGAGAACGGAGAAAGAAAACATAAAAAAATAATTTGGAAAAAGAGACTGAAGCAGAATTAAGAGTATAAAATAAATATAAAATAAGTCCAGAGGAAACTCATCAGTCACTCTGATTCTTTGGGAAGCTCAATAAAATAGGCATCATTCAGACAAGTCTTATAAAGAAAAACTATTTGGGGAAGACAAACGTCAACAACATTAGGTGAGAAAATGGGACCAGGAACGAAGTCAGAGAAAATGTTGTGAATCTGCACATGGAGATGCCTTTTGGGATCTCAGTGATAAAGCTGTCTTTTAAATGAAACTGGAATTACTCAAACTGGCTCAAATAGAAAGTAGAAAGTTATACAAATCTTCTTTATGGTTTCCAGATGGTTTTTAAGAAAGAAAACTACAAATATATGGTGGGTTGGATGCATTTACAGATGAATTGTTACTAAAACTTAAGAATAGACATTTACGCTACCAGGAAACTCTTCCAGAATATAGAATAAGAAGGTATATCTCTATTAATTATGAAGTTAACATGAGCCTGTTACCAGCATCAAAAAGAAGATGTGAGCAAGGAATCATCTTAAACAAACTTTAGAAATTAGATAAACTTTTAATATCCTCACATTTAATGTCCTCACCTTTCTGACAGGAACAAAACACAATATGCTCATGAAGTATGTAAAGCATTTGATAAAATTCAGGATCCACTTCTCTAAAACACATTCTTTTTGGAGGGCACCTCCTTAACATGCTTTTGTAAAAATAACTAACACCAAAACAAAAGCCCTCTCGAGTCCTTGCTTAAAACAAAGACACTAAATCACAACTACAGACGGGTGAGGGGCAGGCACACAGGATCACCCCCACCCAGGGACTCCTCTGTACAGGCTAGGATTCTTCCCACAACAGATCTGGAGGTAGAGCACTATACAGCGGCAGATGAGGCAGAAGGAAGGGCAGAGACGGTGGAGTATGTTGGTGGAGAGTGTTGTCTCATAAGCTTCCAACACTAAAAAATTGGACACTAAAAGGAAGAAAACTGGAAAATATAAAAACACTGTTCTTCTCTTTGAAGTAAGCCACAAAGTCAGTGGGACGAGACAGAGATAATATTGGACAGCTCTGGGAAGTTGGGGATGCCGGGGAAAGACAGGACGGATGATGCAGAGCGCCTTGGTGTATCCATCCACAGATCCCATAGGCATCATTCGTCATAATAATCAAGCAGAATATAAGTAAAGAGGCACTTACCATTGCAAAGTGACACCCTTGCTAGGCTTCTTGATCCCTCTGTGTAAGAAATAAGTATAAAAGGGGAAATAACCCACCAATAACCACATCTCCATCCTTGTATGCACTGGGTTACATTCTCAAAATGCTGTCAGGATAAGCAAAATGATACACAAAGAGAGGAAACTGAAGCAACAGGAAGAAGAAAATCAAAAGGAACATCTTAGAAGCCTCTGCAAAGCCCTGTGTCTGCGTGAGGTGTGAGGCAGCAGAAGCAGACGTAGAACATGCAGCCTAAGGAGATATCTACACATGTCACGTATAGTAACACACACACACGCACACACATATGTGTATATGTGGTTTTTGTGGACTGAAAAAGCAATTCTAATGACCTCTGCCTACTTTCAGCAGTCTCTTCCTCTCCCCTGGTGAGATCCAGACCCGACTCTGCCGCGGGGCTCTGCATCTGTGGTCTTGTGTCGAGTTGAAAAACACCAGTTGGAAAACATATTTGAGGAACATCCTCTCCAGCCTTAGGCACTATGATTTCATTCACGTCCGTGGATAGTAAGGCTCCAGGGACGACCTCCTCTTGGGCAGATGGGGTCCCAAAACTTTGTCAACAAGCTATCCACATGAATGCCTTTTGTGATGTTGCAAAATAATTGCATCAGAGGATGTGATATCAAGTGTAAGGTGAAAGGTTCAGAAAGTATCCGTGTCAGTCAGGGCTCAGCCAAGGACGTTCCAGCATCTCTCCTTCCAAAGTCAAAGATAGGCAGGGGCAGCTTCATACACCCAAGGCCCAGGACAGCCACAGGACATTCCATGTGGGACCCATGCAGGGCTGCACACCAATCATGAGTGCTGAAACACCACAAGCACATGAGTCCCTGCCTGGGGAAACAATAGTCAGGCTGAATTCAGAAAATTCCAAATCCATAGCTTAAGATCAATGCAAAAATAAAGCTACATTTTTTGATTCTTAAAAATCTTCCTCCTTTCCTCTTCCTTAGTTCTTTTAACCTTATTAATCCCAGGGATCAATATGGTGTGATCATCCACTTCTACACCTTCGGCATTAGATTCCTCCAGTATTTATGCTGTTATGAGAATATGGGACTATGTGGGAAATTCCTTTATTTTTTCATCCTAATTTGGAGGCTACAAGCTGGAACACACCTATGTTCCCATTATCCCAAACATCAATGACAAGGGCCACATCTATACATCTATCTGGCCCTAGAGCACAGGGCACTTTTATGGCAGGAAAATGATTATTCTGTATGATACTGTAATGGTGGGCACAAGATACATTTCCCAAAATCCACAGAATGTACAAGACAAAGAGTGAACCCTAACGTAAACTATAGTTCTTAGTTAACAATAATGTATTGATGGTGCTCAGGGCAAGCTACCACAGGAGGCACCACTCTGGTATGCAGATTGTTTTGAGCTGAAGACAATAAGGACTCAGAGAACTCAGGAAGAATATTTGAGTTTCCCCTCCCAAACTGCCTAAAGTATTTAAAATGAAAGATCTGTTTCAGGAAGGAGTTATTATCATGATGGCTGTAAAGATTATGTAGGATAGAGGTTACAACAGGCACCCAACCTGTTTTATCAAAAACTCTTTCTCTCCCTGACCACATTATCTATGGATGACCCTGAAAAGAATTGTCTTCCTGGCCTCTGAAGTCCCAGACCACTACCCACCCCCAACACGTTCCTCGCCTTTAGCTGCAATACTTAAGCGGGCAGCTTAGACAGAGGGACGAGTTGCTCATTTCTGAGTTTCTCCCATGTATACATGTTATTAAACTTGGTATTATTTTCTCCTGCTAACCTGTCTTGTTAATTATTTGGCCAGCAATAAGAACCTTAAGGAAAAGGGCAGAGGGTGATTCTTCCTCTTCCCCCGACAGTATCAATCTTGGTTCCTGAATTATAGCTGATACACCACGCTAATGCAAGATGTTAATAATAATGGAAACCATGCTTGTGAGCAGGGAGGAGGATTATATGGGGACTCTGTACTTTCATCTCAATTTTTCTGTAAATCTAAAACAGCTTCAAAAACATAACATCTATTAATTATTTTTTTACCAATCTGGTAGCCACTGGCCATATGTCATTATTGAGCATTTAAAATATGATTAGTCCAAATTGAGATATGTTATGAGTGTAAAATATGCATGGATTTTAAAAAAATTTGTATGAAAAAGTGAATATAGAACATCTCAAAGATAATGTTTATACTGATTATATATTGAGATCATAATACTTCTTGACATACTGGGTTAAGTAAAATATATTATTAAGATAAAAATATTAAAGTTACATGACCACAAAGTTGGGAATTGCAAATTGCATCCAATACACACAGACATGAGACTCTGGCTGAGACAAGGGCTTCTAGATTTTGCAACCACCACATAAAATTATGACTGACCACACTGAAACCCACCTCCTCTGACTTGAGACAATGCTACTGTTATGGGTTGAGTTGGTCCCCCCAAAATGTAGAAACATGTACAGAAATATGTATAGTGAACAGAAATGCTACTGATTTTTTTTAAAATTTTTTGTTTATTGCAGTAACATTGGTTTATAACATTGTAAAAATTTCAGGTGTACATCATTGTACTTCTATTTCTGCATAGATTACATCATGTTCGCCACCAAAATACTAATTACAACCCATCACCACACACATGTACCGAATTATCCCTTTCAACCTCCTCCATCCCCCCTTCCCCTCTGGTAACCACCAATCCAATCTCTGTCCCTATGTGTTTGTTTATTGTTGTTATTATCTACTACTTAATGAAGGAAATCATGCGGTATTTGACCTTCTTCCTCTGACTTATTTCACTTTGCATTATACCCTCAATGTGCATCCATGATGTCACAAATGGCTGGATTTCATCGTTTCTTATGGCTGAGTAGTATTCCATTGTGTATATATACCACAGCTTCTTTATCCATTTGTCCCTTGATGGGCACTTAGGTTGCTTCCAAGTCTTGGCTATTGTGAATAACGCTGCAATGAACACAGGGGTGCATGTACCTTTACAAATTGGTGTTTTCAAGTTCTTTGGATAAATATCCAGCAGTGGGATGGCTGGATCATATGGTAGTTCTATCCTTGATTTTTTGAGGAATCTCCATACTGTTTTCCATGGTGGCTGCACCAGTTTGCACTCCCACCAGCAGTGTATGAGAGTTCCCTTCTCTCCACATCCTCTCCAACACATGTTGTTTCCTGTCTTGTTAATTATAGCCATTCTGACGGGCGTCAGGTGATATTTCATTGTAGTTTTGATTTGCATTTCCCTTTTGAACATCTTTTCATGTGTCTGTTGGCCATAAGTATATCTTCTTTGGAGAAATGTCTGTTCAGGTCCTTTGCCCATTTTTTAATTGGGTTGGTAGTTTTTTTGTTGGTAAGATGCATGAGTTCTTTATATATTTTGGAGATTAAGCCCTTATCAGAAGTATGGTTTGCAAATATCTTCTCCCAATTGTTAGGTTGTCTTTTCGTTTTCTTGATGGTTTCCTTTGTTGTGCAGAAGCTTTTTAGTTTGATGTAGTCCCATTTGTTTATTTTTTCTATTGTTTCTCTTGCCCAGTCAGACGTGGTGTTTGAGAAGATGTTGCTAAGACTGATGTCGAAGAGCATACTGCCTATGTTTTCTTCTAGAAGTTTCACAGTTTCAGGTCTGACATTCAAGTCTTTAATCCATTTGGAGTTAATTTTTGTGTATGGTGTAAGGTAAGGGTCTACTTTCATTTTTTTGCATATGGCTATCCAGTTTTCCCAACACCATTTGTTGAAGAGACTTTCTTTTCCCCATTGTATGTTCTTGGCTCCTTTGTCAAAGATTAGCTGTCCATAGATATGTGGGTTTATTTCTGGGCTTTCGATTCTATTCCGTTGATCTGTGTGTCTGTTTTTGTGCCAATACCATGCTGTTTTGGTTACTATAGCTTTGTAGTATATTTTGAAATCAGGGAGTGTGATACCTCCAGCTTTGTTCTTTTTTCTCAGGATTCCTTTAGCTATTCGGGGTCTTTTGTTGTTCCATATAAATTTTAGGATTCTTTGTTCTATTTCTGTGAAAAATGTTGTTGGAACTTTGATAGGGATTGCATTGAATCTATAGATGGCTTTAGGAAGTATGGACATCTTAACTATGTTAATTCTTCCAATCCAAGTGCACGGAATATCTTTCCATTTCTTTGTGTCTTCTTCAATTACTTTCACAAACGTTTTATGGTTTTCGGTGTACAGATCTTTCACCTCTTTGGTTAAGTTTATTCCTAGGTTTTTTATTCCTTTTGTTGCAATTGTAAATGCGATTGTATTCTTAATTTCTCTTTCTGCTACTTCGTTGTTAGTGTACAGAAATACAACTGATTTTTGTATGTTGATTTTGTATCCTGCAACTTTACCATATTCGTTTATTACTTCTAAAAGTTTTCTGGTCGATTCTTTAGTGTTTTCTATATATAAAATCATGTCATCTGCAAATAGTGACAGTTTCACTTCTTCCTTTCCAATTTGGATCTCTTTTATTTCTTTCTCTTGCCTGATTGCTCTGGCTAGGACTTCCAGTACTATGTTAAATAGGAGTGGTGACAGTGGGCATCCTTGTTTGGTTCCTGTTCTTAGAGGGATGGCTTTCAGTTTTTCACCATTGAGGATGATATTAGCTGTGGGTTTCTCATATATGGTCTTTATTATGTTGAGATACTTTCCTTCTATACCCATTTTATTCAGGGTTTTTATCATAAATGGATGCTGTATCTTGTCAAATGCTTTCTCTGCATCTATTGAGATGATCATGTGATTTTTATTCTTCATTTTATTAATGTGGTGTAATACGTTGATTGATTTGCGAATGTTAAACCATCCCTGCATCCCTGGAATAAATCCTACTTGATCATGGTGTATAATCTTTTTAACATATTGTTGTATGCTATTTGCTAGTATTTTATTGAGGATTTTTGCATCGATGTTCATCAGTGATATTGGACTGTAATTTTCTTTTTTTTGTGTTGTCCTTGTCTGGTTTTGGTATCAGGGTAATGTCAGCTTCGTAGAATGAGTTAGGGAGCTTCCCACCCTCCTCAATTTTTTGGAAGAGTTTGAGAAGGGTAGGTGTTAAGTCTTCTTTGAAAGTTTGGTAGAATTCCCCAGGGAAGCCGTCTGGTCCTGGACTTTTATTTTTTGGGAAGTTTTTGATTACTGTTTCCATCTCCTTACTGGTGATAGGTCCATTCAAATTCTCTACTTCTTCTTGATCCAGTTTTGGAAGGTTGCATGATTCTAAGAATTTATCCATTTCTTCCAGATTGTCGAAGTGGTTGGCATATAGCTTTTCATAGTATTCTCTTATAATCTTTTGTATTTCCAAGGTGTCTGTTGTAACCTCTCCTCTTTCATTTCTGATTTTACTTATTTGTGCCTTTGCTCTTTTTTTCTTGGTGAGTCTAGCTAAAGATTTGTCAATTTTGTTGATCTTTTCAAAGAACCAGCTCTTGGTTTTATTAATTTTTTCTATTTTTTTTTGGTCTCTATTTCATTCATTTCTGCTCTGATTTTTATGATTTCCCTTCTTCTACTGATTTTGGGCTTGGTTTGTTCTTCTTTTTCCAGTTCCTTTAGGTGCATTGTTAGATTGTTTATTTGAGATTTTTCTTGTTTGTTGAGATAGGCTTGTATCGTTATAAACTTCCCTCTTAGAACCGCTTTTGCTGTATCCCATAAATTCTGGCATGTCGTATTTTCATTTTCATTTGTCTCCAGGTATTTTTTGATTTCTTCTTTGATTTCTTCGTTAACCCAGTCGTTGTTCAGTAGCATTTTGTTTAATCTCCATGTATTAGTGACTTTTCTGATTTTCTTCCTATAGTTGATTTCTAGTTTCATACCGTTGTGGTCAGAAAAGATGCTTGGTATTATTTCAATCTTCTTAAATTTATGGAGACTTGCTTTGTGGCCTAATATGTGATCAATCCTGGAGTATGTTCCATGTGCATTTGAAAAGAACGTGTATTCTTTGGTTTTTGGATGGAATGCTCTGTATATATCTACTAGGTCCATCTGTTCTAGTGTGTCGTATAAGGCCAATGTTTCCTTATTGATCTTCCGTTTGGATGATCTATCCGGTGGTGTAAGTGGAGTGTTAAAGTCCCCTACTATTATTGTGTTACTGTCTATTTCTGTTTTTATGTCTGTTGATCATTGCTTTATATATTTACGTGCACCTACATTGGGTGCATAGATATTTACAAGTGTTATATCCTCTTGTTGGATTGTTCCCTTGATCATTATATAATGCCCTTATTGTCTCTTTTTACAGTTTTTGTTTTAAAGTCTATTTTGTCTGATATGAGTACTGCTACCTCAGCTTGCTTTTCATTGCCATTTGCGTGGAGTATCTTTTTCCATCCCTTCACTTTCAGTTTGTAAGTGTCTTTAGGTCTGAAGTGTGTCTCTTGTATGCAGCATATATATGGGTCTTGTTTTTTTATCCAGTCAGCCACTTTATGCCTTTTAATTGGAGCATTTAGTCCATTGACGTTTAAAGTAGCTATTGATAAGTATGTACTTACTGCCATTTTTTAACTTTTTTTTTCTCAGTGTTTTAGTAGTCCTTCTCTGTTCCTTTCTTCTTCTATACAGAATTGATGGTCACTTTAGTTTGACCTCTGTCTGAAAGCTGTACTCTTAACTCCCCTACTCCCTCCTTTTATGTTTCTGATATCAGATCTAACCTCTTTTTTGTGTATTTGTATCCATTATGTTCATATCATGGAAATAGATAATTTTTCTTGTTTGTGGTCTTCTCTTTTCCCCTTAAATCAGTCCCTTTAACATTTCTGGTAGCACTGGTTTCTTGGTGACAAACTCCTTTAATTTTTGCTTATCTGGGAAAATTTTGATCTCTCCTTCCATTTTGAATGATAACCTTGCTGGGTAGAGTATTCTTGGCTGTAAGTTTTTTCCTTTTAGCACTTTAAATATATCGTGCGATTCTCTTCTAGCCTGTAAGGTTTCTGCTGAGAAGTCAGCTGATATCCTTATGGGGTTTGTTTGTATGTAACTTGACATTCTCTTGCGGCTTTTAGGATTCTCTCTTTATCTTTAATTCTGGACATTTTGATTATGATGTGTCTTGGTGTGGGCCTCTTTGGGTTTATCTTGTTTGGGGCTCTCTGTGATTCCTGTACCTGGATGTCTGTTTCCTTCCTTAGGTTAGGGAAGTTTTCATCTATTATTTCTTGAAATAGATTCTCTGCCCCCTTGTCTCGCTCTTTTCCTTCCGTGACACCTATAACACGGATGTTAGTGCGCTTGATGTTGTCCCAGAGGTCCCTTAGACTGTCCTCACTCTTTTTAATTCTTTTCTCTTTTACCTGTTCAGCTTGGGTAATTTCTTCTAGTCTTTCGTCCAGCTCACAGATCCATTCTTCTGTATCCTCTACTCTGCTTTTGAGTCCCTCTAATGAATTTTTCATTTCCAGCATTGTATTCTTCATTTCTGATTCGTTCTTTTTTATAACTTCCCTTTCTTTGTTGACATTCTCACTGAGTTCATCTATTCTTCTCCCCACATCAGTGAGCATCCTTAACATTCTTAGTTTGAACTCTCTGTTGGGTAGGTTGCTCATTTCCGTTTCACTTAGTTCCTTTTCTGGGGTTTTGTCCTGTTCCCTTACTTGGAATGTATTCTTTTGTCTCCTCATTTTGCCTCTTTCCCTGTGCTTGAGTCTACATATTAGGTAGGTCAGCTACGTCTCCTGCTCTTGGATAGGTGACCTTATGTAAGTGATGCCTTAGAAGTCTTCCAGTGTGCTTCCCTCAGTTCTCAATGTTCCAGGGGTGACCACTATGTGGGCTTCATGTGTCCTTCTGTTGTGGTCTGTTTGCTCTCCCTGTAGGTGCCCAGGGCAGCCGAGTTATGCTTCTGGCCAGCTGTTGTAGTGCCCAGCTGCTTGTAGTTGTTGTGGGCCCTTCAGTTTCCTTATCAGGTGTGGGGAGCCCCAGCACAGTTGGCTGCAAGTTCTAATACCACATTTGTGTTGCAGTATTTCTTTTAAGTGAGTAGGCCCCCAGCGTGGCAGGTTGTTAGGCTCAGGGCCTTACAATTGCTGTAAGTCTCTAGCCTATTAGGTCTCTTGTCAGCTCTCTGAGGTTGCAGCTGGGTGGGGCTGACCTCAGGCACAGGAGCACCCAATCGTTTTAGGCTTTGGAAGGTGGGGCAAACCTCCTATGTGGGTCTTTGAGAAGCACAAGTCTTCTGCAGCTGACAAGCCCTGCAGACCACAGGTCCACACACACAGTCAACACAGTCCTGCCCTGTGTGAGCACCCCGACCTCCCCAAGCAGACCCAGTCTCTCCATGGCGGGAGCCCCACACACTCCGCCACCGCCCCACACTCTCCACCCGCTCCTTGTGCAGACCCTACCTGGCTCAAGTCGGCTCAGTCGCCAGGCTGCAGAGAATCCAGTCACCAATCTATGCAGGCCCACAAGTTGCCTGAGGGTTTGTTGTTGGGTGGGGCCAGTCTCTAGGGTGGGCAGCCTGCCATGGCTGAGCTGGATTAAATCGGTGTTCTAGTGGGTGGGGCAGACCTGGGCTAGCAGGCCTCAGGGAGAACTCCAATGGCTTCTGTGTCAGCACGCCCACACCTGCCCACAACAATGGCCGCCGCCAATGTCCCAGTACCTGGAGAGGTCTCACCCCTCACCGAGATGCACTCAGGGCCTATTAGCTGAGTCTATTTTCACCACAGCACTGTGCACCTTTCTTTCTGGTGATTTTAGGATGCTTTCTGAAATGGGTGATTTTGTGTGCGGGCCCTTTAAGAGCTAGTTTTAGTTTCTTTGTGAACCGGGTTTTCTGGGGGTACTACCCAGTGTTTTAGTAGCACGCAAAGTCAGATTTATGCCACTCATCTCGATTGTGCTATGTCCACAAAATTCCCACAGCAGGGGCGCTCCCCGGCTCAGGACCCCACGCCTCCAGGGAGGCTGTGTACCTGTGAGCTGCTACTGGCAGCCGTGAAGCTGGCGGCTTATGAAGACAGCGTTTTGCCTCTCCAGAAGGGAGTGTCTGCCTCTTCTACCTCAGTTAGGATTGTCCATTGTTGCAGGAGTTCCTCTTATGCAGTTTTCAGTTCTGTCTCAGGGGTAATTTTTCCATGAGTAGTTGTAAATTGGCTGTGTCCACGGGAGGAGGTGAGTTCCGAGTCTGCTTACGCCACCATCTTGACTCCGCCTCGCCTTAATATATATTCTTAAAGATGTGTTGTCGTCATTTACTAGTGTCCAATTGACCAAAGCCAGTTAAAAGACCAAGTCCACACAGAGTCAAAGTGGGAGGTTTCTACCAAAACACACAGATGGAGGGAGAGAACTGATGTGTGGGCATTTATACAATCTACCACAGATAATTTTAGAGGAAAATTAATCTGAGGTAATATTCATATTTGTGTATTTGTGCATTTGAATGTCGAGGATCATTGTACAAAGCCAAAAGAAAGTAAAGCAATAAATTAATTGGAGATGTAAGGTAAATTTACTTTGTACTATTTGTGTGTGTTTGCGTGTGAGGAAGATCAACCCTGAGCTAACATCCATGCTAATCCTCCTCTGTTTGCTGAGGAAGATCGGCTCTGAGCTAGCATCTATTGCCAATCCTCCTCCTTTTTTTTTCCCAAAGCCCCAGTAGATAGCTGTATGTCATAGTTGCACATGCTTCTGGTTGCTGTATGTGGGACGTGACCTCAGCATGGCCTGACAAGTGGTGCGTCGGTGCATGCCCGGGATTCGAACCCAGGCCGCCAGTAGCGGAGCGTGCACACTTAACTGCTAAGCCAAGGGGCCGGCCCTTTACTTGGTACTTAAAGTCTGCTTGCAAAAATTTGGTAGTTTATTTTTCAGGTGTATGCAAATTCTGGTGAAAAAGATATATATATTGCTTATTTTCACCTGAACCAGTTGTATTCCTTAACCCTATTGATGGGTTTCTCTCTGACCTTAGGAAGATAATGTAGCACTTGGGGGCAAAGATGCAGCCTAATAGCCCCATGCTTGAGGCCAAGATGGAGATGCTCTCCACGACCACCATGACCTTGCCCTTGATGCAGTGGCAGGCAGGGAGGAAAGTGTCACAGACACTGCAGAACGTCAGCATGCTGAACGTCAGGAACTTGGTTTCATTAAATTTGTCAGGCAGTTTCCAGGCCAGGAAAGCCAGAGTGAAGCTGCCCAGGGCCAAGGAGCACAGGTATCCCAGGACACAGTACAAGGCAGTGACTGAGCTCTTGTTGCACACGATGAGGATGTGGCCGTGTTCAGAGTGTGCATCTGTGTCAATGAAGAAGGAGAGGATCCAGCCAGATCGCAAAGAGACTCAGCTGGATAAAGGAGCAGATGGGAATGATGAAGTTATGTGTCCCTGACACCAACCACTGCCACATCCTTCTCCCTGGTGCAGTGACCTTGAAGGCCACCACAACAGAAATAGTTGTGGCCAAGACAGTAGAAACAGCCACAGTAAAAACAACTCTAAATGTGATTTGTTGACTAATGTAGGTGGTTGTGTTGGGTCAGCCGATGAAGAGTAAGGAGCAGAGAAAGCAGAGAGTGAGGGAGATGAGCAGGATGTAGCTGAGAGTCTAACTATTGGCCTTGATTACAGGAGTGTCTCAGTGCTTCACAAAGACCCCAAGGACCACTGCTGTGACAACAGAGAAGCAAGGAGCTGTGCAAGCCAGAGACTTCCCTAAAGAATCTTCAAATGCCAGAAATGTCACAACTTTCAGCAGGCTGCCATTTCTCTCATTGTTTACATACTGGCTTCCTGGACGCCCTATACATTGATCTCTATTTGAAAAGGAAAGGAAAGTCTTGGTATTTCAGTCAGCCACTCTTCCACATTCCCAAGACAAAAAACAAAAGTCTCATTGGCATTATAGGGCCCATTGCCCACACCTTATTTGGTTGTGAGACACAAAGTTGCAGAGACTTACATTAAAAATATTCACATTAAACAGTTCCGTTCTATGCCAGAATGCTTTTAGCTTCAAGTAGGTGATAATCCACCTCCAGAAGTTCCAAGGTTGGGTCTTGTGTTAGTTGGATGTTTCCATAAACTTAAGGGTTTAAGGGCGAATATTTTAGGTGGTGGGGATTTTGCAACACACCAGTGAGGTACTGGGAAATTGAGGCAGGGAAAGGAAGGCAGGGCATCAGGGACATCAAGTGCTTTACCACTGTGCTCGCCTAGAGCTCAATTGCTCTGGGGAGTACTGTGAGACAAGTAGAACACATGAGAACAAGTCATCTCAGCCGAGGATGAGACAGCTGCAACACATATGCAGGCATGCCCATCAGCCATCATTCAAGGGCTACACCCTGGCCTATGAATTTGTATTGGGCAAACTTTTCCTGTAAAGTGACAGAGAACAAATATTTTAGGCTTTGTGGGCCATAGGGTCTCTGCCACAACTACTCATCTCTGACCTCAGGGCATGAAGCAGCGATTCTTATTGTTGAAAGTGGGCATTCTTTTCTCGTCCTTATTTCTACAAATAATATTAGAACGATGTAATTACCGTAATTACAGCTTTTCTTTTTGAATCACTTTTCTATATAAATCTTGTTTCTCGATTTTTCTAACTCAATTTTTGTTTCATAAAAAATGTAGTAAAATTCTTATCTTTCAAAGTAAATTCCTTTGATAAAGTGTTTTGAATTGCGGTAAAGCTAAAAATTATTTAGAAAAGGATACAGACTTTTGTAATATTCAGACATTCCGTTTGGGAAATTTAATGGCGCTAAATGTATTCATTTTCTTTTGCATTTCCCAAACACATTTTTAGCAAAAATTAAAACTATGCTTCGCATAGCATACAGTAACTACCTACTCAGTACACTTCCTCCATTATACCTAGCTATTAGAACCCCAATTTTGAGTGACCTAAGGCAATTGTGGCAGATCTAAGCTAATTTTTGCCAGAGTGTGCTCCACCTCACTTGTCAGCTATGCGCCATGGGCCTAAATCAATGACAATCTGATTGTATGGTCTCTTTCTTGCACTAAATAATACCTGCATCTAATAGGATGCTAAAGCTCACTCTTCCTCTTTCTTTCCCCTGTGGATGATGAGCAGTGGCAGACACGTGTAAAAATAAAATCCAACACACTAAGCATATTGAAGCAAAAGTTATATGGAGCCTGAGTCTTTGTTATCAAAAGGTTGATAGAAAAAGAAAAAAACCTCTGCATCTGTCTATTTCTGAAATTCTTGTAACATAAATAACAAATGTCATGATTTAAGGCGACTATGAGATTCTCTATCACTTTGAGCTGAACACATTCTAACTAATGTACTTTGTGCATTACGTTTTTGTGTTTTTGAGAGTGAGAAATGAGACTTTAATACTGCATTATCAAACACTTTACTATTGATATGTGGGAAAATCATTACTATTGATACATTAATTTCATCTTTTATTTATTTAGTTAATTATTTATTCATTTATTTATTTATCTTTTGATTGAGGAAGATTAGCCTTGAGCTACCATCTGTGCCAGTCTTCCTCTATTTTGTATGTGAGTGTAGGTCTATGCCTGTCATTTGAACCCATGAACCCGGACCACCAAAGTGGTGCATGCTGAATTTTAACCACTACACCACAGGGCCGGCCTGATACATTATTTTGGATCCCACTAATTGATTAGATATTTTTGCATTCTAATTTAAAATATTTTTTGCATTATGTAAGTAAATGTTGAAGCAGATTCCACTGGTTGCGTATTCATGACCCATATATCCCCTTTCTACCAGCAGCTCAGTTGTGCTTTGACATTCAACTTCTTCCATGAGGCCGTGTGATTGAGGGGAGGCTGACAGCTCTAAATCAATTATAATTGGCCCCACTTGCAGGATGTGTTTTGGAGTTACTCTTACAAAGTCAGGGGGAGTAGATGTCCACTCTTTTTCATCTTTCTGTTTACTTGCTATGGTATAATACTTTAAACAGCTCAGCCTTTGAGACCACAAAGAGCCCAGCCTGAACAGAAAGCTGGGAACCCAAGATCATAGAACAAAATATGAGAATATCATCTGTGCTTGATTATAGTTTTGAGCTGGTGAATTCACTAATAGTGGAGTCATTCTATCTCTGGCCATTTTTTTTAATTGTTTCACATTTTTTTATTTTTGAAAAGTTATATTTATGACAATATTCATTAAGTAAATAACAAATGGAATGAAACATATTTCCCTCTCCATCTTTATAATGCAACACTGTGCTTTTATTTTTTCTGGCACAAAGAATCATCGTAGTAAATTACTCTGGTCTTTTTTATGGGATATAATAAATATTTTTTAAAAGACACATTTAGTTTGTTTTCTTTTTCATTTATAGCCAGATGCATTCTAACAACAAATATAATTTGTAAACATGCTCTCTCCTCCAGCCCTTATTTATTTCTGTAATATGTTATTTCATGCATTATTTTACTGGACAGAATATTTAGCAATGTCAAGAGATAACTTTGGTAATTAATACATATGAATTCCTTGCTGTTTTGTTTGTTAAGACTGGAATATTGTACTTTAAATATGATGTGCTTTTTTTTTCATTATTTACCTATTCCATCATCATCCACGCTCAGTCTTTTATCATCTTATTCCAGCCATACTAGTCTTATTCTATATGTCTGAATATACCACATAAAAACATTTTAAAACACTTTATTGAGGTATGGCTGACATACAAAAAGCTGTACATACTTAATGTATACAACTTAATGTGTTTGGAGATAATATACACCCATGAATCCATCACTAAAATCAAGTCCTTCAACCTATTCATCACCTCCAAATGCTTCCTCCTGTCTTCTTTATTTTTTTATTTTAACCTCCTTTTTGAAAATACTTTTTTTCTTTTGAGGTAGGAATACTTAACATAAATCTACCCTCCTAATAAATTTTTAAGTCTACAATACAATATTGTTAACTATAGGCCCATGTTGCACCGTAGGTTGCCAGAACTTATTCATCTTGCATAACTTTTGTTGTCCAAACTTCTATTGCCAAGAATCCCTCTTCATCTTGAACTGACAAATCCCCACATGTTTTTAAAAACTCAACTCAAACATCAGCTTTCCATGAAGAATTATCTGATTCATCCAAGTAAGACTATCTACTCGTGTTGACTCTGCTAACTTCTAACTACCTTTATTATGGCAATTTTCAAATTGCCCTGCTATTCTTTTTTCACATGTACCTCACTATGATTTCTTGGAAAGCAGGGCCTTTATCTTATCAAGTTTGCATGCTCACTTCATTGTTTATATCATCTACCAGAACAATAATAATATAATATATCCATTCATTTATTGAATCTTTAGTTCCGGTTTTTGTACAACTACTATTTGTAAGACACAGTGCTCGTCGTCTTGGGTGTAAAGATATGAATAGGAAGCATGTCCTAAAGACAACCACACTTACTTCCATCTTAATACCATGTGTGTTATTCTGTGATCAAGATTAGTATATGGTGCTACGGAATCTCTAAGTGTTTGCTTTACACAACATGTAGTTTAAGAGCTGTATTCCCTTGAGAAGAGTTGTTTCAGCAGAACCTAACAATGAGAGTATAAAGAAGCCAGATCAAGGTAACTCCCAATATGGAAATGATGTATTGATTACCTAAATGAATGTATTGAATGAGTGAATGAAATAATAGAAAATAAAGAAGAAATGAGTTGCTATTGGTTAATCCCAGACCCTTTACATTTTATTTGGAGACAAAGAAGACCTGAGAGAAAGTGATTGTGTAATTTTGCCAGTTCATACCTGTCTGATTACATTTTTCTCTCTCTCGGCACAATACACAGTCAAAGCAGCAGGTAGCTTTCTTCCTGAGGAATTTTCCTGAATCCTGGCTGACAGAACATCCTACACCCATAGGGGGGAGTTTGAAAGAAGAGAATTATTGATCATAATGAACAATACTATATAATTGGATAATATTTTATTATTTTATAATATTTAATAATTGATAATATTATTTAAATTATCTCAAAAACTCTCTTAAAGATCACCTCTAAGATGTGACATGATTGATGCACCTAGGGAAAGCAAAATAAAATCAAGGTCATTCTGCAGAAAACAATTACCAACAGGAAGATACATAATGATTTAAAACATTTTCTATCTCAATGACTAGGACGCTTGTTTGTTTTAAGCAAATGGGGCATCTGATCATGAATCATATTTGTTATTGCCAAATGTGATTCTGAATATGGTATTTCTGGATTACGTTTTTGAACTATAAGCCGATTTTACCTTAATAATAAATAATATTTAAATTCATACAATACATTAACATGAGAATTGTTTGATTAGTACAAATTGCAATTATTGAATTTATTTAGTAATATATTTAATGTCAGGCAGATTATACACCAAAGACACAGGGACGGGCTTGAATGATATAATATAGCATCTTGAGGGATGACTTACAGCACTGAGTTTTAAAGTGAAATCTGATGAAGAGGAAGAATGTAGTTCTTGGAAGAGCAAAAGGAATCTTTTTTTCTGATGGTGAATTTTTCTACAAGAATGTATAAAGGTGGGATGAACAGATGGAAATATAAGGAATATTAATAAAATATTTAAATATTAAAAAAACTCCATATCAATTCTTTTGATTCTAGTTAAAGAGAATAAAATCTGTTTTCTGGAAGAAAACCAAATGGCCAAAGACAATTTGAATTGTATCTACAAGTCATCAAATGTCTAGATCGTCAGCATCTGTTATGTCTTCAAGGCACAACGCATGGACAGCAATGAATTTGCAAGCAATGAGATTGACATTTTTTCAGCTTAAATGGGAATTTAAATCATCAATATTTTATCAGCTCCTCCTACTAAATTGATAACCTCATTGTCCCGCTGTAGCATAGAAAGCATTTCAAAATTTGGGACTTTCTCCTTAATTAAAAGTGTACTTTCAATATCTCCTGGACAGTAAGAAATATTATATAAATAAATGAGAATTTTGTTATGAATTAAATAATTTCACCATTATTTTCATATACGGTCTCTATCTTGTGATGTAGATGAAGAATTAATCCAAGATTGTGTTTTCTGCAACCTTTTTGAATCCGACAGCCCAGTCTATCAGCTCCTCATGTATGATGAAATCTTGACCACGTGGATTTTGGGAACAAACTCCCTTACTTTCACCTGAAGTCCAAGACCTTTAGGAAAATGACATAGTTCAGAATTTCATGCTATGACACAGAGTTTCTTTTCTCATCCAGTGTCACATGAGCTCCAGTGCTGTTTTTAAATTGGGTGTTTTTTAGGAATGGGTGGAGCTGAAAGGGGGACATAGTTGTGAAATGAAATGAGCATGGAAAGTGAGGACAGAAAACTCAGATACGAACTGGTGGGGATACTCAGTTGCCCAGCAATTAGATTTTTTTCCCCTCTATATTAGTCATCTTCTGAATACGTTCAATTTGGGGAGTGTTTACTATTCTGCATGCTTAAGGAAGAAGGCATTCTTGTCTGCCCTCAGAGAGCACATGGTGATTTGTTTAAACCATTCCTGAAGATTCCATGTTCAGGGAGTGCTGTAGAGCTAAACCTGAGCACCTTCAGAAATGAGGTTTGCTTTAGGGGTGCTAGGGAGTTTCCTTGAACTCAAGAAGAGACAAAGAAAGAAAGCTTGCTCCTTACTAATGTTGAACGAAATAATTTATTAAATGAAAGAGAAGATATAAAAGCTACTAGTAAAGAATATTCATACATTAATTGATATAATTTATATATAAATGTATAACTAATATTTATATACTACATAAATGTATATATAAAGTTCTATATTCATAAATAAATGTATAGTCTCAATAAAATGTGTGTATTTAGATCTGACATCACATTCACTTCCATGTACGTAAGAGCAAGTGTTTCAAGACACATTATGCGTAGGTTTTGGATTTATAAAAGTCTAGGTTCATCTAAGTAGAATTGAAAAGGTCTTGGGGAAATTAAAAAGTATTGGGGTTCTCATCTGTAAAAAGGGGATCAATCTCCTTGCTTCCAAAAGTCATTTTAAATTTCAATGGGGAAATACTTATTTAGCTATCAGTAGCCTTTCTAGAAAAATGCAGGAAGTTCAAATAAATTGTCATATCCCCAGTGGCATTTAAGATATTATGGGATAGGGCCAGAAGTAGATTTTGCAAATCCTTGAATTTTTAAATTCCCTGGGATGAATTGTCATCAAGTTTTATCTTACAAACTTACCTCTCACAGAGAAAGTTTTTAATTGATGATTTCTAGTTAAAAGAGTTGACACTGTTGCTAATTAGCCCCTACAATTATTAGAGATTTACTTGCAACCTGTAAAGAAAGAACAGAAATTCATTATGCTCAAGTCACTGCTGGTCTGTCACAATGTCACAATCACAATCCTATATCCAAATAAAATAACTCTCGGCTCCTAAAAAAACAATAATGGGATCACATTTAAGGGAGAAATTTTACCTGCTAAGGGAGTAACATGAGCTGGCCTGCATCCATTATGGACACCACTTCTTCTTTTATCAAAAACATTTCATGGAGGGCTCAGGCCGCCACATTCACAGCATGATAGATGTAGTAGCTGGATCCAGACATGGTCGTGTCTAATTTGTCCTTTGGCAGAGAATCCAGGGAGACATTGAGCGGACACTCCAAAATTTTCCACATTCAGGTTCTGCAAATGAGGAGTTAAAAATTTCAAGTCATAATTTGGTAAAGAAAAAGTCTTCTTGGTATTTAGAGGGGCTAACTGTCCATAGAGAGTGTTTAAATCCAGATATCTCAAAGTTCTGGTGTGCAAAGGAAAGACTCCCATGGTAAGTATCTAAAAAGTGGTGAAGTGGAATAAAAGTAGAATCCCATTGTGCATGTAGTGATCCACACCTTCTGAGTGGTTAAATAATACTTTCCTGCAATGCTCACACTTATTAATATACTTGTGTCCGCATACATGGTAAACGTATTGGCTGATGCGCCTATGATTCTGGCAATGAAGGTCCAATCTTTAGAAGTGTACGTCCTCTTGGTCACAGGTATCTTAGTAACAGGCAGTAACTGTTCATAGTAACCTCTCTTCTAATTACTCAGAGGAACTGCTCACTTTTTACAGCAACTGACACTAAATTTCCCACCCAGGTCCAGCCAAAATGTATCAACAGCGAGACCCTTCTGACGACTAAAGATATGTCCTTGGAAGTCATCTGATAGAGTGGAAATCTAGTCCTTACCTTTCAGTACAGGATCAATATCTCCATAGGTTATCTGAATCAAAAGAGTAAAAAGGTTCTGTATTGAGTTCTCTGGAAGCAACATAAGCAGAATTTCAGAAAATTCATATGATCAGGTAGCTAAACTTATATTCTTGGCCATAACACTGTGAATGTGAAGCAATATTATCTGATGGTAGAAGTGATTGAGTGTAAGCTTGGCTTTGAAGCCAGACTGCCTGGATTCAAATCCTGACTCTAATATGACTAGCTTCATGATCTTGAGAAGGTTACATAACCTCTACCCATCTTAGTTTATATATCTCTAAAAATTCCCATAATAATGGTACCATTTCATTGTCTTTTATTAGGATTAAATTTGTGACTATTCGTAAAACATTTGAAGAGTGTAAAATTTTTTAATTTATTTTTTCATTTAAAAAAATTGTTTATTGCAGTAACATTGGTTTATAACATGGCGTAAATTTCAGGTGTACATCATTATATTTCTATTGCTGCATAGATTACATCATGTTCACCACCCAAATACTAATTACAACCCATCACCACACACTTGTGCCGAATTATCCCTTTCGCCCGCCACCCTTCCACCTTCCCTCTGGTAACCACCAATCCAATCTCTGTCTCTATGTGTTTTTTTGGTGTTGTTATTATCTACTACTTAATGAGTGAGATCATACGGTGTTTGACCTTCTCCTTCTGACTTATTTCACTTTGCATAACACCATCAATGTCCATCCATGTTGTCACAAATGGCTGGATTTCATCATTTCTTATGGCTGAGTGTTATTCCATTGTGTATATATACCACATCTTCTTTATCCATTCGTCCCTTGATGGGCACTTAGGTTGCTTCCAAGTCTTGTCTATTGTGAATAAAGATGCAATGAACACAGGGGTGCATGTATCTTTACGCATTTGCATTTTCAAGTTCTTTGGATAAATACCCAGCAGTGGAATAGCTGGATCATGTTGTAGTCCTATCCTTAAATTTTTGAGGAATCTCCATACTGTTTTCCATAGTGGCTGCACCAGTTTGCACTCCCACCAGCAGTGTATGAGTTCCCTTCTCTCCACATCTTCTCCAACACTTGTTGTTTCCTGTCTTGTTAATTATAGCCATTCTGACGGGCATGAGGTGATATCTCATTTTAGTTTTGATTTGCATTTCCCTGGTAGTTAATGATTTTGAACATCTTTTCATGTGTCTGTTGGCCATCTGTATATCTTCTTTGGAGAAATGTCTGTTCAGGACTTTTGCCCAACTAAAATGATTTTAAGTACATGTTTACATATAAAATTTTACTAATGAGAAGATAAATAACTAAGGTGTGGTTATTTCAGAATACTCAGCTTCCACTCCTTTGAGGGAATTTGGGCAACTACATTTCCAGAAGCTACTGTGGTCTGCTTTAGCCAATGATGCTAGTCTCAGGCTACTTCATCCCTTCTCAGCTTCACACACCAAAATAATGAATCCACCATATCAAGAACTATCTGTGGTAGGTATTTTCCTATTATGGAGATATGCAAACGCACTTTCTTCTTTTCCACTTGAGTGGCCACAAAATTTCACCAAGGAGGAAAACTTCAGTCCCTCCAGATCCATCCCCCCAACATGCTCATACCTGTGGTATTTGTAGAGCTCCAGCAGTGTCCCAATCTGGGCAGAGAATGCTGGTGTGGTTCCTGCAGTGACAGCCACATCCTTGTTCTGTGCTTGGCAGGTGTAATTAGGGATCTTCTGGCCCCCACCCAATGACTACCTCATGGTGCTTTCCAAAGTGCTGACATCACTGTGAAAGGAATTGTAGACATGGAAACCCAGAGACAGGTTGGAGAGCAGCTGGGGGCTCCTGTTGATCTCCTTGAAAGCAAAAACAAAGACCAAGACATAAAGATAATTTTTGTAGTTCAGCCTGTACCAAAGCCATAGTATTAGCAATAATGATCAAGTCATGCAATTTAGGAGTAAATCCTGTGGGAAAAAAAGGAGGAAAAGCATGGCATTTTGACTCAAGCAACTTGTCCATTCCAGAGCAATTACTGTCTCTTCATGACTTTGGAATCCAAAGCACATGCACATGGAGTTCCCAAAACCTTGGAAGATCCAGAACTACCGCTCTGCACTCAAAAGACATAGACCAATGTCCTAAAATGAGTTAGTTGGAAGGGTGCTTAAGGGGAATGGACCAATTTACATATTTGTTTACAAGTCAAGCACTACTTCATGCAAGCCAGCAACATGAGGTTGGTCATGGCCAAGTGCCGGTATAATGAGATGAAGCAAAAGTTCATGATCCATACAAAGAAACTAGCTAGGTCAGGGAAGTGCATAAGAAAAGCTTGGAGGAAGGACAAGTCGAATATAGAATGGTGTCATCAAAACTCTTACAATATATCTTTCTAAAACTGCCTGCCTCACAGACTTAGGAAACACATACTAGCAGAAACAGGGAAATGCACCATCATAAATAAGGAGATAGTCTTAGGGAGAAAATAAAGAGGAAGAAGCAATTTATGACTCTAGTTTTTTCTAAAAGAGGAAAAACAATTCAGAGTCCAAGGAGCAAGGCAAACTTGCAGCTTTTCATCTATTTCTTTACAGATTAGAAAACCATCATAGACAGTGAGCTTTAGAGCTTATCTTTGGGTTGATCCCTCACTTCAACGTCTAAGTTCAGTCCAACTTTAATTTTGAAACAATTTAATTGACAAGGTACAGCATGCAATTCCAGAAGATTGCAGAGTAGAACATAGGCTTTTGTCGCTCTAATATTAAAATATTATTTTCATTGGTGAATACAGCTTTAAAAACCAAAATGTTGGGATGCTGTAATTCTGAGTCGCACAGAGACACTCAGATTGGATTACAAATAAGACTTTTATTAATTTCCTATTGCTACTCTGAGAAACTACCACCCATTTAGAGGCCTAAAACAAGACAAATTTATTATCTTATACTTTGGGAGGTCAGAAATCTAAAATGAGTTTCACTGGTGAAAATCAAGGTGTCAGCAGGACTGAATTCCTTCTGGAGGCTCTAGACAAGAGTCCATTTCTTTGCATTTTCTAGCTTCTAGAGGCTGCTCCCATTCCTAGGTAACAGCCTCATATCACTTCAATCTCTGTTTCCGTTGTCATAACTCCTTCTCTGACTCTGACTATCTTGACTTATTCTTTCACTTGTAAAGACCCTTGTGATTATATTGGACCCATCCAGATAATTCAGGATTATCTCCTCATCTGAAGATCCTTGACTTCATCACACTTGCAAAGTCTCCTTTCTATGTGAGGTAACATATTCATAGATTCGAAGGATTAGGACTTGGTCACCTTTGGGGGCACATTCCACCTACCACAGGATCCAACTACACACTTTCCAATACTTGAAGCAAAACACAGAAGTGTTTAAAGTAGATAGAAATGATATCCCATTTAAATATGAACAAAAAGAAAGCATGTGTATCCTCGTTAATATCTGATAAAATCCGAGTTCAAAGCAAAAAGAATGTGAAATATCAAAGGTGGTGACCATATGTCATATGTGACATATGTGACATATGTGGTGACCATATGTGGTGAAAGGAAGAGAAGATCGAGTGCTAACAGTCAATGTACATACCCCCCAAAGTGAAAAAGAGCTATTATTTATAGATCCATGTGCATAAGTACATATATGAACAACCAGATTTGGAGATTTAACACAACCTCTGGTCAAATTAAAGATGAAGAAAATATGCAAAGTTATGGAAGACTTAAGCTTAACAGATATTTACATAAAAATGTCAATAACGGTGGTATTCTATAAACACCAAAGAATATACATACATTTAACCATGCACTGGGCCATCAGGTAAGCCTTTGAACATTGAAATTATACACTGTGCATTCTCTGACCACAGTATCATTAGCCTAGCAATTAATAAAAAGACATCTAGAAAATTTCATCATATATATATGTTAAACACTTGATCTTTGATAAGTACTAGGGAAATAATGTACACCATGACTATAGTTAACACTGTTGTATAGTACAAATAAAGTTGTTAAGAGATAAAACCTGAATTTTCATCACAAGGAAAAAATATCTTTTCTTTTTTTTGCTTTTTCTGTTTATTATATTTATATGAGGTGATAGATGCTAACTAAACTTATTGTGGTCATCATTTTACGAAATATCTAAGTCAAACCATTATGCTGTACACCTTAAATTTATACAGTGATGAACTTTAATTATATCTCATTAAACTGGAAAACAACACATATTTTTCAGAGAATACTCCAAATTATTTTAGACCATAAAGGATACTCAGTAAATGCATTTTGAAGAAAAATGAATATCATCTCAATAAAAAGTTCGTTTTTGAATAATCTATATACTTTGATGAGACTTGCTCTTAGCACTAACTTCTAGCCAAGATATGGTGTGCGCAAGGATTCTCTCCCCTCCCACTTCGTGGGTCAGGAGCAGGATGGCATGAGGATCAACGCAGTGGGATCTTGTTTTTTTGTGCTTGCAACTTGCATCCTTTAGGCTTTCAGAAAATAATCACTAATGGAGATTATTCCAAGGCAGGCAGGAGAAAATAAAAGATGCTTATTTCTGTCTTCTGTTTAGAAGGAAAATATTCCAGAAGGGAAAAAAAAAGGAAGCCACAAATAATTATTAAAGGAAAAAAAGGAGCTGATGATTCACAGTTTATGGGAGATTCTCAACACAGCTTTTATATTCAACTTTCATAACTGTCAGATGGATTCACACACACACATGAACTTACAGGTAAAATGTGACACCTTTGCTTGGACGAATCACAAAGAAATTTCTGTTGTATTTCTGAATCCTGGGTCAATGTATAGAAGGGGGAAAACCCACTGACCACCAAGTCCCCTTCCTTGTAGACACTGGGCCTTATGTAATCAAAGACGTCCAAATAACTCATCATGCACATGGAATGTGGAAATTTCGCAAGGAGGGGCAGAAGAAGCAGAAAGAACATCTCAGCTGACTCACCAGCTTGAGGCAAGGCCTCTAGTCAGTTGTGACTGGGGGAGCAGAGCTGGAAGGAGACATGCAGTGTAGCCCTCTGCAGGGAAATTTTACTCTTGTGCAGGGCACACATGTCTAAAAGTGCTCTGCCATTCAAGACCATGGAAAGAATATTAGTTATTGATCAGAACTAGGGAATTTTCAGAAGCGATATATACTGGCTCAAATCTTCCCTCAATGTCACTGTGGATCAGAGTTGCTTCTGGTCTCCTCTTGCTGTCACTCCCCTAGTCCAGGCCTAACTGGTCACTGCTCTCAGTAAGGAGCTCTGGGGTCCTCCCTGCCCTGGGGCTCTGCTCCTGGGACCTTGTGCCCTGGTAAAGACAAAGGTGAAAAATATGTTTGGGCAACATCTTCCACTGCAGGTGCCAGAGATGTCATCAGGGCTGGGGGTCAGCAAGGCTCTGGGAACAACCCCATACGGAGGTTGGATTTTTTCTTTCCCAGACAAACATTCTGTTTCTTGCAATTGACTGAAAGGTGTTGCATCCAACAAAACACAGTATTACAAAGAGCTGGTATTACAATCAGCATAAACAGCCTAACATGATTCCTGTGATAGCCAAGGAGGAGGTCATTGACCATGCCTTGGGTAACCCTCAAGGGTACTTTACAGCCTATATCGCCAACCTGATCCTTAAGTCTTTTTGGCCAATATCTGAAGAACTGGTCTCATGCACAGTTCAGGGAATAGATATCCATTATCCAGTTCGTACCAGTTTGGCATGGGATAAAGTCTAAGTTCACATATATTTACACCTAACCTATTCCTTAGACCTATGTCCTGTTCCAGGACTCCAGCACTTACTTACTACATGTTCCAGTATCTTGCATTTAAAGTCTGTCTCTCCTAAACCCAAAGTCTCTCTCAACAGCTCTTTTGCCGTTCCTCTGCTAATCTTCAAGGCAAACATTTGCAAGGGTTGTTAGTGTTCAAATAATCCTCTTCCTCAATTCCCATTCTTTTCAATTCACTTCAATCAGATTTGTCCAAGTATGTCACTCAATCTGCTCTTGTCAAGGACATCAGCAGCTTCTATGAGGCCCAAATCAGTGGTCATTTTTTACTCTCATTTTACTTCACCACGCAGCATCATTTGACCCAGCTGACTGCTCTATCCTTAGGACAGTACTTTCTAAGAGTTTTACTTTTTCTAAGTTCTCCATATTTTCCTACCTCGTGTGTATCTCTCTCCTGATCTCCTGTACTGTAACCTCTTTGTTTTATTCACCGTTAAATGCTTGATAATTGATAATAATGAGAAAACTGGCATGTCACTTGTCTGAGCTCTCTGGTTAGAAAATGGTAGAGCCCAGATTTGAGCCCAGACAGTCGATACCCTTAACCACCAGCCTATTTGTTGAGTATATTCTATATGCCAAGCACTGCTGGAGACACTGGTGTCTGCAGCAATGAATAAAACTCCACTTCTGCTATTGGAGAACTTAAGTTCTAATAGGGGAAAGACAGATTATAGAAAAATCAAGAAAATATGTTACTATAAGTGTTATGTAGAAAATGAAAGTATTTTAAGACAGTTAATAGGGATTGGGATCTTGCTATTTTACATGTAATACGAAAGGGAAAAGTCTTAGTTAAGGGGCACTTGAACAGAGACCTTCACGAATTGGGACACAGTGAGTCATATGAATTTGTGTGGCTAAAGCAGTTTATTCATGCAAAGGTCCACAACACGGAAGCCAGTGTGACTGGAGTACATCATGGTGGGGACAGGGAAGGAGTGGTAGAAGATTATGTGGTCAGAGACTTGATGGGTCCTGATCTTGTTGGGCTTTATGGTTCACTATTAGGTCTTTTCCTTATGCTATCAATGAGTTGGCATATCAGTAGGAATCTCAGCAGGAAACAGAGGACACACTGAGACTAGGATGATTCAAGTAGAGTTTTCATACAAGAGCTTCTCAGAGTTGAGGACAAGATGTAAGAAAACCACAAAAGGTGGTTGGTACCCAGTAAGCTGGTAAGTGTAGGGCTCTATTAACACCCATGAGCCTGAAGGGGTAAGGAGAGTGAGCAATTATCCAATTCTAGAAACAAGAGAGGAGGGAATTGCATTGCAGGAGCTGAAAGGAGGTCAGAAGTAGCATCCAGCCCCAGGTTCTCCTGCAAGAAATATCCAGGACCAGATGTCATTCTCTTTCATCCTGATTTCATGTCTGCTCTCCATTGACTAAACCCAGTCAGAAGCCTTAAGGCAAGAAAGCCTGCTGATGTAGTTCATCTTCACTAACCTTCCTGGGTGCATCAAGATAGAGAAGGCGGATCTACTGGGGCAATGGAAGATATTCTGAACTGTGCAGCCCTTTTTTGCCTGAGAATCTACTCTTGTCAATCACCTGGGTGGACATTTCATAGCCCTGCCCAGGAGTCCCATAAGCTACTGCACTGTCTTAGGTGCAATCCAAGCACGGATACTCCCAGGTGTAGTATAAAATAGTTGCCATTGCAGGTGCTCTTCACGTATGATGTTTTATGGGGTTCTTGGGAAGAATTGCAAACAATAATTAACCAATAGGTCCTAGTTCCCAGAGGTGGATACTTCTACCAGGAAACAAAGTCAGAGTCCCATTGAACTTTACTACTGCTTATGAGACCAACAGAAGGAAAGAAGTCACTATGGCCTCTGGCACAAGTAATTCATCCAGAGGACATGGGTCTTCTGTTATAGAGTGAGGGCAAAGAAGACATTTGGCCTTCAGGTAATCCATTGGGATGTCTTTTGATATTCTTTCCCCAATAATTAAGTGTAGCGGCTGTATCCTGTGAAGGGAGTGGTGATCAGGTGTTCAGATGACTCAGGGATGAGGAACTGGATCCTCCCTCCTGATAAGCCACCCAGACCACCAGAGGTGCTTGTCAAGGGTGAAGGGAATCTAAATGGGACAGTAGGAGTAGTGGGATGGTAAGTGTCAATTGTAGCACGAAGAAAAGGTGTAGTCAAGAGCTGTCTGTAATTTGTCCCACTGATCTTCCTCTTCTAAGTTTCCCCAGTCAACATGACCGACCAGAATCCTAGTGCACTGACTGTAAGAAGCAAATGTATCTGAGTGGCATAAATGATGGATCACAATGGAGACAGTGATATATTTTCTAGATTCTTCTTTAAGGACTAAGTCGCTCGCTCTTGTAACTGCAGAAAATCTTCTAAGGGCTCATCCGGCCAACCTCTCAGGGAATTTCCTTGGGCCAAAGGAAAGTGCCACACCTAAGATTGTGACCACTCCCAATGGCAGCCGACTTCCAATGACTGGTTCATGGGGGGAGGATACAAAGGCCCAATTCCTTTGCCTCATTTGAGAGACCCCTGAAGGGCCACCTCAGCTCCAGTGCTCCCATTGGGATCAACTGTGTTCTCCATTTTTAACTTATCACAGTTCAATCTCTTCTGCCTAATCTCAGTTCTCTTCTTTAGAGATGGTTACCTCAAGCAAGTAACAAACTTTTTATGCCAAAGTGTCTTCATCTGTATAATGAGAACAATGAGAGTGCCTACTTCACAGATTTGTATTAAGGATTCAATCAGCTAATATATGTAAAACATTTACGAGACTCCCAGTATATAGGAAACATTATATACTTCATCTTTTACTGTGAATTAACTAAAATCCATTGCAGGATTATACTGAGCAAATCAGCCACATACAAAAAAGAGTAAATATTGTATGATTCTATTTGTATGAGTTCCAAGAACAGTCAAAAAATAATCTGTGATAGGAAAAATAATCAGAACAGTGGTTGCATCTAACCTCATATTGTGGAGAAGGGGTGAGGCAGGAGTAAGGATTGACCAAGAACGGACATGGAGGAACTTTATGGGGTCAGGAGAACGTTCTATATCTTGAAAGGAGTATAGGTTACATAGGTGTATGCATTTGTCAAAATGCATTGAGTTCTACACCTAAGATCTATGCATTGTGCTATGTGTAACATATGCCTCAATTTAAATCAGATTCATTTTCCTAAGTGAAAGAAGCCAGAGACAAAAAGCCATTTATTGTAGATTCCATTGTACGCAATTTGGGGCAAGGCAAAACTGTACGGAAGGACAACAAATCAACGGTTTCCAGGGGCAAAGAGTAACACAGGGGAAGACTACAAAGGGACTGCACAAAGGAATTTGGGAGTGATGGAATTTTCCTCTCAAGACAGTTCATGTGTGTGTCATGTTTGATCATGACTGTGTTGATGGATACACAACTCTATGCATTAGCCAAGGCACATAAAACTGTACACCCCAGAGTGGATATTACTGTGGGTTCAAAAAATTAATCCACCCGGTAGTGAATGGAACGTAAAACTGAAAACAAGCTATAACAAGTGAATCTAAATGTATTGCAAATGTATAACATTGCAACAATGAAGGCTATGAAAATGAAAGCAAATTTACTTTGGAAAAATATGTTTTACCAGATCCTGTAAGCCTGGATCAAAAGAACTGATCAGAAATCCTGTACTCTAGTTCATGAAAAATGTTTCTTGGAAGGGTATGTGTTAGCAATTCTGAAACTAGTTTATGCGTATACCAGATTTGAACAACTAAGTAAATATATTGTAGATGATGAGAGCCAGTGTATCACAGTCAAATAAAGATGTTATAAACAAGGAAAGAGAGAAGGCTAGCTCTTATTCCACTCCAACTGAGTCATTTGATTGGAATAAGAGCTACCATTATCAATTCACGCTTTTGACGGATGGATGGCTAGATAGATAGATAGATAGATACATAGATAGATAGATAATGTGTGTATGTAGAGGATAGTATAGCTTCATATCTTTCCAAAGCCTGTGAGGTCAGAAGGCCTAGAAGAACGACACTCCAGTAATAATGAGAATACTTATCAACCGCCCAGAAATTGGTTTCTAAGATACTATTCTAAAGAAAAAGGAAGGAACCAGGGCTCTCTGGAAGAATACTGGATTCCAGGGCTATGGTAGAGGAAATACAACCTGACCCTGAAATATCGCTGAAGGATATTTTAGTGGAAAAGAAAGATTCACAAACAGAAGCCACCAAAATCTGCCTAGAAATCCCCCCTCAGGTCCTTGAATAACACCTCACTTGTGCATGTGCAGGGAATGAATCTAGGAGACTTAGAAGAGAAAGGCCACTGAAAACTGAATATTGTGCAGAAATGTCAGAAATCACACATGCCAGGAGTGGGAAGTTGGCTTTTGGACTCTTCTGAAGTGGAATGACCTTGATAAAATAAAAAAGCCCTGGCTTTCAATTATGACCCTAGAAATGTCACAGCCTGAGAGTCAGTGCCACACACTAAGAGTAAGGATTACATCTTGGGAGTCAGTGCAAAACTGAAATATATATGTCCTTTTAGGGTCTAAATCCTAGCCTTCAGAGGCTCTGGGTAATCCATTCGTACAAGAAACCTAATCGTTAGAGGAAGGCAACATGATTAAGACCTTCTACGAAGTATTGTTCACAAGATCCAGCACACAATAAAAGATTAACAGAAATGCAGAGCAGCAGGAAAATGCTCTGAATTATGAATATATAAATCAGTAGAAGCAGACCCAGAGACAATCCAGATACCGGAGTCAGCAAACAAAGACTTCAAAATAATTATGAATCAAAGCAAAGAAACATGGACAATTGTAGAAAATGAAAGACAAACTAGAAATCTTGAAAGCAACCAAAGGAAAAAGACACGTTTCTTTCATAAGAACAATAATAAGTCTGGAAACTTTTCAAAAGAAACTTTGGAAGCAGAAGACATGAATGACATCTGACAGCTAAAGGGTTGAATGGGAGGGGGAAAAAATTGCCCATTTAAAATTCTCTGACTTAAGAAAAATATTCTTCAAAAATGCAGACAAATTCAAGATATTTTCCAAAGGGCGTTTAAAAAAACCTAGCTAGAACAATTAAGCAACAGCAGAACTGAACTTCAAGAAACTCAGAAGAGAATTTTCAGACTGAAGGAAAAGAATTACACACAAAGACACATAATGCTGGAATGATCATCAGCAGGAATCAAAATGTACGTAAATATAATGAATATTGACGGAATAAAACAATCCTGTATACTTTTACAACTTTTATGTAAGTCTAAATATTTTCAAAATAAAATGCTTTTAAAAACACGTTGAACTGGAACCAGAAAACTAGAGATGATGGAAGCCCCTCCAAGGGAATCTTACTCCCCCCCCCCAGACTAGAGATTATGGAGCCCCAGCAAATGGTGCTCACAATCTGCATCCAACAGCAGATGTGACAGAAGCCCTAGCGACACACCACCAGTTCCTTCCAAAACTAGAGGCAACCAGACCCCAGATAACAACTGTCATCCACAAACACAAATGCTGTGGTCTGAGCATCAAGACATCCATTCCCCAAAAACTAGAAATTATGGGACTCCAGCAAGCACTCCCTAGTCACTTTCAATTCTAGGAATGACAGCAGCCCCATAAGTCACACCCTTAGCTGTTCCTCAACACTAGAGAATGGGAAGCCCCAGCCCAGTGACCCACCTTGTCTATGCCAACAATACAGACAAAGGCAGACCCAGAAAGTGAGACTTCTACTCTCCCGCAGCACCAGAAAAAAGGATATCTATAAAGACCCCTCCAGAGCCCCCTGACTAAAGATAAGTGGAATCCCATGCAATTATCCCAATCCCCTCCCTGAATTAGAGACAATGGCTCTTCATCAAGTGACCCCTCCCTGTCACCCCAACACTTGAAAAGTGGGAGCCCCGTACAAGCAGTGGTCCTCCAGCCTCCAAGCACCAGAGACAACAGGAACCTCAGTCTCATGCCTCCCAGTTATCCCCAACATCATGAGGGCTCCATCAAATGATGGAAGCTTCAGCAATTGATCCCCCATATTCCTGCCAGATTAGAGATGTTGGAAATCCCAAAAAGCAACTTACAACCCCCTATACACCAAGAAGAAAGTAGCGCCAACAAATACCACACCATTTTCACCAACACAAACCCCAGCTTGTCTCTTGACTCCTCAGACTAGATATGAGTATCCCCAGTAAAGAGTAACCCAGTCTCCACACCCCAAGAAAAGCGGTCACCAGAGTCTCACTAGGCAACAGGCCAGGTTCTCCAATATAAGTGTCAAACAGATCCTCAGAAAACTACCTCTCTGGTTCCTGGAATGTTTGGTAGAATTTGATGGTAAACCTGTCCGGCCTGGTGCTTCTATAGGAAGGTTTTTAAATTATTTTTTCTTTAATGGTAATGTGTCTTTTTTCATTCATTATTCTGGATATTTGTGGTCTTTTAGACCTGGAAATGTGTAGTCTTGGCTTGTGGAATGTTTGCTAGATTATTTGATCATTTCTTCCCACCATTGCCGTTGTTTTTGTTTGTCTTGAAACATCTAATTAGATATTTGACCTCCAGGTTGATATTCTAATTTTCTTTGCTCAACTGCTTCTCATTTATCTTTTTGGGTGATTCCTCAGCTTTCTTCCAGCTCTACTCTTTGCCTTTATGTTTTTTGGTGTCCCTGAGGTCAAGTTTAACCTCAGGAGCAACCTTTCACTCTGGCCTTCTTTCAAGTTGTCAGTGGGTTGTGACCTGGGCTCGTGGAGTGAGGCAGATCACTGGGCTCAAATGCGTCTTTTAAAGACTCACAGCTGTTTTGTGTTTTCAGTCTCTCCCGGTTCAGAGGATCAGGTGCCTCATTTCTGAGCTGATGAGAGTTCTGCAATAGGAATCAGCTTGTTTCTTGCTGCCTTTCTCCACTCTAGAACTTGGGCTTCAGCTTTCTATGTTCTGCCATATTAATTGCCACGTCTCTATCCACTTTCTGTTTTCTAAAATGGTTGATCTCTCTTATGCTGGTGTCTCTAATTCTCTGTCTTCATGATCTCTCTTTATTCCTTTAGTGGCCAGTGGAGGTGGGGGAGTTGATCTTGTTACGTCTACAGCAATATAAGAGGAAAATCGATATTCTAGAATTAGGGAAAGAAATTCCTCAACTCAACTATACAACATATGGTATTGGGAATGGTATTTCATCTGTGATTTTGCTGTGAGATTTCAGCATGTGGATCATGGGGCAAGGTGGATTTGTTAATTTTTCTTCCCACACTCAGATCTGACCACATCAGGAGGTAATACTAGGTGTGTTTGGGCAGTGACACGTTGACACAGCAGGGTTGGTTGTAGTAAATAGTGAAGTTCATACTCTTAGCAACCAACCAATCTTTACTAGTGCAAGGGCTATATGCAAGGTGCCATGCCAGTCTGTGAGGGAGGTTCAGACACACACGGGGCTGACATGGACACGCAGCATTCAAGAAAGGACTTGCCCAATTGCCGGGCGTGTGATTAGCTAACGGTGTCCTGCTATCATCTTTTCAGACTCTGCTTTGGCTTTTAAGCCCAGGTCACTCTTTCCTTGGGTTTTTCTCTTCTTGAGGTTGCCCACACGCAATGACTGAGCAAGGTGGCGGTACAAGGTCCTAGCATTTCTGCCCAACATGGACTCATCTAAAGGGCAGTTTTTGCTTTGCAGGTCCCCATAAGACTGGTGGAGACTTTGGTAGGTGTGTATAATAACGTTCTGTTGTTCCCCTGGCCCAATCTTGTGGCTCGTTACTTTCACAGGAGTTAGGAGTGAAAAAGGTTTCTTTTTTTGTTTTTTTATTTTTTGTTTATTGCAGTAATTTTAGTTTATAACATTGTATAAATTTCAGGTGTACATCATTATACTTCTATTTCTGCATAGATTATATCATGTTCACCACCCAAATACTAATTACAACCCATCACCACACACATGTGACGATTCATTCTTTTCACCCTCTTCCCT
Source organism: Diceros bicornis minor (assembly GCF_020826845.1). Classification (NCBI taxonomy): domain Eukaryota; kingdom Metazoa; phylum Chordata; class Mammalia; order Perissodactyla; family Rhinocerotidae; genus Diceros; species Diceros bicornis. Next base: position 1,943,854 of record NW_026691656.1, read on the forward strand.
CCCCCTGCCCCCTCTGGTAATCACCAATCCAATCAATGTCTCTATGTGGTTGTTTGTTGTTGTTATTATCTACTACATAATGAGTGAGATCATACAGTATTTGACCTTCTCCTTCTGACTTATTTCACTTTGCATAACATCATCAATGTCCATCAATGTTGTCACAAATGGCTGGATTTCATTGTTTCTTATGGCTGAGTAATATTCCATTATGTATATATACTACATCTTCTTTATCTACTCTCCCCTTGATGGGCCCTTAGGTTGCCAAAAGTTTTCTTAAACCTTTTGCAATCCTAACTCCATCTCAGCATTTGCTTCCTGAAGAACACAATCTGCAACAATGGGAAACATATACTTCTAGAAAGTCAGCTGGAAAGAGAAGGAATTCAGAAAAAAGAATGAACCAGTGTATATCATATAACAAGAATGATGTGAATTGTCAACTGGGAGACTGTAAAAGTTATTACTGAGCTCTTTAAGTCACAGGTATTATTAGGGAAGGCTTGTCAGTTTGCTTTACATAGAGTTCATATAATAAATTATATTTTTTAAAATAAAGAAATGGCTAGATCCTTATTAAATTATTAGGGTACAGAAAAAGAAAACTCCTTCGCTTTCCATTATCAAAAGATAAGAGTCTATATAAGCATCAGCAAGCAGCACTCAACACAAATGAGAGGATCCCACAATGCAAGTCCCTCAAGTCCCTCCCAACAGGAGACGACGGCCCCTGTGGTGAGTCCTCCCTAATGCCAAACACAAGGAACATTCTGAGCCCCAGCTGGCAGCTCCTCAGTTTCCTCTTGCTGTGTAGGTGTCTCTGTCCCCAACTGTAGTGGATAGATGGAGCCCTATCTAATATCCCCTGCCCTGGGGAATATGAAGGACCCAGTCTCAGAATAAGGAACACAGAAGTTGTCCTGACAAGCCACCAGCAACCCCCAAGCTCCCCTTCTACAGAAGGTGACAGGAGCCCACGAAGCAAATTTTCCCCCAACATTTCCTGCTCCAGCAAACCCCTCTTGTCTGTTGCACATCCTGCTGACCTTCAGAATATCCTCTACTGCTAAAAGAATCACTAGGAGCCAAGGAAGGCTGGAGCTGGGGGTGAGGCTGAGAAGGATAGAGAGGCAAGAGGAGCAAGAGTAAAGGGAAAGATGACACCTTCCACGTTGTCCGAAACACAACAATGAACTCCAGAGGGCCCAAACAGCTCCAATCAAACCAGGTTTTCAGGGGTGAGCTGGAGCAGAAGAAAAGGAATTCTGGGCTGATGAGGAGAGTTGGCCTGGAGGAAAGGTGGGTGTCTAGGCTAGCAGCCAAGATAGCCACCAATGGTACTTTCCACCTGTGTTTATACCCTGTGCAGTCTCCTTCCACATTCGATTAGCCGTGAATTGTCATGAACCCAAGTGATCAATACAGTGCTGAAGAAATGACAGGGTCTCACATCTGAGGCTACATCATAAAACACAATGAAGCTTCCTCCTTGGTCTCTTAAATTGTGCCCTCTCTAGGGGAAACCATCCACCATTTCATGAGGACGCTCAAGTAGCCCTGTGGAGAGGTCCATGTGGAGAGGAACCAACTTGTCAGCACCAAGTGCTCACCATTCAGTGAGCCACTTGGGAAGATCCTCCAGCCTCAGTCAAATTTTGAACTTTAATGACTATGTATGCTAACATGTTTAGGAGTGAAGTCTACTGCTATCTGCAACCTATTTCAAAATGCATTAAACAGAGATGGATTCTTGGTTGATAAATGGATGGAGATGACAAAGTAAACATAGTAAATTGTAACTGATGGAATATAAGTGTGGACTGTCTTCATTAGGGCTGCCCTAGTAAAGTACCACAGATGGGGTGGCTTAAACAGCAGAAATTTACTTTCTCATAATTATGGATGCTGGAAGTCCAAGACTAAGGTGCCTGCAGGATTGGTTTCTCCTGAGTCCTCTCTCCTTGACTTCCAGATGACCATGCTCTTTCTGCTGCTTCACGTGGTCATCCTTCTGTGCATGCATGCCCCTGGCGTCTCTTGGTGTGAGTGTCCTAATCTCATCTTATAAGGACACTGATCACATTGGATTAGGGTCTACCCTAATTGCCCTATTTTATCTCAGTTACTTTCTTTTAAGTCACAACCTCCAAATAAACATACAATGAGAGGTGCTAGGGATTAGGGGTTCAACACATGACTGTTGAGGTGACAGAATTCTGTCCATAACGAGACTGTTCACTATACAACTCTTTCAAATTATCTCCATGCTTGAACAATTTTCCCAATAAAGTGGGTGCAGGTGGTGTGCTAAGGCAGGAAAGAAAAAAAGAATGGTTAACAAAAAAATCACGTTGGAACCCCCAGTTGTTCTGTGGAATAGGGATTATCATAGATTTAAATGTAAATATTAAAGCTGTGAAAGTCCTAGAAAAAAATAAAAGGTAAGTATTTTATATATAATCTCAGAGAAAAGATGTTCTTTTAAAAGTATAACATAAAACAAGAAAAGAAATCAACACGTTTGATTTCCTTTCAAAAAATCTGCATGGCAGCAACAACTAGAGGCAAAGACAAAAAAAGGAAAAGAGGAGAATGTTGCCAACTCATCACAAAAAGCTAATTTATTAATATTAAGGAACTCTTACCAACCAAAAAAGACCAAGAATCTGTTGGAGAAATGGACAAATGGCAAAGAATAGTTCACAGAAAATACAGAATGCTCTCAGTATAAGAGATGATTCTCAACTTCACCCACCAAAGGAAAAATAAGTAAAACACCAAGATTCTTGTTTTTATTTATCAGATTAGGAACATTTACTCTTTGCTTAATATGTTGATGTATTAGGATGTAGAGAAAGTGACACTCCCATACCACAGTGAAGAGGGAGGAGTTTGAACCACCTCCACCCACGTACAGGAGGACCTTGGCAGACAGAGAGAGCCCAGCAGAGCCCGGGACTTGGCGAGGAGAGACAGAAAGAGCCGAACTGTGGCAGTGAATTTGTAGAAAGCCGAAACCAGACGGAGAGAGACGAACCCGAACCGCTGAGCCAAGGAATCGCGGGGAGAAGCGGCGGGAGCCAAAACCAGGCGGAGAGAGACGAAGATAAACGGAGAGCCGAAGATGTGAAGACACAGCGGAGGCCAGGCGGAACGACCAGAAGCTTGGTTGGAGGAGCCGAGCCCAGCCGAAAAGCGGCGAGAAGGGGCGGAGAGAGCCCAGCCGAGGGGCCGCTAGGAAGAGCTGAGAGGTCGCGGGCGGCCCAGAGAAGATAAATTGTTGGCTGCGCCGCAGAAGGAAGCGGAGTCGCAGACGGCGGAGAATGAAGGCGATCGCGCTGGATGGTGCCTTGGACGCGGAGCCCAGAGCCTTAGACGCGTCCGAGCTGCCCCGAGCGACCCCCCGCAGGGTCGTGGACCCGGTACCCGCTGCCCTCATCCCCGCTCCTCCGGCCCCACCGCTACCCACAGCGCGGGGCAGTCTGACCGGACAGCGGCGTGACCTCTGACCACGACGAGGACAAGCATGTCCCCACGGATGCATCCTCCAGACGTGATGGCTCCGTGGAGTCTGGCGCCGATGTCCGCTGCGGGGAATGACCCCGGGGGTGTAGCCTCTAACCCCTGCTGAGCCCACGGACCCAGCCCGTGGGGAAGGCCGCTGGGGGCCAGTGACCACGCCGGCTGACCGGGGGTCTGGGAAGAGGGCCCCAGCCTAGACCAAGGCTGGAATGCGAACAGTGGACGCCTCCTGACCGTCTCCCCACTTCCAACACCAGCGCCAGGCTCTCTTTCAGGGCTCTTGATTGTGTGCAACAGAAGGATTGATACGGTGATGGCTCACGGAGCCTGTGGGAGGACGGGGACGGGCTGGAGACCCGCTGAGGCTGCTTCTATTAACTGTTGTCCAAATCCATCCTCATCAGAGCGTAGGTCCCACCTCCTGGGTCAGTCATGGTGGGTGCGTCTGATCCACAGAACTGTGCCCTGGTTGCAGCGGGGAGGATGCAAATGGACGTGTCTGGCATTTTCTGCTTTTAAATCTGGAAGCTGGTGTTGTCTTCCCCAGGATCATAAAGTGAGGGAAGCCCTCAAACATAGGATAGGGGTTCAGTGGCTGAGAAACCAAGAAGGATGACAGATGTCTACTAGGAGGCCCTGTACTTTAAGTGTTTTAAGAGTAACCACTGGAGACCACTTGTGTCAGCAACCTTGGGAATTTCCACTCGAATTTTTTTATGTTAAAGTTGCAGCTCTATAAAGCATGTGTTGGACTTGGCAGTCTTCAACGAGGTGGCCACTACCCGTCCCAACCTCTGCCTTTTAGGGCCCTTGTTAAGGGATCCAACAGTGTTTACATTGAGAAGACCTAGTGCCTAAGCAGACCTGAGCTGACTGGATGGCAGTGAATACTGAAGGGTGATGGGAGACATTGATGTTGGGCTCTGAATGTGAGAGTGGGACAAGCAAAAGGTGGACCAGATTAGCCCCAATATCCATCATCTAATGAATGTATAAACACAAGGTGATCCGTATTTCTGTACATTGTATGTTCTTCAGCCATAAAGATATGAAGGACAAGTGCAACACCATGGATGCACCTTGAAGACATGCTAAGTGAAGGCAAGTAGTCAAAGAAGACCAGGTATTACATGATTCCATTTACATGGAATGTCAAATATGGGCAAATCTGTACAGACAGGAAGTAAATTTGTGGTTAAGGTTGGAGGTGGGAGAAGTGCAGAGGTAATACTCAATTATTTCTCTTTGGTTCTTTTTACAGTTTCTATCTCTTTATTGATATTCTCTGTGAATTGAGACATCATTCTCTTTATTTTCCTGGGTCCTTTGTCCCTACTTTCCATTAGCCCTTTGAGCATATATAAGAGAATTGTTTTAAAGTCTTTGTCTCATGAGTCCAATGCCTGGGCTTCCTCAGGAAAAACTTCTGTCAATTTCCATTCTATTCCATATGAACCGGCTATACTTTCCTGTACCTTCATATCATTTGTAATTTTGTAGTGGTAACTGGACATTTTGCGTATTACAATGTGGTCGTTGTGAGAATCAGATTCTCCTGCTCTCCAGGTTTTGCTGTTGTGGCTTTTTATGAGCTGCAATCATCCTTTTGTTTACCGACTTTTCAAACGATTTTTGCAAAGACTATGTTCTTTGATGTGTGTGGTCACTGAAATCACTTTTCAGTTATCTTAACAATGAGCAAACGACCTGACAGAGATTTCTTTAAATGCAAGAATCCGAAACAATACATTTTAAAAAAAGAAAAAATTAAAATCTCTCCAGTCTTTGCAGCTGGTCCCCTGTAGCTCTTCCTTAGACTTCACCCCCTACCTGCATGTGGCCCACAAATCTGCCAAAGGTGCAAGCCCAGGTCTTCTCAGGTCTTCTCTGAGCACCCATCCAATCCTGGGTGTGCACATTGCACTCCAGCTTCCCTTGTAGATGCAGTGGCCATTCTAAGATTTCATTCCCCATAAAACTTCCTCCTCAGATACCTCCTTTCCAGATTTTTATGTCTCTCTCCTGCCCAGCCAATTGCCCAGTCATCTACCAGTAGCATAGGTCTTTAAATGTTTCATCAGACAATGACACCACTTGGAAAGTCCCTCCACTCTGAGGGGGAGAAATACCTGTCAACTTCTGTGCTGGTCCTTCAGGGACCCAAAAGTCAGATCAATACCCCCCAGTCACATAATCACCCTATTTTAAGAAGCAGGTTAGTATTTGTCTTCTGGCTCGAGGGAGCCATGCAAGGATTCTTGGCTCCCATCCTCACATCCTCCACTGTACCAGAGAATGACAGCGGGTAGGTATTAAGCAAAAACACCACAGTGCTTTCTTACCCAAATTCAGCCACGTTTTCCTTCATTAATCACTACTCTGGATGCTGTAAGTTTTTTATTATATTTCCCAGTTCTGAAACACTTGATTCTGTCAGTTTTGTCCAAGTGAACGGTTGCTTCAGTGGATAGACTGGTTCCGTGACTACCTTAATTTGCCAATTTGTTAACAGAACTAGGGAGATGTTTTGATACGTCCCTTTGTCCTTTTTCTCTTTCATGTTTATTTTGTTTGGTGGTTGGTTCTCAAAAATTCTTCTTTCATTTTGTAAAATTTCTCTTCCATATGATGTAAGAATCACTATCACGATTTCAAATAATTATGATTTTTAAGTTTATTACATTGAATCAAGTACTTTTGAGGAAAACAACTCCAATATTTTTGGTGAAAACAACTCCTCCGATATCGTTAACATTCTGGTCTGCCTGATCCAGCTCCCAACCTCAACTTGAAGGTAGAGGATGTAGTCGGTTGAATAACGTCTCCCAAAGATTCAAGTTCACCCAGAACCTTAAAATGCGATCTTATTTGGAAACAGAGTCTTTGCAGATGTGATTAAAGATCCGCAGATGAACTAATCCTGGATTTAGGGTGGGCCCCAAATTCAATGACTGGTGTCCTTATAAGAAGAAGAGACGACACAGAGACATGGAGGGAAGGTGATCACATGAAAGACATAGGCAGAGATTGGAGATCTGCTGCCACAAGACAGGGAAGCAGGTACCACCAGGAGCTGGAAGAGGTGAGGGAGGATTCTCTGCTGTTGATAAACTGTGAATCAATTGTAGGGCTCCCCTTTGTTCTCACTCAAACCATCAAACACTAATAGTACCTTGTCTTAAAAATTCTGATTATCACGTGGTTTATATGGATGTCCTGAAGATCACGGACCACGCCCGATGCCATCATTTAAATATCTCAGGTCTGCAATTATCACATGTGAACACTTTCATTTTTCAATGTAACTCACTGAAATCATGGTCTACATCTACAAATTGGTCAGGAATAATTTAGAGGTATGGGAGCAAAAACCCAACTGATGTTAACCTAAAACAATTTAACAGAATATACGAGGGAAGAAAAGATGTAATGAGGGAAGAAATCAGCTCATGTTAATGAGACTTGAGGAGTAGATTGTGACCAAGCACACAGATGCAGCATACAAATGAGGGTGCAGGTCTTGTCCTGACCATCCCCCATGGCCACCCTTACTCTGCTCTCCTCCCAGATGGCCTCAGACCATGTCAACAGCTCCTACACTGTGACCTCACTCAGTTCCACTCCCCGAAACTCCAGGTCTGGCAGGTAATAACCCCGTGTATACCCAGAACCTCTTCCTGAACCATAAAGGGGCCTGTGCCTGGATCCTGTAGGGTCAGAGTGGGCCATTTGACACCCCCTGTCCTAGGACATCTGGGGGTTGGAATATGCAGATTAGCTCACAATGAGGAATTAGAACACCCTAGTTGTAGTGAGCAGTCAGCCCCACACCAAAGCTGTGTGCTCTGGGAGGGAGCCATCACTGTGTTAAATCCAGAGGCCATTGTCTGGAGGCACAAAGCACAGCTGTCCACCTCCACTCACTCTCTGCCCTTCTGTTTCTCAGTCACTCTTTGACCCTCTGAAATAGGCTTCCTTCCCCATGACTGCTAAGACTGATCTATCAAAGGTCTTCAAGAAAGTCCAGAAAATTCCTTGTATTTGAGCTAGCATTTAGCAAAAAAAGGATACAACTTATGTTAGAATGAGATATAAAAGCAAGCTTAGTGAAGTAAGACTTTTATAGAATCAAATTAATTTAAGGTTAAAAAATAAGCTCTTTACAATAGGTATCATCTTTTCCTGAGTGCAAGTATTCTAAAAAAATATAACTAAAAATACTAAATGATCCCTGAGGCCAAATTACCTTTAATATAAAAGTGAAGAAAAATCATGATAAGCAGAAATTGCAGTATACCAGGACACGTAAAGATCTTTCCTGTCACATGAAACGCGATCTCTCACCCACACAACAGTCTACTCTTCACATTTATGTCTCTCAAAAGAGTTTAATAAAGTACAATTATAAAATGACAAAGCATCACAGTCCAGAGCAAGTAGAGAGAGTGATAGTAAATCAGGCGAGTGAAACTGGGGGCTGTTCATGGGGAACCACTTCTCTGGGGCCACACTTCTTGGCTTCTTCAGCAGGACCTTCTCCTATTTTCCATCGGGTCTCAGAACATCCTTCTTGGCTCCTTGCTCTCTGCCTCCCTGGCAAACCTCTCTGCCCTCAGGGCCTCAGCCAGTCTCCCTTGCTTTTTTCACTTTCTGACTCTGTCTGCGGACCTCTCCATAAGTTACAGGCTGTCTGTAGAGTGGGTGGGGGAGACTGAGACCCACTCCTGGGATCATCTCTGCCCAGTCTGCAGACTGTGTGGCAGTGGGCTTGAGGCTGGGGTTTAGAGACCAGGCACCAACACAGCCTAGGGATTCACCTGGACCACCTGGTGCAATTATATTTAAGGTAGTTGTGCTATCAAAAGTACTTAAAAGTTCTCCTTCACTGCTGCAGGCCTGGAATCCCTGCAGTCTCCTGTGTGCACAGACTTGCTGGGGCTTCTGCAAGGTCTCCTCCCATTGACTGTACCTGACCTCATTGCCAGGGTGGGAAGTTATCCTTGTAACTGTCCTCTTGAAAATGCAGCCAGGAAACTGACTTCCTAAAATGCACTTATAGGAAGTACAGACCTTTCACGATGTCTCTGCTTGGTCCTGGATAAATGGACCTATATTTTCTTCTCTGACGTCTGGGGCATCATATTTCTTTTGACCTTTCCCTGTGAAAACAAAATGAAATGTGAAATTTGAATAAAATGTGGAATGCAGACTGCCAGCCATGGAGAATTTTCTCACCTCATTTGGGTCTTCCACCCTCCTGTATCCTGGAGAAGTATCTCTCAAACTGCCCTGTGCATCACAATCATTTGGAGGGTGGTTAAAACAACGATTGCTGGACATCAACCCAAGTAGGCCTGGGGAGGGCCAAGAATTTGTACTTCTAAGTGTTCCCAGATGCTGATGATGCTGCTGGCACAGTCACCACACATTGAGAACTAGATCCTGGGACATCAAGCTGATATGAGTCAAGGACAGAAAGGACTATGAAGACTAGATGGTTGTGTGCCCAGAACATAGCAATTTAGTGCCTCATCTCTAGTGAAATCACGTTCCTCTCAGCAATTTGATGCTCATTTCACTTTAACACCCAAGTGTCATCTTCATTCAAATATTCTCCTGTTCATAAATAAATAACTCACACATGCCATATTCCCATCACATAGTTTTAGCCACTGTAAAAAAACATTTTTCCTCTCCTGATTCTTCTTCTCTCCTCCTAGTCCTCCCTGTTAATCTGGGCTCCACCATCTGACTTAACACAATAGACGCTTCTTAGAAGTCAATCCTGCTCTCACATTGGTTCCACATCCACACCCGCTTCTAGGCCATCCCATCCATTTCCCTGGCTTCAAATACCATTAATGAACTCGAAGTGCTCATAGAATCAGCACAGACCTGGCTTCAACTCTGAAATCCAAATACCCATCTGCCCACTCACCACATCAGTGAAAACTCGATGACTCAGCTCACAGTTAGCAGGTCCCAAGTTGAACCAAGCAGTTCTCCAAATAATCACCCATATCTCAGGGTCCCCTAATCTCACTTTGTACTGATATCCTGTCTACACCTGAGTGTCATTCTGGACACCCTGCCACCCGACACTCATATATCAGTGAACCATCCATCTACCCTCCTGAATCCACCTAAAGATTCTCCACTTTTGAATAATTCTTGAGCACCTTTCAGATTTCCTACAAAATGCAATTTCCACAGAGTGACCTTTCCTTATCCCACCATCAAAATTAATGTCATTTTCTCTGTTAATTTTTAAAGATTTTAATTGTATGTGTATTATCATCTATTTCTCTCCTAGTGTTTTCCTCACTAAATTGGATACTCCAAGAAGTGAAGACTGATGTAGACTGTAATGATTTACACTGCCGTATTCACTCACTGCTTTGCCCTTAGAAGGTGCACAACATATTTATTGAAAAAAATTATTCAAACTCCAAAAAGTACTTTCTAAAGCTTTCAAACAAATTCACTCAACTACAGTTATACAAGGATAGAATCTCTTTGGTGGTATACGACAGTAAATTATCACTAAGATTGCAAATCCTTTCTGTCTGTAATTCATTTTAAGACTCTAGCCACAATAATCTATTTAAAATGTAAACCTAGTCAGTGCACCTTTCCTTTACAATCTCCCATTTCTCTTTTCAGATCCTTTTTAAAAGTGAAGTCATACATCTGACTTCATCCCTGTTGTCCTGCCATAATCATTTATACCATCCCTTTCACTCTCCAACATGTCCCAGTTTGGAGGGAAAATTATTTGATCCTCCTATTTATAGAGCACCTATTATAAGCCAAGTTATGTACTAAAATCCATTATCCAGAATTTAACTTAAAAATTCACTTCCCCTGTTTATTTTAATCTTGGTGAGAGGAATGAGTTAATAAAGAGATGGATGAATGTCTAATATAGTGTTAGGTATAATTAGATCCTGTAATAAACAGTAAGGGCTAGGCAGAGATACAGAGACAGAAGGAGGGATAGAGGATGAACAGTAAGGAGGGATAAAGGGAAAGAAAGTACCTACAATAATTTCATTTATTTATTTACTTTGTGAGGAAGATCAGCCCTGAGCTGACATCCATGCCAATCCTCCTCTTTTGTTTGCTGAGGAAGACTTGCCCTGTGTTATCATCTGTGCCCATCTTCCTCAACTTCATATGAGACGCCGACACAGCATGGCCTGACAAGTGGTGCGTTGGTGCTTTCCTAGGACCTGAACCTGGGCAGCTGGCAGCAGAGTGTGAGCACTTAACTGCTTCGCCAGGGGCTCCGGCCCACCTACAATTAGATGATGCAGAGATTAGGGAAGGACTAACTGATGAGGTGATATTTGAGCACAGAACTGAATGTTTTTTTAAAAAGACCAATCACATTGTGGGTAAAAGATTTTCCAGAGACGAGAACAATGTCAACAGTGCAGAGATGAATACTACTTCCACTTCCCAGTGATGTTTTTGGTTAAAAACAAAACAAAACAAATGTCTGGTCTATTATCCCAAGGATGCTCCCTATACAGAAAAGTACAACACCTTGATCATTACTTAACAAACATTAACACCCAGGAAACAACTTTCAATAAGGTATCTTCTTGTTTTAATAGCTACTGCCTGCTCACTTAAAGAGGTTTCACAGAAGAACAAAGTGTACAAATGGACACTCTTGCTGTCCATATGGATTCCACGCTCACCAGAATAGGTTGGCTTGGAAAACAGGCTGATGCAGGTTCCTCCATGGCTTCAGAGTTGTCCTGCTCACATCACTCCTGATATGCAGACAGCCTGTGGAATGCTGGAAAATGCAAGGACTTCTGCCTCTGATTCCCCTTTTATTGAGGAAAGGAGTGGATAATCCAAACTGTGGATAATCCAGGGGAGACATCCTGTCTCTTATCAATGGGATTTGAGAGAATCCTAAAGATTTATACCTAAAAAAAAATGTTGGGTTATTGACACTGTCAGATACTGTTGGTATGAAAACATTTAATACAATTGTGTGGGGAGGTGGTATTTGCAGTTTCTATCAACATTTTAATGTTTCCTTTTTCTTCCACTAATGATACCTTCTCTAAAAATAGGAATGAAAGTTTATATGTACAAAAATGTCCATACCACTTATGTATTAATAGGAAAAAATAGAGACTGTGTAAACGTTTATCAATGAAAGAATGTCCAAAATATTTATTAACAATTCTCTAGAATATATCACACAGCCATTAACAAGAAATAAGTATTTTGTGCATTTACATCTCATGTAATTACCAGTAAACTTGTAATTATTTCAACCGTCTTACTCTTTCCCTTCCCTTTGACCTGAATAATTAATGTTCCTTTACTTTCTTTACTTCACTGATGTTGATTTAACTCTTTTGTTATTCTGTTGTTTCCTCTATAAACTTATTACTTGGAATCATATAGAAATCTTTAATTGCACTAATGGTTAAATTCTGAATCCTTAATACAGTCTAATATGAATAATTACTTTACCATCTACCCCAAATGCTAATACCTTCAACACTTTCAATTCTATTTTTAAACTTCGTGACATTTGTATTACTGTTTTCATGCATTTCATTCTACATATATTTTAATCTCCATGAAAGATTTCTAGAATTACTTCCCGAAATAAAATTTATTTATATTTATTTATAAATTATCCTTTCCTTTCCTCTTCAGTCCTTCCTGCATTCCTGGTTTTCAAGCTGGGTTAATTTTCCTTTGGATGTGATAACTCACTGCAGTATTTTGTCTAATTCAAGGCTGCTAACAATGAAAAGTTTCACTTTAAGATTTTCTGGGACATCTTTATTTGGGACACTATTGTTGTTGGGTGTAGAATTTTGGTTTGACATGAGATTTCTTTTAGCATTTTAAAAATGCTGCTCTGTGGATGTCTATCTTATTTTCTTTATGGTTAGAAATCACCAATTGGCCTTTTTCTTGCTTATTTGGCCTCTCTTGTCCCTAAAATATTTTACATTAACTTTGGTTTTTAGACCATAGTTTAGTTCATTAATATTTCCTGTGTAGTCACTCTGCTTAGGAAATGTTGAATTAATTGAATCTGTGGATTGATGTCTTTCATCAACTTGGAACATGCTTGTGTATTTTCACTTCTGATATCAATTCCTCCCCACATTCTCTCTACTCTCCTTTTAATCACACCCCATGTGTCTTTTAATTCTACCCTGAAATTTCCAATGCCATTGGCCCTATGGTTTTCTTGAGAGATTTGCTCTTGAACTGTCTTCCATTTTAGTAAACCAGCCTTTGCTGGAATCAATTCCTTCTTAATTACTTAAATTCTTAATTTCAGTTGTAACATAAACACAATATATCACTTTAATTTATAAAAAAAGAGATAGCAGAGCAGTTTGACAATGAGAAAATGATTTCCTTTTGATGCAATAAGCTCAAATAGATGGGAGAATATTATATATTGGATCATATTAAGATATATGAGGAGCCAGTATTCATTAAAATTGACCAGCAAGACAGAGGGGGCAAAAACCTGAGTTGCTTGTTCTTTGTACTGATGAGGACTGCATTTTGAAATGATAATATTTATATTTCTTGAGTTAAAGAAAATGTTATAATATCCAGTTTCATCTGTTTGTATTTACTTACTTTAACACGTGTTCTGGAAAATTTAAATGACATAGGTCACATTGTGATATCTCTGTTGATCTTGTTTGGATAGAGCCATGATGTGATGGTTAATTTTATCTGTCAACTTGACTAGACACAGGTGTACCCAGATAGAGTGTCAAACATTATTGCTGGGTGTGTCTGTGAGAATGTTTCTGGAAGACATTATCATTTGATTCCATGATCTACATAAACAAACTCACCCTCACTAGAGTGGGTGGGCATCTTCTAATCTGTTGAGGGCTCAATAGAACAAAAAACAGAGAAAGACTGAATCCATTGTCTCTTCCTGACCTGGGATGTCCATCTTTTCTTGCACTTGGACATCAGAGGTCCTGGTTCTCAGGCCTTCAGAATTTGACTGAATTATATCACTGGTTTTTCTGGTTCTCCAGCTCGCAGATGACATATTGTGGGAATTCTCAACCTCCATAACCTTGTGAGCCAACTCTTACAATAAATTTCCACTTCTATATGTTTATATATATTCTATGGTTCTATTTCTCTAGAGAATCCTGACTAATACACCTGGATAACAAAGTGCAAATTAAGTGCACATGGAGGAACTTTCCTGAGACATAGGAGGCTGCCCCAATCCCCAGGAGGAAGCAACTCATCCCATCCAGGCAGCAGGCATGAGCACATGCAAACACACACACACGCACACACACACATACACACACAAGTAATTTGAAAATGCGCTCAAGCTCAAACTCTCACTCTCTGCCTTATTGTTCATAACAGCAGTGATTTCTACATGGCATGTTATACATCCTTTGCCATTTATGATCTCTTTCCTCCCATTAAGACTAAATCAAACAGGGGCAGTGAGTCTATTTAGTTATTTTGTAGATCACAGGTTTTACACTAGAGCTTTGCATGTAGTAAGTGCTCTAAAAATAGAATGACCAAATATTTTTCCCTCCAAACTGGAACACATCAGGGAATGAAAAGGATAATATTAATAATTATGATAAGACAACAGGAGAAATATGTGCTGAAGACAGAAATGGAGGATTTAAAAGTTAAGATGAACTGATCACTTTTGCATTTTAAACAGATCATTGTGACTAGAATCTCATGATTGGATTACGAGGAGAAAGGATTTGGAATCTTAAGCTAATCGTGCTAATTTATTGCAGTGTAGCACCTAAAAGTGGTATCTTTGCACAAGAGTAGTTAAGTAGAGTGGCCGGTCCCGTGGCTTAGTGGTTAAGTGTGTGTGCTCCGCTGCTGGTGACTGTGGTTCGGAACCCCAGGTGGGCTTCTCCAGCCATGCTGAGGCCGAGTCCCACATACAGCGACTAGAAGAATGTGCAGCTATGACATACAACTATCTGCTGGCGCTTTGGGGAAAAAAAACAGGAGGTCTGGCAATAGATGTTAACTCAGAGCCGGTCTTCCTCAGCAAAAACAGGAGGATTAGCATGGATGTTAGCTCAGGGCTGATCTTCCTCGGTGAAAAAAAAAGAATAGTTAAGTGGATGGATTGAAAATATTTCATGAAGCAAAGTTTTAGTGTTTGAATTTTATATGTATATGAATATAAATTATATATTGTACACAAAATATATGTGAGCTCTTTTTGTGTGCAAAGCCATATGTGAACACTATTGTGGGAAAATTTGGAAAATCCACATTAGTCTTGTCTTCATGGAATATCTAATTTAGTGAGAAAGAACTAAATCTTGAAAGAAATAGATAATAATGCACATATAACTAAAATAGAAAAAAATCATCAAAGAGGAAAAATGGAGTTTTGTAATTTAGGTTACTGGAGCAGGAGTGTTCACTGTGTGGAAGTGATATTTTGTATGAGGTCTGAAAGGTGAGTAGAAATAAATCAGAAGTGGATAACCTGTAGGTAGATTCAGAAGGGTGGATGGATGGTTCATTGATATGTGAGTGTGGGGTGGCAGGGTGTCCAGAGTGACACCCAGGGGTAGACAGGTTATTACCAAAAAGAAGTGAGTTTGGGGACACTGAGAGAGAAGCCAATTATTTGGGTAAGTCACTTGTTCAACTTGGGACCTGGTCAATGTGAGTTATCACTAATGTGGTGAATGTGCAGGTAGATAAATGGGTCTGGGGTTCAGAGTTAGGTCTCTGCTGATTCTTTGGAAATGTTTGGCTCATTAGTGGTATTTGAAGCCAGGGAAATGGATGGGGTTGCCCCAGAAGGAGGGTGCAGATGGGGAACAGGTGCCAGAGCAGTGCTGAATTTGGGAAGCATCAGCCATTGTGGGGTGGTAATAAAGAGAAGCCTAGAAGTTGCTCAGGAAGTTTAGACAGGCAAGAGCAGGACAGTGTAGGATGGTGGATCCCAAGGACAAATGGTCTTTTAAAAGGACATTGGAGTCCGCAATCTCATGTGCTACTGCAGAACATGTCAGAAAAATCATGACAAGTCCCCAGTGGATTAGTAAGAGACATGGCTTGTGAGGTTAGCAAGAGAAGCATCCACAGAATGGGGATAGGATTGGGTGGACACTGTGGAAACAGAGGCATTGGGATATATGTGAACTTTTCACAATGGATCCCTGGCAGGAGGAGGAGAGGAGGGACGTGGAGGGTGAGGACTATTAGGAACGCTGGCTGAGAGATTGGTTTGTAGATGGCAGAGATTTGTGCATATTTGAAACTTGAGGGATGGTTCCTGTAGGGAAGTTATGGAAAGCACAACAAATATTGAGGGCATAATGTCATTGAAATGGAAGGATAAGATAAAAATCAGAGTGTTTTCAGCCAAAAAATCAATTTCTTTGGCTATAACAACAGAAAAGTTGTGATAAATGAATTCCTTATGAGGAATATTTGTAGATCTGATGACTAGAGAGTGAAATAGTTCTTGTCTGGTGGTTAACAATTTATCTGTGAAATATGGAGGAGGTCGGAATATAGAGATTTATGGAACTCAAGAAATGGAAAAAATGAGCAAAGCATTCAGGAAGCATTAGAGAAATGCATATAGGTCCACTGGTTGCTGTTGATTCTCTATTGGGATCCACAGGCTCCTGGTCCATTCTCTGTTCAGTGCAAGTGTCAACATGACATGGCAGGTATTTGAAATCATCTGAAGTGTGCAGGGTGGATATGATGGCAATAAGGAATCTGGGAGTTGGTCAGTGGATGATTGAAATGATGGACTGTGAATCTGAAATTACTAGAAAGGATTAGGAGAAGAAAAGTAAGAGGCTTGTGAAGATATTCCTACTGGAGTAATCTACTTTATTGAAGAACGGTTATTTAGAGTGAATTTCTTTGTGTAAAAACTGGAAATGTGGAAATTTGTGTTGGGAATATGGTGTTTGTGAATTACTGACTGGTGAGCAGGAGAACTTTGGGTGAAGATAGGATCGGGGTGTGGAAGTGAATGACTAAGAATGGAGTAGTGAATAATTTCATTAGAGATGAGGCACTGAAAGGAGCTCTGGAGTTCTTGGAACTCTGTGTCCCAATAACAGTGGGCTGTGGGACACCAGCATGTGTGTATTTGACCATGACAAAGAGCAGAGGAGAGGAACGTCCTGAAGCAACATGGCGGAGGGAAGTTGGTCTGGATTTGACACTGGATAATGACCTTGAGCTTTCTGTCATTGTCTCACATCAGCTTGATGATGTCACTGAGTCCTGTTCTCCATGTGTGGTCCCTGTACCAGCAGATGATCATCACCTCTTAGAAATGAAAATTCTCTATTCCTTCCCCAGACCTACTTGGTTTGAGATCCAGCAATCTGAGTTTTAAAAACTCCCAAATGATTGTGATGCACAGTGTGATTTGAGACACATGTCTCCAGGGAGAGAAGGAGGGTGGAATATCCACGTGAGTTGAGAAGGTTCTCCATGGATAGTAGTATTCATCCTCCATTTTGTTGAAATTTCACATTTTATTTTGTTTTGAAAGAGAAAGCTCCAAAAATATTCCCCGACTTCCTAGTGGAAACAGTAAGATCATGAAACTAAACCCTTTCAGAAAACTGAAGATCTATGCACTCTGAAGCCTAAGCAGCTGCATATTCCAGAGGCCAGTTGCTGGAATAACTTCCCATCCTGGTGGTGAGGTCAGGTGCAGTCAGTGGGAGCAGACCCTGGAGAAGCTGCAGCAAGTCTGTGGATACCGCAGACTGCAGGAACTCCAGGCCTGCAGCAGTAAAGGAGAATATTTAAGTTCTTTGGAGTCGCAAATACCTTCGAAACAGTCACACAACCTGGTCCATGTGAATCCCTGGACCATGCTGGGGCCGAGGGATCTGCACACCAGCCCTGAGCCCACCGTGGCTCGCTGTAAATATTGGGCAGAGATGAGTCCAGGAATGGGTCTGGGTCGCTCACAGACCCTCTGCAGGCATCTGGCATCTCCTAGAGATATCAGGAGACAGACACAGAACGTGAAGAAAAGCATGGGAGAGACTGACTGTGGTCTCGAGGACAGACGAGATTGCTGTGGAGGCAGAGAGAGCAAGGAGCCAAGAAAGGCATCCTGAAAACTGTGAGGAAAGCAACATCAGTGCTGAAGAAAAGGAGAGTGGTGCCGTTGAGAAATTCCCCATTAGACAGGCTTGACTCTCACAGCATCTCTTTGTAACGTCCATCATGATCTTGACCTTTCATGGGAAACCTCAATTTTTCTTTACCATGAGTTTTCTCCTTTTTATATTAAAATTGATAGGATAATTGAAGCTGAGAAATTAGTGTTTTGAACTTACATTTGTTTTTTCTAGAACTTACACTCAATGAAGTGATGATATCTAATAGAATGAGATTTGTCTTTGAATGTATATTAAATCCGATTCCATAAATTTTTATTATGATTTTGCATCTAATTTTATTTATTTATTTATTTATTTGCTGAGAAAGATTTACCCTGAGCTAACATTTGTTGCCAATCTTCCTCTACTTTTTGTGTGGGTCACCATCACGGCATGGCTGCTAATGAGTATTGTAGGTCCATGCCTAGTAACTGAACCTGGGCCACCAAAGCAGAACATGCCAAACTTAACCCCTTGGCCAGGGGCCAGTACGATTATTTTGCATCTAATTATAACATAAAATCCATCAGTCTTTCTCTTCATGGTCACATGGTAATTCAGACATAGGTGATTTCTATATCATGAATTAAGTATCTCTTATCTGTTACCTGGCAAACTTGTGTAGCTTTGATTTTGGAATCTCCAGAATGAGCATACCCCCGGGGACATTATTTTCCACTTAGAGAACCTTGGCAGCAGGCTCATTGCCTTCCTTCCCACACTAGATCCAGAGTCGTGGAAATGTGTTTGCCTTGCACACAGCACAGAGCACATAGGAATTACTCAGCAAACATGTGATAAGTGAATATTTGGTGGCATCATCAGGTCATTCACAGAAGCCAGACTGAGAGAGAGCTTCCTTAGGTCAGGAAGGAGAAGCATTCCTTTATATTTGTGATGTTTTAATTTGTAACATTGTAATGTGGACACCAAGTATACTGTTTTTATCAAAATTGTGTTCTGAAGGTTTTCAAAAATCTCTAAAGCTCAGAATACAGAAAAATAAATCTCTGTGAACCTGTTACTTGTTTCAAACATTGTCAACTCGTATACCATCTGGCTTTCATTATCCTCACACCAAGACCCCAAGAATTAACCAGAGGAGATGGCTGAGAGCACATCATTTCAGCTGTAAATATTTCAGTTTCTCTTACAGATGAGGGATTTTTGGAACACAAACACAATAACGTTATCACATACAAAAATAAAAATGTCATGCGGATAATCAACTATCTAGTCAGCAGCCAAAGTCTCCCAGTTTTGTCAAGGTTATTTCCTGGTTTTACATTTTATTTGAGTGAGCATCTTTATGAAACCCTTCTTTGTAATTGGTTGATCTGTTTCTGAAGTCACTTTTAATCTCTTAGTAGTTCATGCATCTTGGGATTTGGGTGGGATATGAGTGTGTGTGTTTGTGTTGTTTACAGAGATGTGTGAATTCTTTCTTTCCTGGATGGCAGTGCCTTGAAAGGAAGGGCCTGGACTGTGGGAACTAGGATTTCTACTCTGCTTCTGGCTGAACTGAAAAGGCCTCCCTGGGTGACACTTGCAGCCTTCAGAAAGGAGGGGAAAGCGGTACCAAGGATTTCAAGACAATGGCCCTTGTCTTCCAGGGTGTTTCCAGGGCATGATGTTCAAAATGTCGGGTGCTAACCCTTTAGCTCCAGGTCGTCGGGTGGGTTCTCGACATGAGCTCTGAGCAGTGTCTTTTAACCACCCACCTGGGGAGCATTTCACCATTTTAATTGGTAAGGTTTTGTCTGTGGTGTCTAAGATTGGTGACATTCCCCTGCTGGTCCCACTTCTATAACTGCCCCTCTCCTGCCTCATCTTTCAAAACTCCCAACAGGAAAGTTTCACATCCCTGTAACACAAATTCATATAACCACAGCACAGACTGGGGAAAAGAACACAGCTGTCCCAGGAGCTACGTGCTCTATTCCCTCAGGCCCAGCTGCCCCTTTGGGACAAGTCAGTAACAACACGAGTGAGTGTGTAAACTAGTGATTGTCTGAGACCAGGGACCTCAGAACCACATGGGCCCAGATGTCACCCAGGGCTGCAAGGGACGGTGTGGGTCATTCAGTGGACAGGATTAAGGTCTCTTGTCCTGGCAAACCAGAGCTTAGCCCTGATCCATCAGGCCCAGCTGGGGAGGAATGGCTACAGTGTACCTGACAGAAAGGCTAGGGGCCTTCTAGGGAATTTTTGCCCATATAGAATCATACAAAGCTGTGCAGGGATGCTGTAAATCCTAGTTCACAGGGAGCAGTGAGGTTTATGGAACAAAATCCTGTTGTAGGTTTAAAAGCTGCATCATGAATCTTTCCCTCTGGATATGAAACAAGTAGGAAAAGGACTTCCAAGAGCATGGGCCAGGATCACAGGAGGATTCCAATCTAGGCAAAGGGTGAACAGGGAGCCCTTGAGGCGGCCTGATGGGGATGTCCTGTGCGCCCTTAGTCCATCTGCATATGGTCTTCCTCTGTCCTTGTCCGTTACACATGCAAACTTTTATCTTTTTACATTTTTATCTCATTTAGTGTTGATGCAAATACAGAGACTGGTTAGAAAATGGCAAGTTCCAATATCTGATCAAAGAAACCACAACAAGAGAAACAAAAAACATTCCTTCTTCCTGGAAAGCTGTAGAAAGACAGCCACTGTCCTGGGGAAGGACATGGTCTTGGTAGGTGCTATTTGAAAGACACCCACATTTCAGTGGTTATTGCTCTCCTTGGGAAAGTCCCTCCAACCTCTACATCCAGGGAGATCTGAGGGGCTGTCTCTGCTCCTGGCCCAGGTGACCCACACAGAAATGCACCTGTCCTCTGAGGAAGGGAGACTTGAGAGTTTCATTCAGTAGCCAGGGAGGAGGCTGGCCCTCCTCCCTTCTCCCACATACAATAAGCTGTGAGCATACACAAGTTCTTAATTCAAGGAGGAAAGTGAGATTCTGTGTCTTGTTTACATGAGCATAAGAAGTGAAAGAACCACACCACAACACCCAGGCTGTGACAGAAACAGGATATAATGTAAGAGTCAAATCTACCATTTACTAGTAAAGAAATAATATCACTCCTCCCCAATTGGTTAACAGTCGCTGGGGTGCAGATTTCAGGGAGTTGGAGGGGTGGTTCCCTCCCTCTGGGGCTTTAGGGGAAACCAGGGAAAGTCTTAGGATGTCTTCGTTCACTCAGGGTGGGAAGAGCTGGCCTGGTGCACCCTGGGGGCGCCAATGTCCCTGCTGGTCAGGAGGAGCTGCACTTGTGGTCTCCAGAGTGTGACGGCTCATCGCCAAGGGCGTGGCGGCTGAAGAGAAGAAACAGGCTATTTTGGGGTCCCTCCCTGAGATTCATGACACACCTCCCTGCCCCCCTGCACTCTGATGCAAACCCTGTGCCGAGTGTTCCATCCATCAACAGCACCCCATTTGTCACTGATGCAGGAGGCATCATTTAGCATCACCCATTTCAGAGGAGGCAACTGAACCCCAGAGAGGAGAGGGGAGCAGCCTGTCCCAGGCCTGGTCAGCAGTGGAGCTGGGATCCAGGCCCATGCTTAGGCCGAAGCTGTACTGAGACCCTGGATGCAGTCGCTGCTGGTCCCAACACTCACTCGGCACTAAACTGGTTGATGTCCAGTTCCTCTTTCTCTTGAAGAGCCGCATTTTGCTCGCCTTCTGGTGTGCGGGCTCCAGCTAGCAGGAGACCCAGTAGTTACAGGAAAGAGTGGACCTGTGAGCTACCAGGAGCCACACCTCAGGTGCCCCTCCCAGAGCCTGCCAGCAGCTGAGTCCCAGTGCCCCATGGGTCACCACGCTACGAGTTCTGAGGCTGATTAGCGAGCCAGACCACAGGCTCTGGAGCTGGCCATCAGAGAGAGTCTGCCCTGCCCTCACCCAACTCCTGTCCCCCTCACCTCTCATGGACACTGATGGGCTCCATGGCCTGGAACCAGGCCCCAAATAACTCTTCGGGCCCCAGGTCATACGCATTTACATTCTTCTGGAGCAGCTGGATCCTCCTGATGACTTTTAATTTCTGGGAGGAAGGACAGGATGCAGACAGGGCTTGGGTGGGGAACCCTGCCAGAGACTTGTGCGGATTGAGGATCTGGTCTGGGGTCTGTGCTAAATCGGGAACACTAATTCCTTCCCACTCCATTCAGGACTTGCCTGTCCTCACAGTTTGCTGGAATTAGTTCCTTATCTAGGAAGGTGTCCTTGTTGCCAGCCCCTCCCACACCCGCCAACGTGATGGGATTCCCAGCTTTGTGGATCTGACTGTCCCATTAAACGTAAGACCCAAGGGATGAGGGCAGAGAAAGTCTTGCTGGGGGAGGTCTGTGATTTCCACTTCCCCACCCTCCCACAGCTGCTCATCTCATACCATTTCTGGAAGTTGACCCAATTTCCCTGGAAGGGAGACAGCTAATGTCCATCAGAAACAGCCCCCTAACCCATAACCAACCCCCATCCCACCCCTTCTCAGGCTGCAAGAACATCAGAGCCCAGCAGAGCGCAGAGCTTCCACAAAGAGAACTTGACACTGGGCCAGGCTCTGGGCCCCAGAGCAGGAGGGACAGGGGAGCTGAGGCCAGAGACCTTATGTAGCACACCCTCTCTGATGACAGATGGGGAGACTGAGGCCTCAGGGAGGAAGGGACAGCTGGACCACAGAAGTGCTTCCTCACTTGCAGGGGCTCATGGCACTCCCCCAGGGGCAGGGCCTGAGGGGGAGGCTGAGTGCAGCTCAGACACAGCCTCCTGCAGCTCTGCAGGCAGGCAGCTCTGATCTTCACCAGCCCAGGGAGCCTTGTTGGGGGGCTTATGCGGAGTTTCTATTCATGCATTGCTAAGATGGGCCTGACTCCCATGCTCCCGGGGGTGGCCTTGGGGCTCTCATGAGAGGAGGTTTGCCAGGTACTGAGAGCTCAGGGCCCAGTGCAAGGCTCTTGCCTCCCAAACCTCAGGATCCTGCTCCCTGGTCCCACCTCCAGGCTCACTCGCTTCCAGATCATCCTCCATCCCAATGTTCAGCAGCTTCAGGTGATAGAGGAACGTGCCCAGGAAGGGGACGACACCCTGTGAAATCTGGGTGGGAGTGGTGAGATGAGTCCCACCTCTCAAGTGAACCCATGGACCCTCCCCCAAATCCCTTCACGCCAGCCTCCTGCCCACCACAGACTCCCACAGAGAGCAGCCTAGGACCCTCAGCGGCCTGCCCCCAGTTGCCCCCTCCAGGACCACCCAACTTCCCAAGCACCTCCCAGGGGGGCTTTTGGCAAATCCCAGAGTATGTGCTCCCTCCCCGTCTCCTCCCTAATCCATCCTGGGCCCAGCCCTTCCAGGCCTCCTCCTGGTCACTTCCAGGGCAGGCATTTCAGGCTCTGGGGCTCCAGCAGCTGGGCTTGAGGAGGAGGGACCCCTCTCTTAGGGAGGCCTCAAGCCGTGAGGAGAGAGACCGTCTCCTCTAACACCTGGACCCTCCCCCTCAGGCCCCCTCACCTGCTGCTGCTGCCTCTCCTGGGCTCCCTGGGGATCCATCTCTAGGGTGGCCCACACAGAGGTCACCTCCTGCAGGGTCTAGGACAGGCTCAGGGAGGCCATGTTCCCTTCCCCGTGTCTCCCAGGCCCCTGATACTGCACCCTGGACATCTGGTGTCTATGGCTGATCCCATTCCAGAGTGCTCTGATTCTAGATCACTCCCAGCTCCAACACTCCCTCCTCTGTGCCCTCAGGCCTGCACAGGCTCCCAAGCCTCTCTCCTCATCAGGAAAGTGTGAGGAGGACTCCCATGCCTCTCAGGGTCCCCTGAGGACTCAGTGTCATCTGACTGTCACCAGTACTCTCCCCTCCCCCCTCGAGGAGGAGGAGCACAAAGCTCCTGCACATTCCTCTCCCCCTTGTACCTCATCACCCCTGTGAGGCCTGCACCACAGATCATCTCCCTCCATTTCCCAGATGAGGAGACTGAGGCCCACAGAGGGGCAGTGACTTGCTCAGGGGCCCACAGAGGAGACCGTCCCCCCTCCCAGCCAATGGCCCTGGGCCCCAGCCTTCACTCCTCCTCCAGACACACCTCTGACAAAGGTCCTGTCCTCTGGACTCTCGGGGAGTGTTGAGGCCCTCAGTCAGCCTGAGCCATGGATTGGGAGGCACAAGGTGTCTCGGGGTCCTATCCAAGTGGATTCTTTGTTTTCCAGCCCCTGGGATTCTCTGACACCAGGCTGGACCTGAGGCCATGCCAAAGGCCTCAGCTCCCTAGGATCCCCTCAAGATGGACCCTGCACAGAACTCCTCATTTACTCACTCAGGAAGTATCCCCCTTGTGCCTCATCTGAGTGACAGTGTAGGGGGTTACCACAGCGCTGTGTAATGGTGACATTTGCATCCCTTTTTACTTGGAAACTTCTAGTGTCCTGTCAGGAAGGTCCATTAAGAATCTGTAGGTTCCCCGATAATTCTCATTGTCATCTGGGGCATATCCTTGTCAACAAGGCACCGGGCGAGACTCACTGGTTTGTCAGCAGTGACCACTATCTGGCTAGAGTGCACAGTGCCAGAGACCACACAGTTCTGTCCCAGATCCACCATTTGGCCCAAGGCTGGGCAGCCCCTGTGTCCACAAGACCTGTGTGACCTCACAGTGCCCATCCCTGGGGCAGGCAGAGTGCCCACCCCTGCGAGGTACAGTGAAGACAGAAGGAGCAGCAGGGGTCTGGCTTCCTGAGGACAGGCTGGGCTGCTGTAGGAAGAAAGGAACCCCCACCCATTACATCCACCCGCCAGCCTGGAGGAAGAGGGCCAGCTGATGAGTCCGCATGGAAGCCAGAGACCTGCTCATTCTGCCAGCTCTTCACCTCATGGAACAGTCCAGCCGACATCACTGTATCCCGTGACCAAGGCCTCCTGCCCCAAACAGTCCCCATCTGCCCCTGCAGCTCACACCCCCCCGCTTCCTGTCAAGCTGGACAAGACAGACCGTTATTTCTCAGGGAACCTTAAGTGAAAAACTTCCCAAAGCACATCCTGCATGGTCTCTCCCCACCTCACCTCCCCTCCTTCCAGATATGCAGCCTCCACTCTCCTCCTTGAGCAGCTTCCTGCTCTCCCGCTGGCTTGTTTTCATCAACTTTTTAAGTTTTGTCCAGTTCTTCCTGAGGAGGGAAAAAAGGAAAGAGACACTGTGGAGTGGTTTGAGGGTAAATCCCTTTTGTTTGAAAACCCAGAAGATCCAGACAGCCTGGATGAGCGTTTTCACTGTGTCCTCTGAGCCCTGAGGTGTCTGGGACTGGGGAGGGGGCTCTTCTATTGTCACCTGGGGCCTCCATTCTCTTATCTTCTCAGCAAATGTGTTTTAAACAGTCTTAATTTCATGTGGACAGAGAGTTCTGTTGTTGAAAACACTTGAAAATCTTCAATTTGGTTCAAACCAGGATCTGTCACTTAGGGAAACTGATTCCTGAAGCAGAACCACTGGCCTAAGTTTTCAGAAAGAATCCAAGCCTCCCAACCAGGTCAGACCATATCGCCAGGGTTTGCTGTCTCCCAGCAGGTCCCAACTGACTGAAGGGCAATGCCAGCCCTGTGTGGGGTCTGGTCCACCCAGGTGGTGCTAACATGGAGAGAGGCCTACCCACCTGGACACCCATCTCCATGTCTCATTCAAACGCTGAATGGAGGGGACCTGCAGTGCCCAGAGGATCGCATGGAGTGAGGAAAGGTTCCTCAGACCTTGGCATTCCTGGGGAAGGGAAGAGAATTAGCTGTGAGGGGGAGCTGGAGCCATGCTTCCTCTGGCTTCTGTTGCCTCATTGATGTCTCCTATCCTGGATGAGACAGCAGCTCAGGGAACCCGGGAAAGGCACAGCTGGAAGCTGATGAAGAATACTTCTAGGGAGGAGGATTTTAGCTCAAGGCAAAGAAGGAGCCCAGTAAGGGGTGAGCTTCCCACCACTGGGACCAGGAGTCAGGTCATCGAGGCACTGGCAGGAGGGGCCTAAGGATTGTGCAAAGGCTCAGACCACAGACTTCAAACATGAGAATTGAGAAAGGAGAAGGGGCAGTTCCCCTGACTCCAGAAAGGGGCTCTCAGGGCCTCCCACTTCTTACCTTGGCCACCTGGATGCAGAGCTCCACCACCCTGGCCCTGTCCTAGGCCGTCATGCTCAGGTCCACAATGCAGGTGGTGACGACACATTCGACCACTCTGTTAAAGTGGGTCGTGGTGGCATGGATGGTGGGTGCCAGGTGCTCATTGCCCCTGTTGTCACACTGGGACAAGATGGAGTCCAGGAAGTCGTGGGGCATCACTTTCTTGAAGAGCTCCTGGAGAGGACGTGGCGTGTCACACAGTCCTGCCACAGCCCAGCTCAGCGTCCGCAGCCCCCAGTCCCAGGCCGGGTCAGTGGTGAGAGCTAGAACTCAGGAAGCTGAGAATGTGCCCTGAGGCTTGTGGGAGTCCCTGGGTGTTGCCTGTGTCCCCTGAGGTTACCCAGCATAGGATGACCCAGGACCCGATACTGTGGCGCTGGGAAGTGGCATTTGCTCGCCGACCAGTCTCGCTTCCTCCAAGCACCAGAACTCGGCTCCTGCTTGACCATCTCTAGGGGCATCTCCCACCCAATCTGACCATCCTGGGGTCTGACTCCTCTTTCAGATGCACATTCTCCCAAGGCAGCAACAATCACAGGCTTTGTTTGTCTGCCTTGCAGTCATGTACACATGAGGTGCTTATTAGTGCTGAGGCTGTTGAGGCCTCCTGGGCAAATGAGTGAACTACCCAAGGACGAGACAGCACTTCACTGTGCTCCCCTCTTTCACCAAAACACAGACTCTGCCCAACGTCCTCTCTGCTCCACCTCGTCCATCTGCACAGCCACTCTGCATGGCAGCTGCTCTCAGTGTCCATCTCTACTGTCCACATGAGGACAGCAAAGGCTTGGGAGTTAAGAAAGCTGCTCAGGTCACATGAGGGTAAGCAGGGAAGCTGGACCGAGATCATGGGATTCTGGATCAGGAAATGGCAGGTGTGGGGCAGCTCATGGCACAGGGAAGGCCGACCCCACCTGCCGTGAGCGCCCCGCTGTTCACCACATCAATCAGTGTCACCTGCTCTGTCACCAGCCTGGGAGGGAACTCCAAGAAGTCATGCTTCTCCTCCCTCAGCAGGTTCTCGCTGGTCACATCCCAGCGGCAGGTGGGTTCTGGGGCTGGATCTAGCTCTGCTGTTATCTCTCCAGTTGGAGTGAGGATTCTCCCTGGAGCCAATGGTCCAGCTGGCTCCAGCTCAGGAGCTGGCACTGGGGCTGGAGCTGATGTTGGTGGTGGCTTTGGCCCTGGAGGGACTGATGGAGGTGACACTGGCTCCAGCTCTAGCACAGGTGGTGGAACAAGAGCTGGAGCTGGATCTAGCCGTGGACCTGGCCCTTGCTCTGGCTTTGGAGCTGGAGGGAGATCTGGAGATGATACTGCAGCAGGAGAAAGAAACAGTTTCACTCAAGCAGCTGACCTCCCCCGTCCCTGTCAAAGCCAGGAAAGACACCACTGCCTTTAAGGGAACCTAGCCTTTGAAGACCCTGCAAATTATCTTCCCAGACTGCAGTCTCCTCACCTTCCAGACCTGCCTCAATGGGCCTTGGATGCTCCAGCTGGACCTGGAGAAAGTATGCATGGACCCCAGCTCCAAGCCAGGCAAGCTGAGATGCAGAGAGGTCAGCTTCATCCTGAAGCAGGGAAAGTGCATGGGCTCCCAGAAATCCTGCCCTGGGTCCAGGCAGGTTCCCAGCAGAGAAGAGATGGCACTGGGGGAGGCAATTTGGCAACAGAGTCAGAGGCCTGGCCTTTCCCTCCACACTTCTCATACAAGACACCGATGCCTGCCCCTTCCCATCCTGGGGATGAACCCCTTCTCATACAGCACGTTGAACACAGAGACTGTCGTGACTCTCTTCCTGCTGACACTCTTCTCCTGAAGGGCCTGGGACACAGCCCAGCCCAGCCCTCCATGTACTTTTGCAACAGTATTGAGCAGAGGCCGGTTTTTGAGCGGGTTGCTCCTGTCTTGGGCCTGGAGGTGGTGGTCAGAAGAGGTGGATATGGAGAAGGGGAGACAGATTTAGATGGGTCTGTGATGGGAATGGGTCTCTTGGAGACCACTCAGCCTAGCCACCCCTCTGCTTCCCAGGGGTCCTGGCACCCATCCATAGTTCTTTGACTCCTGTCTTCCTGGAGTGGAAGCCACCAGAACTCAGCTTTCCCTTGGGAATCAAAAGATGTGTGAGACACAAGGTTCTGACAGGCCCGCCCCAGCCACAGCCCCCATCTCTCCCTCCACAACTTGTTCTGTAGAGACAGGAAGCCCTTCTTCTGGACCCAAAGACCACTCACTTTTTTAGATGGGCCTGTGCTCTGCCCTCCTGGCTGGAATAAGGGAAGATGCCTCCAGCTATAAAGGAGGCTATCAGGGCATCACTTGGGATGTACCATGGAAGACAGGACCTGTGAAAGATGTCTAATGTCACTGTCTGATTCTCAGACGACAATTGAGGCACAGCGATTGTGTCTCCTTCATTCACTGACTTTACTAAGTGTCTCCAAAAGTTCTGCATGTAGTAGGTGCTTAATCTACACACTTGAATGAATGAAGTCCAGCCAGACCATCCCAGACACTTGAGTGGGCCTAGGGCCTCTCTGCTGCCCCAGAGATCCTTAATTGGCTACCCCAAGGAAAAGGATCAGGACCAGCTGGATGGATTCTCAACTCCTTGACAGGGTGCTTTCCATGTGCTTTTCCACACTCAGAAAAGCCACATCCTAGAGATCAGTGAGGCAGACTACTTTTGACGGAGAAGAGAAAAATAAACACCATGGACAACCATAACATGTCTACAGCCCTCTCTGTAGATCCAGGCACCAGGTAAGCACCTGCCATTGCTGATCCCATTAGTCCCTACAAGATCACCATGAAATTTATCCCCCCCCCACTTTTCAGAAGAGCAAACTGAGGCTCAGAGAGATGCGGGGATTTGCCCAAGGTACACAGCTGGCAGTGGGCAGAGTCACCACTGTGCTGAGGAGGGAGTGGCTACTCACCTAGTAAACAGTTGGTCCAGGACCCGGTGGGATGTGTCTAAGGCCGAGTAGTTGATCATGAAGGAGGTGAAGCTGGACATGTTCCTACTCAGGAAAGCTGGTGCCGTGGACTCTGTCAGATTCTCCACCATGCCTGCCTGGAGGGCACCCATCCTGCAGGCCTCATTTAAATTCACAGTGAACTCGTCCTCACACTGGGGGAGAGGAGGAGGGACATACAGTCAGTGATATCACAGTGAACCACCAGGAGGACTGAGGTGACTTTCTACTCTCCTGTGTAGCTGGTGGGGAGGAGTGGAGGTCCAGATTCCTTTGGGAGTGGGACTGTGGGGTACTCTAGTGAGAAAATTCTGGGGGTGGGGAGTCCAGGGGGTTCTCAGATTTGAGTCTGCATTCTAGCACTGCCATGGTCATCTCAGAGTCCTGCGTGTGAAGACCCCTCTGCACCCACACTCACCTTAGAGCAGCCCTTGTTATTGATGGACTGGTGAACTTGTGTTCTCTCCAGGGAGAAGGTGAACTGGAAACCATCCACCAGCTCCTCGATCATCTCTTGGGTGCAGCTCTGCAGTGACAGTGCCCAGCAGTCAGGCCAGGAGGGATCAGGGGCCTGCCTGGATTTTGCCACACGGAGAAACCCCGCCACAGATCAGGCACAGAGGGGAATCTGCATAGACTCCACCAGGGAAGGAATGCGAGGACACTTTGAGGGCCCGGCATTCACATGCAGATAGAAGAGCTTGGTCCCCAGCACTCACCTTCCTCTCCTGCAGCCAAGATCTTGAGTATGAACATGACACACTGCCTGACTCTCACCCTCTAGCTTCCTGCTCCTGCCCAGGCTGGGTCCTCCTCATCCCCACCTTCCCTAACTCCACCTCCCCCCCACACACACACAATGAGTGTCAAGGGGTGTCAGGCTGTCCTTTGGGATCACAGTTCTGGCCTGATCTAGAGTGGCCTGCCCTGGCCCACACTGTTACCTGATGGTTCCTCCTGCCAAAAGGCCAGAGATATTCGAGGTGATGGCTGAGCCAATGTCTAAAGTGACTTAACATGCTCTCATTCTGGGCTTTCCGGGGGCAATAGCCTCAGAAAGTCACGGGACAACATGAGAACATCCTGCTCTGTCGAGTGTCTCCACTCAAATGAACTGGACAGGAGGCTGTGATTACAATGTGGGTGTCTGGTAACCAGAGTTCGAAGTTCTATTGAGTGCTGTCACCAAGGAAGTGAGGTCACTTCTTCAAGGTTCTATTACTTGCACCCTTCATTCAATCAGAACCACCCAAAGCCCCCTCTAGGCTGTTGGCTGCTCTCCCTCCTTGCCCATGTCATCTCCATCGCTGTACACAAATACCCATCACTACCCTCCCCACAGCTCCTTGGGAGTGAATCCAGGGGCCCAGCTTTGAGGAGACAGAGCTGAAGTCAGACATCTTTTTTCCTACCAGTTCTGTGTCCTGGAAAAGCTGCTGTGCCTCTCAAGATCTCCCCAGTCTCCCAAGCTGCACAATGAGGATTGGGCTAAAAACAGCTTCCTAGGGACCTTGTCAGGGTACATGTGATAATACGTACAACACCTGTGGGCTGGTGTCACATTTGTCTAATGTACACACTTAGAGATGGAGGAAGTACAAGAAGGAGTAAGACATCACATAGAATACCAGTCAGAACTTCTCTGGGTTCCAGATGTGTGATCTTGGGAAAGTCACTGCCCCTCTGGGCCTCATTTTCAGGTCTGCATCCTGAAGGGGTTGAAATTAGAGGAAATTCAGACATTGTGATCCACTGGCATTAACCCTTCCACGGTCCCCTGTTTTACTCAGAATCAGTTCCGAGTGCCTCACATTGGCCTATGTAATGGGCAGCCTCCACAATGGCTGCAATGCTCCCTGTCTCCTGAAGTGCACATCTTTTTGTCATCACTAAGTGGTCAGTATCTGGCTTCTGAACAACAGAACACAGCCAAGGTGATGGGATGTCACTTCCAAGTTTTAATTACAAAACATCTGTCACTTCCTGCTTACTGGCTTACTTGGGTTCCCTACTTACCTCCCTCCTTCTGTTTCCATCTCTCTCTCTCTCTCTCTCTCTCTCTCGCTCTCGCTCTCTATCAAATCACCAGAACTTGGAATGCAAGTGCTGATGTTGTCAGTTGCACTATGTAGAGGCTCCATAGGAGAGAACTGAGGGGGTGTCCAGCCAACAGACAGACAGGAGCTCAGACTCTCAGTCCAAATGGATCCTGACAAAACCCATGTGAGTGATCTTGGGTGGGAATCCTCCCCCATTTGAGCCCTGTTGAGACCACAACCCTACTTCACAGAGACTTTGACGCAGAGGCAACCAGCTAAGCCATATCAGATGCTTGGCTCACAGAAATTATGAGATGTTATATATTTGTACTGTATAGGTGGTAGGTTTTGGAGTAATGTTGTCACAGAGGAACAGAAAGTAACAGTCTACCATGTCCCAGGATCCAGCCTGATCACCCTCCTCTCTCTCCTCACTCTCTCTTCTCAGGATCCCTCCAGCCACACTGGCCACATTTCTTACCTTCCCTAGTCAAACTCGCTACTTCCTGTGAGTCTCTGCACCAGGGAGCCTTCTCCTTGACACACTAACTGTTCCCAGACATACGCAGGGGTACTTACACTTGTCATTCTGGTCACAGCAAAGGTCTTAAATGCCTCAGAGAGGCCATTCAGAACCTCCTAGCACAGTCTCTACCATCACAGATCTTACATCCAGAAAAGCATTACATGATTTCCTCCTCCTTCCTCCCATTGAGATAAAATAAGTGCACAGGGAAGGGCTGTCTGCTTTGGCTGATGCAGAGGCAACTCCTTCTGGTTATACCAGGAACACGACTGTCTCTTCCAGGCTGAATTTTTCCCACCACGAATCCATTGTTTAAGGAAACCATCAATCCCTCTCTTTCATGGGTCTGGTTTCCCAAAGAACACAGTGAACCACCCCCACTCCCTGTGCTGCATCACCATAAACCCACAACCAGAAGATAAGCACCGGGTTAAAACACCACCAGATCCTGAATTCAGTCACTGCTGAGAACTTCCCATCAATGTTGTCATTCAATGGTGACTCATGAGGACACCTTTCCCCTGAGATCCACTCCCAGCCTGTCCTCAGCTTCTTACAGTAACACTGAGATTTCCTCAGAGTCCTCCTTACCTGGGCAAGAAACATTCTGAAATGTTCTCTGTATTAATTTTCAGGGACTGGGGACATTGGTAGATGTAATTTGAGTGTGTATGTGCAGTAGTTTCTACGCAGGTATTCTATTTTTCAGACACAGATAAAATAGTGTGTCTACTCAATGCACCAAGAAAATGAAGAACTGATCAAATTTTTTCATGATGTGAAGTCTTTAGAGAGTAAATATCGTGGTTAAGAGCACAGAGTATGGAGCTAACACCTCATGTCCAAATTCCAGCTCAATCCCTTACTAGATATTTGTATTGACTGAGTTATTTACCTGATTGGTGCCTCAGTTTCTTCATCACTCAGTTGGCAATAATGATCAACATACTTACATTGTAGGTTTATGGAGAGTATTAAAGGAGTTAATATTTGAAAAATGCTTGGAACACCTAGTGTATTGCCAGTGCCGTACCTATATACTAGAAATAAAATTTAGAAATTCTTCTGACACTGCCTGTGAGCCCCAGAGGGTGAGACTGTTGCCTGGATGTATGTAGAATGCACTCCATGACATACGATGAATAAATGAGTGAACAAAATTGGTGAATGCATTACCAATGTCACCTATGTCATCCTACAGGCATTCCCAAGCCGAACCACAGGCAGACATTCCTGCTTTGTCCTGCATCACATTCCCTGGAGGAATCACTGGGGCTTCTTCGACGCTGGTAACTGTGCCACTATAAGAACCACTAAAGGTTCTTTTCTGTCAGCAAACCCCAGTCTTTGTCCAATTGCTGCAGCTCACAGGGTCTGCGCTCTGAACCTTGTCTTCACTCAAGGGAGAAGTGCCATCCCCAGAGCTAGGCACACACAGAGCCTGAGCCTTGGTGAAAATGATTCCCTGGTCCTGGGGCAGGTAGAAGATCACAGGGACAGAGTGGAATTTGGGGAAAATCCTCCAGGTGTTGTCAGAAGGGATGGAGGCAGGGAATGTTTCAGCAAGGACTAGTCTGGTTGGTGGGCCTTGGTGGTTAAATAGTAGGGGGACTGGGAAGTTTCGTAGGTTCTAACATAATACAATCAATATGACGGTCATGAAATCAGAATCAGCCTAATAAAGGCCAAATTAACCCAATGTCAGCTGTTCTCTGACTCTCTAATCCAGTAGTGACTTATAATAAGGGTATTCGTGTTATATCATCTCCTTTTCATTGATTGGCTAGGGTAATTATTCTTTACATAGCCTGTCTATTTTTACATAGTAAAGAAAAGGTGTTCTTTAAAACAACCTTCCTTGGAAAAGTCTCCCTAACATATTGAATTAATAACAGAAGCCAGGACAGGAAATTCACCACATATCTTGAGCTTTAGTCTCTGGTTTTAGATCTTCCTAACTGGTAAATTACCTTGACTTCTGCCTTCTTTCTTGAGATTAGTCCACTTAGGACTAAGTAGGAGTGCAACCTCATGCCATGTGAGAAGTGGTGACTCTAGGAAGAGATTTTTTTCATTCTGTCAGTGTGTGTTTGTGTGTGTGTGTGTGTGTGTGTGTGTGTGACAGTTTTTGCTGCATCTTGCAGTGTGGGCCAGTGTAGACTCCTTTTCTAGGGAAAAAAATTTCCCTAACCACTTTCTCTGGAATTTATTTTCACTGATGGTTTCATTGGCACTGTCCAATAGTAACATTAAGCACTCTATATTACAGAATTTAATTTTTTTCTTAGTAGCCACATTTTAAAAAATGAGAGCAAACAGGTGAAACTAATTTTAATAGTATATTTTAACCCACTAGAACCAAGATATCATCAATGTGGGTGCAGTCTATACAAAACTTAATAATGAGAGAGTTTACATTTTTTTCCTGGGTTTCATAAATCCAGTGTGTACTTCCCACTTACAGCACAATCTCCATTTGGAAGTTGAGTTTTTTCAGACATACATTCTCTGTACTGAGATTTAATGTTCACAGTTGTCAAATAAGAGTCACTAGGAGTGGGGTGGATGATAATTTCACTACTGATTTAAACTCTAATGGAGCCATGAACACCAACAGGTCAATAGGTTAATCAAATGAATCGTCATATAGTACAGAACAATGGTATGATTTGGGATTTAGAAAAAGACTGGGGACCGTGTGTCCTGACAAGGAGCACCAGAGCTTTTCTTGTTGAGAGTGACAAGGACAAAAAGAGAATAAAGTCATACTCATAAGTGTCTAACAACATGGGGGAGAAGAAATGACCTGCCGTAGTCCTGAGTTTTGACCGCGAGCTTTCTGTTCTTGACCCAAATCTCTTTGATGATGTCCCAGGACACAGGTCAGATTAATCCCCACAGGGAGAGAGGGAGGGTAGAAGTACAAGGCATCTGACATAATTGTCCTAGGAAGGAAGGCTTCATTTATCACACTGATCCACATTCATAATTTATTTTTATAGGGTAAGAGGAAAAGAAGTATGATGGTCAAATCATCACAGAGGAAGCGACATGATTGTGGAAACCAATCCAACCCAAAGCCTGGTTTGAGCATCTCCATCCCTTTGAGGATGTCCAGTTACATATTCAAGAGGCCAGTTACTAGAATCACATCCTAGCCTGGCAATGAGGTCAGATACCATCAATGGGAGGAATCGTTGGAGCAGCCCCAACAACTCTGCTGGCAGAAGAGACTGCAAGGTCTCCAGGCCTGCAGAGTGCAGGAGAACCGTTAAGTCCTTTGGACCTTGCCAAATCCCTGCTGAATCTTGCACCTAGTTGCACACCTGCATCCCTGGCAGGTGTGCTTGCAGGTGGTCTGAACTCCAGTCCCATGCCCACCCCTGCCTGATCTTCAGATTCAGCAGAGAGGATCCCAGGAGCTTTTCTGTACATCCCACAGCTCCTTTGCAAACAACTTCTGGTGACTCAGGAAGATATCAGGAAACAGGAAGAGAAAGTGAAGATGGCAAGAGACAGACTGGCGGTAGCACTGATGCAGACAGATTCTCCCGTGAGGTAGGGAGAGTGAGAGGCAAAGAAGGACGTCCCGACAAACACGGTGATAAAAGACATGACGGGGCAGATGACATGGAGCTCACATTACATTAATGCCTCTGCAGGGCTCATTAGGTTTTCTTGCTTTGAGCTCTTGAAACTTTAATATATATCAATACTTTTCTTTTCTTTGATCCCTTTGCATGACAGAGAAGATAAGGACACTGATGCTTCTGAGGTAGGAGATTGAGTTTCACGTGAGGAGAGAAAGGTGATCTTTCCTTCCTTTCCTTTCCTGAGTGTTATGTATTTGTATTTTAAGGTCAAAAGTGAGTTATCACAGTCAGGGGATTCTTTAGAGTTTTGCCCTCACAGTCACAGAGAAAACATACCTTGTCCAAATGGATTGTCTTTTTTATGTAATATTGCAATAGATTCCAACATAACATTTCACTAAAGAGCTGTTATATCTGTCTTCTGTAAAAAGACACCTACTTCTGGGTCTCTATTTTTCTGGTATCTGTTGCAAGTTGAATCACTAGTTGCA
The DNA here is from genome assembly GCF_020826845.1 of Diceros bicornis minor. NCBI lineage: Eukaryota > Metazoa > Chordata > Mammalia > Perissodactyla > Rhinocerotidae > Diceros > Diceros bicornis. The sequence goes on from NW_026691656.1 coordinate 1,979,358, forward strand.
TACAATGAAATACTGGATTTTCCCTTTTTTTAGATTTATATGTGTTGGAAATTTGATTCATGAAAATTGATATGCCATTGCGGTATCATGCTGTCTGGAGAACGACTGTTTTCAGCATCACAAGTCTCACAATAAGCCAATGTGTTGGGATTTGTCTATTTGTCTGATAGAGTATGTTGCACTCTTCAAATCCTCTTTATCATTACTTACTTTTGTCCCACAGATTTATCAGTTTCTGAGAGCAATGTGTTAATAATAGAGTATCTTAGTACGTATATCTTCCCTAAAAAATGAGTTATTTTTTACCTAAATCTTCTCTCCTCTATTCTTCCATGTGGTAACCACCTGGAATTTTGGTTCGAATGTGTTTTTTTTTTTTTTTTTTTTTTTTGTGAGGAGATCAGCCCGGAGCTAACATCCGCCAATTCTCCTCTTTTTTTGCTGAGGAAGACGGCCCTGGGCTAACATCTGTGCCTATCTTCCTCCACTTTATATGGGACGCCGCCACAGCATGGCTTACCAAGCAGTGCGTCGGTGCGTGCCCGGGATCCGAACCAGCGAACCCCGGGCCGCCGCAGCGGAGCGCGCGCACTTAACCGCTTGCGCCACCGGGCCGGCCCCTCGAATGTGTTTTTAATGTCTTGTTATAAAACTAATACTAAATTAGAACAATGTTTTTTTCCTTTCCTTGTGACTCCTGTTATGTTTTCCTGGGTTCACATTTCTTCTTCCTGATGTACATTCTTTATCGGTTCTTTCACTGCAGGCCTGTGGGAGGTCAACTTTGAGTCTGTTTGTAAGTCAGAAAACGACTTTCATTCTTTAAGAGATAGTGCAAATAGGTGTTTAATTTAGCTTTGTAGTAATTTTTTTCCTTCTTTGTCAAGTTATTTAATATTTCTGTTCCTCCACATCATTACCTTAAAATGGGAATAAAACCCTAAATATTGTGACTGTAACTGAGATAATACACGCAGAGCTTGCCAGTCATGTTGCTTAGGAGATATTAAATAGTCCATAATGATAAAGATTATTAACCATTATAATGATATCATAATAATGTAATATATAATAATGATATATTAAAATATAATAATAATTATGTATTAATTTATAATTATAATGTGCAGTGTATAATGTATAATGCATGCAATGTATATTAATAATATATTAATATTATTAATCATTATAATCCTCAGAGTGTGCATTCTCAGAGAATCACTGCTTAAGATTGACAATGTGAAGCTCAGACACAAAAAGTATGAGAGAGTGGCATGACTGTGAAGTTAATTCTCAGCCCTTGGGTATCTTCAGCTGTGGTTGTCTGCAACAGTGTGTACAGATAATGTAATCTGTTCCCACAGACCCTCGGCAGAACAGCGCAGTCTGCCTCATGCCTGGAATGCTCTGGGCTGCTTGTTGGGGAGCCTCTGCTGTGAGGCTAGTTGGACTCTGTACAGAGAAAGATGAAAAAAGACTCTTTCTTTTCCCTCAGATTTCTCCCACCGAGTTTTATTCACTTTTACATCCAGAGCAGATACTCTCTTCCCGGAGCCTTGGTGTTACTCTGGGATTCAGGCTTCCCAGACACCTAGTCATTTCAGCTCCGAAGGCCCAAGGTGAATGCAGAGTCATGTATCACCCACTCCTCCCATCTTGGCCTGTTTCCCATAATGGAGGACCCATGAGTGGGGAGAGGAGCCATTGAGGGAGATTGATCTGGAAGTCCTGGTGAATCTGAGCTTCAGAGAATGAAGCAAAAAAGGGGAACCTGAGACTCCCAGGCCTTTAGTGGGGGAGGAATATGGAGGAACCGAGAGGAGTGTGATGGCTGCACAGAGTCAAGGGGAGGGATGTTTCAAAGTTTCCAAAGAAGGGAAAACTTGCACTGACGTGGGGATACGATTTTACATGATGGAAATGTCTGTGCTGGTTTCACCAATTCTGGTGTCCCTGAGGGATGAACTGGTGTGACACCACTGGACAGAAGTTGCAGTCACTTTCAGGACTTAAGGAAGGTGAAACCTTTCAGCTTAGTCCCCTGTGAGCCAGTCAGAGGTAAAGTCTAGAAAGGCTTGGAGCCTGAGTCCATCAAATGTGGTTTTGTTCTGTTCCAGCCAAGCTCCTCTGGACCCCAGCTGGGAAAAGGGGACCTCAGATCTAGTCAGATCTAGTCATCACAGCTTCTGTAGGTCGCCATGAGGCAGGTAATAGCCCAGGCATCGTCACTGGAGTTCATAGTCGCCCTCCTTCTTGCGCCGGCAGACAGTGACTTGTGAGGTGAGGAGAGTGCATCAGAATGGTCCAATCTGCTGTCGAGTATGGGAGACTCCAAGGGAAGGAGATGCCAAAGCCACAGAGACCCGATGCCTCCTATGTCTCCCTCTTCCTTTTGTCCACTAAATTTTCACCCTCAGTCCTTCTTTTCCTTTCCTTTTCCCTCTCTGGGCTCTCTCTTCCTCTCTTTCCCCTACATGTTCTAGCTTAATTGAGGTATTCACGACATACAGAAAACTGCATACATTTAAAGTGAACAATTTGATACATTTTGATTATAACATATTGAACCATCACCTCAATCAAGAAAAGGAATGCCCATCCTCCCCAAATTTCCTCATGCTCATTTTAATTCCTCCTTCCCTGCCGTTTGCAAACACATTATCATTCCCAGGCAAACAGTGATCTGGTATATGTCCCTATAGATTTTCCTGTATTTTCCAAGGATTTTTATAAATGGGATCATATAGTATGTACTCATTTTTTACTGGCTTCTTTCACTCAGCATAATTATTTTGAGATTTATGCTTGTCATTGCATGTACTATGAATTCATTGCTATCCTCAACCCTTCCCTGGCAGCACTGTGCACACACCCGAGTGCTTCCCAGGTTGGAGTGAGAGCCAATAGTACTGCTGCATCCCCAAAACTAGGAATGCGCCTTGGTGCAACTCTGGGAGGTGTTGTCAGCAGCCCTGGACCCGCAAATGAATGCTTTCCTGGATGATTGGAAAGTCCACCGTGCCACTGCAGTCCCAATGATTGGGGAATGCTCAGAACCCGTGAAGAAGTCCCACCCACCAAGCACAGAGGCTGGCATGAGCATAAGAAAAGGCAGCAGCAGATATATGGGCACATGCAATTGCTTTCCAAGATGGCACAAATACCCATAGTAGTGCTGCGGTCTCACAACTGGGTAGGTGCCTCCATGTGGCAGCAGCTCTGAGCTCAGTGTGAATGCTTTCCCGGTGGTTGGGAAAACCCACTGTACCAACGCAACTTCCAGCATATGGGGTGGGATCAGAAACACAGCTCATGCTTCCCCCACAGCAGTAGCAGGTGGAAACTGTGACCTGATACTACCACAAATACGCGGGCAAAAGATTAGTTTATCAAACACCATAAGAAACTACACTAAAAATTCAGAGCAGAAGGAAATGACAAATCTCCAGAAACGAACCTTGAAGTCACAGAAATTTACAATTTAAATGACAGAGAATTCAACAAAACTGTCATTAAAGAAACTCACCAAGTTACAAGAATGTTCAGACAGTTCGATGAAGTCATGAATAAAATTAATGAGAAAAAGGAATACTTCATCAAAGAAACTGAAACTATCAAAAAAAAGAAAAGCAGAAATTCTGGATATGAAGAACATAATTAATGAGATAAAAAAGAATCTATAATCCTTAAAAAACAGCTGATATTATGGGTGAAAGAATTAGTGATTTAGAGGATAGAAATATAGAAATGCTTCCAGTGGATGAGGAGAGAAGACTCAGATTTTTAAAAAATGAAGGAATTCTTGGAGAAATATATGACTCAATTATAAAAGCAACCTAAGAATTATATGTATCACGGAAGGATAAAAGAGGGAGAAAGGAGCAGAGAGCTTGTTCAAAGAAATAATAGCTGAGAACTTTCCAAACCTGGGGAAGAACCGGACTTACAAGTACATGAAGCCAACAGAACGCCTAATAACATCAATGCTAAAAGACCTCCAAGGCATATAATAGTAAAATTGACAAAAGCCAATGACAAAGAAAAAATATTAAGGGAAGCAAGACAGAAGAAAATAACCTACAAAGGAACCCCTATCAGGCTTTCAGCATATTTCTTGGCAGAAAATTTACAGGCAAGGAAAGAATGGAATGATATAATAAAAATATTGAAAGACAAAATCTTTCAGCCAAGAATACTCTATCTAGTGAAATGATCCTTACGATACAATGGAGAAATAAAAGTTTTCCCAGATAAACAAAGGCTGAGGGAGTTCATTGTCACTAGATGTCCCATACAAGCAATGATCAAGAACGCCATCATACCTGAAACAAAAAGAAGGCAAATGTCTGCAAAGCTTTGAACAAAGAGATAAATAGACAGACAAAATCAGAAAGCTACAGCTCTGTTTCACAACAAGGTAGCAAATACTTAATTATAACTTAAAAGAAGAAGGGAAGGAAAGCATCAAAAGTAACTATAAACACTTCAGCTTAGTCACAAACGCACAACACAAAAATGAATAACTTGTGACAAAAATAACTCAGAAGGAGAAGAAGATAGAGATCGAACCTGCTTAGGCTAATGGAGATAAGAGGCTCTCAGAAGATGGACTATGTCATCTATGTGATCTTCATACAAACCTCACAGTAACCACCAAACAAAGAATCAGAGCAGAGCCATAGATCATAAAAAAAGAGAAAACCACCACAGAAAACCCCCAAAATGAAATAGTAGTCCGAAATAGAAAGAAAGAGAAACAATGGAAATATAGATTAGGTGGGATTAAGCCCTCATGTATCAATAATCACTCTAAATGTAAATCGATTAAATTCTCCAATCAACAGACACAGAGTGGTGGGGTGGATTAGAAAACAAAACCCAACAATACGTTGCTTCCAGGAAACACATCTCAGCACTAAAAACAAACAGGCTCAGAATGAATGGATGGGAGACAATACTGCAAGCAGATGGCAAATAAAAGAAAGTAGGTGTTTCCATAGTTATATCAGACAAAGCAGACTTCATGATAAAAAAGACTATGAGAGACAAAGAGGGGCAGTATATAATGATAAAGGGGACTTTCTACCAAGAGGACATAACACTTATAAAGATATATGCACCTAACGCAACACCACAAAAGAATATAAAGCAACTATCAATAGACCTAAAGGGAGAAATTAACAGCAACACAATAATAACAGGGGAGCTGAACATCCCACTTACCTCCATGGATAGATCATGCATAGAAAGGCAACAAGTAAATAGTGGAATTAAATGAAACATATGATCAGATGAACTAGATATATATAGAGCACACCCTCCCAAAAAAGCGGAATACACATTCTTCTTAAGTGCACATGGAACCTTCTCAAAGATATACCATATGTTGTGAAACAAGGCAAGCCTGAATAAATTTAAAATTGAAATCATATCAAGCTTCTTTTCTGACCACAATGCTATGACACTAGACATCAACTACAAGACAAAAGATGGGGAAGTTACAAATATGTGGAGACTAAAGAACACACGACTGAAGAAACATTGGATCAATGAACAAATCAAAGGAGAAATAAAAAAATACCTGAAGACAAATGAAAATGAAAAGACAACAAAACAACTCTTATGAGATGCAGCAAAAGCAGTTCTAAGAAGGAAATTCATAGCAATACAAGCGCACCTCAACAAACAAGAAAAATACCAAATAAGTAACCTTAAACTACACCTAATAGAACCAGAAAATGAAGAACAAATGAAGCCCAAAGTCAGAAGAATGAGGGAAATAATAAAAATTAGAGCAGAAATAAATGAAATAGAGACTAAAAAAACTGTAAAAAGGATCAATGAAACAAAGAGCTGGTTCTTTGTGAAAATTGAAACAAAACTGACAGACCCTTAGCCAGACTCACTAAGAAAAAAAGAGAGAAGGCTCAACACATAAAATTAGAAATGAAAGAGGAGAAATTACAACAGATACCACAGAAATCCAAAGGACAATAAGAGAATACACTGAACAACTTACATGCCACCAAATTGGATAACCTAAAAGAAATAGATAAATTATTAGATTCATACAACCTCCCAAAACTGATTCAAGAAGAAATAGAGAAAATGAACAAACAAATCACAAGTAAAGACATCGAAATGATCATCAAAAACCTCCCAAAAAACAAAAGTCCAGGACCAGATGTCTTCCCTGGAGAATTCTACACAATATTCAAACAAGATATAATACCTATGCTTCTGAAACTATTCCAAGCAGTTGAAGAAGACGGAACACTTCCTAATTCATTCTATGAGGCCAACATCACCCTGACAGCAAAAGCAGGCAAGGACAGCACAAAGAAGGAATATTACAGGCCGATATCGTTGATGAACACAGATGCAAAAATCCTCAAGTAAATATCAGCAAATCGAACACAGCAGTATATTACAAGGATCATATACCATGATCAAGTGGAATTTATACTAGCGATGCAGGGATGGTTCAACATCCGCAAATCAATCAATTCGATACACCACATTAACAAAATGAGGAATAAAAATCACATGATCCTCTCCACAGTTGCAGAGAAAGGATTTGACAAGATGCAATATACATTTACCATAAAAACTCTCAATAGAATGGGTATAGATGGAAAGTATCTGAACACAATAAAGGTCATATATCACAAACCCAAAGCCAACATCATACTTAATGGCGAAAAACTTAAAGCCATTCCACTGAGAACAGGAGGAAGACAAAGGTGGCCACTCTCGCCACTCCCATTCAACATAGTACTGGAGGTTTAGGCCAGAGCAATTAGGCTGGAAAAGGAAATAAAAGGAATCTAAATTGGAAAGGAAGCAATGAAACTCTTGCTGTTTGCAGATGACATGATTGTAAATATAGAAAACTCTAAACAATCCATCAGAAAACTATTAGAATAATCAACCACTACAGCAAAGTTGCAGAGTAAAAAATCAACTTACAAAAATCAGTTGCATTTCTATACTCTAATAATGAACTAACAGGAAGAGAACTCAAGAGTACAATCACATTTACAATTGCAACAAAAAGAAAAAAGTGTCTAGGGGTAAATTTAACCAAAGAGGTTAAAGACCTATACAATGAAAACTATAAGACATTATTGAAAGGAATCAATGATGATCTGAAGTAATGGGAAGATATTCCATGCACATGGATTGGAAGAATAAACACAGTTAAAATGTCCATATTACCTAAAGTAATCTACAGATTCAAAGCAATCCCAAACAGAATCCCAATGACATTCTTCATAGAAACAGAACACAGAATCCTAAAATGTATATGGAATAACAAAAGACCTCAAATAACCAAAGAAATCCTGAGAAGAAAGAACAAAGCTGGAGGCATCACAATCCTTAATTGAAAATATATTACATAGCTATAGTAATCAAAATGGCATGGTACTGGCACAAAAGCAGACTCATAGATCAATGGAGCACAACTGAAAGCCCAGAAAAAAAAACCACACATCTGTGGTCATTTCATCTCTGACAATGGAGCAAAGATCATACAATGGAGAAAGGAAAGTCTCTTCAATAAATGCTGTTGGGAAAACTGGACAGCCACATGCAAATGAATGAAAGAGGATCATTATCTTCCACCATACACAAAAATTAACTCGAAATGGATAAAAAACTTGCATCTAACACTTGAAATCATAAAACTCCTAGAAGAAAATATATGCAGTACAGTCTTTGACATCGGTCTTTTCTGCACCCTTCCCAATACCATGTCTACTCAGCCAAGGGAAAGAAAAGAAAAAATATACAAATGGGACTACATGAGACTAAAAGGCTTCTGCAAGGCAAAGGAAATGATGAACAAAACAAAAAGATGGGGCCGACCCTGTGGCTTAGTGGTTAAGTGCACGAGCTCCGCTACTGGCGGCCCAGGTTCGGATCCCACACGCGCACAGACCCACTGCTTGTCCGGCCTTGCTGAGGCCACATCCCACATACAGCAACTAGAAGGATGTGCAACTATGACATACAACTATCAACTGGGACTTTCGGGAAAACAAAAAAGGAGGAGGATTAGCAATAGATGTTAGCTCAGAGCCGGTAGTCTACAGAAAAAAAGAGGAGGATTAGCATGGATGTTAGCTCAGGGCTGATCTTCCTCAAAAAAATAAAAAAACGAAAAGACAACCCACGAACTGGGAGAAAATATTTGCAAATCATCTATCTGACAAGGGGTTAATCTCCAAAATATATAAACAACTCATACACCCGACAACAAAAAAAAAGATAATCCAATCTAAAAAGGGGCAGAGGATATGAACAGACATTTTTCCAAAGAAGATATACAGAAGCCCAACAGGCACATGAAAAGATGTATAACATCACTAATTATTAGGGATAATCAAATCAAAACTACAATGAGTGATCAACTTACACCTGTCAGAATGGCTATAACTACCAAGACAAAAAATAACAAATGTTGGAGAAGATAAGGAGAAAAGAGCTCCATCACACACTGCTATTGGGAATGCAAAATGTTGCAGCCACCAGGGAAAACAGTATGGAGATTTCTCAAAAATTAAAAATAGATATCCATACCTTGCAACTATCCCACTACTGAGTATTTATCCAAAGAAATTGAAATCAACAATTCAAAGAGATTTATGCACCCCTGTGTCCACTGTGGCATTATTCACAATAGCCAAGACATGGAAGCATCCCAAGTGCCCTACTACAGATGAATGGATAAAGAAGATGTGGTTGTATTATATACAATGGAAGACTACTCAGCCAGAAAAAAAGACAAGATCATCCTGTTTGCAACAACCTGGATGGACCTTGAGGATATGATGTTAAATGAAATAAGCCAGACAAAGAAATATGCATGATTTCACTATGTAGAAGATAAACATACGCAGGGATAAAGAGAACAGATTAGTGCTTACCAGAGGGGAAGGGGGCTGGGGGTTGAGTGAAAGAGTTAAAGGGGTACATGTGCATGGTATGGATAAAAGTCAGACTACTTGTGGTAAGCACGATGCAGTCTATACAGAAATTCACAGATAATAATGAACACCCGAAATTACACAATGTTGAAACTCATTATAATTTCAATAAAATAATTAAAAAGAAAAAAATAATTCATTATTTTTTATGGTTGAATAGTATTCCACTGTGGGGATATACCACACTTTGTGTATCCGTTCACCAGTAGATGGACATTTGGGTTGTTTTCCGTTTTTGTCTACTATAACTAGGTTGTTATCAACATGTGTGTACAAGTCTGTGTATAGACATATGTGTTTATTTCCCTTAGATGGATTCCTAGGAGAGGAATGGCTGGGTAGACGTATGTAATTATTAAAGATGCATCCAAGCTATTTTTCACCAGCACTGATGAGAGTTTCAGTGACTTGACATCTTCAACAACACTTGCTATAGTCAGTTTTTTTAATTTTAGCCATTCTCAAGTGTGGTGGAATCTCATGATGACTGTCACTTACATTTCCCCAATGACTCATGTTGTGAAGGAGAAGGAAAGCCACACACAGACTGGGAGAAAACATCTGCAAAACATATCCCTAGAAAAGGATGTGTATTTATAATATATAAAGAGCTCTTACAACCCAATAGTAAGAAGACAAGCAACACGTCATGGCTTACCAGGAGACAGCACATCAGGTCTGTGATGAGCACCAGGAGACCCGCCAAGAAGATGAGGATGAGGGCCCAGAAGGGGAGGTCTGGGGAGACAAGTGGTGGGGTGAGCCACGTCCTGTCATCGCCCCAGATATCCTGGTGAACCCACTGTGCCTCAACTCTCCTTGACAAGGGTTGGCCAACATTCTTCATCATCCAAGACACTGTGCCCATGGTTCTCTTCGATGAGACACAGCATCAAGATACTCGTCCCCTACCATGGGCTAAGACTTCCTGCAGGTTTACCAGGCTTCTCAGTCAAGGTGTCATCTCTATTGGGAGAATATTGTGGAAGTGAATGAAATGGAGAATGCATGTGAGTGTGTTTCACTCTTTTTAATAAAACTTTTTAGACACAGAAAATTAAAGGAAACAGTCTCATAAACATCCACCATCTAGATTTAACAGTGTACATTCCATCCAATTAAAACAATATTTCATCAATGTATAAATTATTAACACTTGCCACCCTTGATTCATCCCATGATTTCAATGAAATATTAAAGCCAAGTAGACATCATGATGTTTCACCCCATTTTAGTTTCCATCTCTAAAAAGTGAGCACACTTTGCTACAAAATCCAAGACCATTATCACAGAACAAAAGTGTAATAAATTAAACCAAATTCATACTTCTGGGCACAGAGGACTGAATTTGGGCTGGACTTTCTTATGACGGTTGGGGGGAGAATGGGTCATCTTTGTTGGCAAGCCTATGGGATCTCTCTAAATTTGTAAAACCCCACTCAAATGTGTTTTTTCATGCCGGGAAACACATCATCCCCTTCTCCTTTATCTATTTGCTTAATATTCATTTTCTAGGATTAACCTACAATGTAATATCCTGCAGGAAGTCTTCTCTGATTACCACCTTCAAGTATGAGTTTGTTCACATCAAATAATTGATGTTTCAATTCTCTATTCTTGTTATTGCCAGCTACAACATAAATTCCTGGAGGGGAGGACACACAGCACCCAGTGGGCATGGGGGGAAAGGTGCAGGTCCCCCTACTTGTACCTCTATCCAGACAAACACTTAGAGGTGTGTTGTCTGATATGGAGCAGCAACAAGTCTCTTTTTGAAATAAAATTAATTTTAGTTAAAAAAAATAAAAAAACTAGTACATCAGTAACATTAAAAATCAGTAACAATAAAGACCAGTCACAATAGCATCCTTCGAGCACTCAACAGCCACATGCGACTATGCACTGGACAGCAGAGATATAGAACATTCCACCACTGCAGAAAGTTCTAGAGCATTGGTGCTCATCTGGAGCGGGACTTGGTAAACTATAGCCTGTGGATCAGAAACCACATGACGCCCAAACCTGTAAGTCTGCTTCACACACAGCTGGAGGCACTCACTGACCATATGACCCAGTGGCTTTCAGTGCAGAGATAAGGAAACAAAAGTCCAGAGAGGGGAGGTGCCTAGCTTGAGGTGACAGAGTTGTCTAGGAGAAGGTGACGGCCTCATATATTGCACTGGTGTCCTTTTTTCTCTCTCAATGGTGGGTAAAGACTGGGGGACTATGCCACCTCCTGCTCTCTCAGGCCCAGGCATCCAGAGTCCCCAGAAAGGCCTCACTTCCTTTCACAATGACCAGGGAGCCTTATCATTCCCAAGGACACTCTTGCTGTCCAGGGTCAAGTTCTGCAGCTGGGTCCATTCTGGGTCAGCCACAGGAATTCCTCATAGATGGCAACTCTGTCCAGTCTCTGTGCCAAGGCGGCAAGGTACACAGGGAGTCCACTCCAGTGTAGTTACTGTGGGGGACAGACCTGGAAGGGCACAAGGGATGAACAAGGGTGTCTAGAATTCTACCCTGATTCTAGATTCCCTGCTTCTGGGTCCTGTCCAAGATAACTTTCTGCAATAATGTAAACATTTGTCTGCACTACCATATACACTCATTATTAGCCCCATGTTGTTATCAAGCACTGAAAATGTGGCTAGTGTGTGAGTGAGGAACTGAATTTCTCATGTAATTTAATTTTAAGTAATTAATTTATAAATAAATAACCACAGGGAGAACATTTTTGAAATATTTGAGAAAGGACTTCTGCAAATGCATAAAAACAATGAGAACACTTGTAAAAAATGGTCAAAATCAACTTTTCAGAAGTCTAGAAATTAATCAACGGCTTGTAAGAATCTGAGGAGGGTTTAGTGAAGAAACATGGTGGAATCTTGATAACGGGAGCAAAATTTGTGGCATTATAACTTGCACTATTCCCATCGTGCTCTCACAATATCCTCCATAACTTTGAAAACCATCAGTCTCAGAACCACGGTAGCTGAGACAACCAGCAGCCAAGCAGCCATAATGGGTTTGGAGCTCTGAAAAGACCCATCCCCATCGAACTGTCACTAGCTGACCTGCCTGGCAGCTTCCCAAAAAAGCCCCATGTTCAGGGCTGATGTTACTTGACTCAGAGCTTGCCCAGGGAGGAAAGTCTGTCCTCAGGGAACTTGATAAAAATATTCAAGGCTAATTGTTTTCTATTGTAGTTGCCTGAGGGAGTGATACCAGCTGAGGCAGGCAAGAGGTGAGCCAAAAACTTAGAAGAAAAATTGGGGGAATGAGATGTCCACAGGGGGCTTTGAAAAGCTCCAGTGTATTTGCGGGCATCTAGAAGGCCACAAGGGCTCAGGGCTGTGGCACGCCCAGGAAAGACTTGAGAACATCTTAATCTCTAACCTCTAGTTGAAGGGTTGGCTTAATATCTGAAAACTTGACTATGTATTACACAATATTGATAGAATAAGGGCCAATACCACGAAATCTCAACCACATATACATAAAAGAATTTCACAAAATACAACGCCCTTCATGTCTAAAAAAGAAAACAATCAACAATTTAGGAATGGAAAAAGCTTTCTCAACCTATAAACAGCATCAATGAAAAACCCACGGCTAACACCATATTCAATAGTGAAAGACTGAAAATTTCCCCCTAAGACCAGGGACAAGACAATGATGTCTTCCCATATCTCCTATGTTAATCACAGGTGCTAGAGGTTCTAATGAAGGCAATTAGGCAAGAAAAAGGACTAAAAGAAACCCAGATTGGAAGGGAATAGGTAAAACTATTTGTTTTGCAGATGAGAAGATATTGTATATAGAAAAACCTAAACAATACACTCCTCCCCACACATAATATGTGAATCGTATCCTAATAGGTATATAAAAAATTTAAATTGCCCCATGTGGTTAGCGGCTCCACTATTGGAAAGCACAGTTAGACTGCTGATATTTGTTGCAAGTCTCCAGAAGAGGAGGAGAGCAGGATGCTGGAGATTCGTGGCCACAAATTTTAATGCTTTTCTCATCCCCCGAAAACCTATGGAAGGGGATGTTAGGATTAGCTGACAGGGATGTGGGGCAGAATGGACACAATGTAAGTGACTTCCAGATCAATGATGTGTCACTGGAGCTCAGAGTCATCAGCCACGAGCTCAGCCAATGCTTCCAATCTCCTCAGCATACATCAAGTCGGTGACCAGGCAGGAGTGGAATATGTCTCAAAGCTGGCTGCCTCTGTAGAGCTTGGTGACCTAGAACAAACGCGAGGGAGAGTGGGTGAGATGGAGGTCTCCCGGGGACCCAGGGGGCCACTGGAGCCAGTGAAAGATCACAGAATTTGGGGCAAGGGAGACCTGACTTCAAATCCTTGCTCTGTCCCTAACTCACTGTGTGACTTTAGGCACAATACTCCCCTTTCTGAGCTTCAGTTTACCCATGTGAGAAATGGGGAAGGCAGCTAGGACATCACCTCTGGACACTGAGAGAACCCAGACATGCAGGGAAAGTGAAGGGTTGGAACAATCACATAACAGACGAAAGTCAGATGGAGGAATGACGGTGCCCTCAGGGCAAGGAGAGACTGGAGAGGGAGACCCCACCTGGTCCTGGGTGTCTCCCAGCAGGGTGGTGTACTCCGAGGATGTGGGCTCCGAGTTGCTGAGGTTCCAGCTGATGATGCAGAAATGTAGCTGGTGCTCTCTCGATGGATAAATTCTGCACTGCAGAGCCTGGAGCCACCGAGAAGAAGAGCAGACAGGTGGAGACACTCAGCTCCCAGCACAGAGGCATGGTGGCCCACGGGGTCAGGGTGGTGGGTGCAGACAGCGTCCACACAGGTGGCTGCCCCATCCTTCTCAGGCCTGGGGAGAGAGGGATGTGGGGATTCTAGAGAGAGGTCCTGAAACCCCTGGGGGTGGGGGCCAGAACAGGAAGGAGGAAATGGGAGGACAGTGGGGAGACAGAGAGGGGTGGTCACAAAAGTGGTCATTAGGGGCAAATGCTGAGGGGAGGGTCTCACGTGAGGGACACCAGTCTGCAACTTGAGTAGAAGGGGCCCAGGCTGCTCTTCTTAAACAATGATCCAGCTGGGGAGGAAGGAGGAGGAGGAGGAGCAGGAGGGACAGGGCTTGGGGGAGGAGCTGTGTGGGACTTAACCCACCAGGCTCTGCAGGACCCTCTCAGTGAAGTTGAATGTGGCCTAGCCGTTGCTCAGGTGTGATGAATACCGGAGGGTGGAGATGGAGACGTTGACTCTGAGGGTCTTCAGGTTGTGCCCCAAAGCCGCAAGACGAGAGGGAGAGCGATGTCCATCTCTGAAAGCTGGCCTGAGACCAGACCAGAGTCCTGCACTCATTATAATCTGTCGTCTTCTGTCCCAGTGTCACCACCACCCACCCGTGTGGTCACCCAAGTCAGAACCAGCATATCTGCTCAGCTCCTCCTCCATCCCCGTAACACCCATTCACCTTGCACACTGGTCCTCACATACACTCCCTCTCTCCATCCCTGTCCTAGCTCAGGTCTTAACTTCCTTCACCTGGACCAACACTCCAGCAGGCTCACTGGATGCTCTGTCTAAAGGATGTTCTACATGGACTACTAGAAGAATCTTTCTGAAATGAATACCTCACTATGGCCACCACTGCTCTAGTACCACCCATGGCTCCCTATGGCCTTCAGTGTTTAGTTCAACCTTCTTGACCTGGCACTCAAGGCTCTACTCAGTCTGGCTCCTGCTGACATTTCAGTCTCATTTTATCCATCTACTGGGGGTTAAACATTATGCTTCGTATAACCCAAATTCGTTTCAATTCTCCCCATACGGCATGTTGTTTCTGGCGAGAGCCTTTGCTCATGGAATCCTCTCTGACAGGAAAACCCTTCATCCTCTATTTGCCAGGGTCCCTCCTACTCATTCTTAAAGACTTCATTCTGGTGAAACTTTCTCTAACAAGCTCCTCCCCTCCAAATTATGCCAGGTGCCTCTCCCCGAAATATCCCACATTGTATTATAATGTTGTGTTAATTTCACAAGACTAGGGGCTCTCTGAGGGCTGGCCTTAGACTGAATCGTTGGTATAATCTTTGTAATCAGCATGATTGCCCTAAAACCAGAATTTCACACCTTGTCTTCCCAGCTCCTGGATCACACCTGGCTCATGGGGAGTGGGGCCAGAGAGATTCTCTTGGGAAGGAAAAGGGGCCCCCAGATACCTGTGGTGGCTTGTGGTGGCACAGGTGGTGATCAAGTATGCAGGGACGTGTTGGCCGGCTCGGGAGCTGTGGATAAGTCTGTCATCAGGGAGGAAAAGTGTGGGACAAGCCCCCAGGCTCACACGGGCTCCAGCACTGGCTGTTTCAGGACCACCATTCACAGGTGAAGCATAAATGAGAGCGAGGGGACGGCTGACTGTGTGAGTAGAGGGATGAGCAAGCCTGTGGATGAGAGGAGCCCAAGAGAGAGAGATAGGTGAACAAGAGTGACTGAACTCGGAGGAGAGACAGATAGGCAGAAAAATGGGCAGATGGATGGGATACCTGGAAAAGGAGGACCAAGGGCGGGGCTTTAGGAGAATTAAAGTGAAAACCACGTGGGGTCAGAATGTGGTGGAGTACATGTCTGTGTCTAAGGCTTTCTCACACTGGGCTGGGACTCTCCACCAGAAACCGGGAGGGAGAGAAGGGATGAATTAGGGCGCTTCCAGGACCTTCCCTCACCAAGGACAGCAGGTGAAGGGGAAAACGTGCTCCCAAACCCCAAATGCAGACGGGACACAGGAGATCAGGGCCAGGAATACTCACTGTTGGTAGTCGGGGCCACGGCTCCATAGGTGTAACCTGTGGAGAGAAGGCGAGAGGAGCTGAGCAAGAGTTGGGGTGAACATATAACATTAAGGGAGAGGAAGGATGTAGGGACCTTTGTGGGAAAAGCAGAGGGGAAAGCAGAGGGGATAAGTGGAGGGGTGTCCAGGGGGAAGGCAATGAGATGGAAAGTGGCTGGACCCAGTGATCACACAGTGATGAGAAGACTGAACCCAAATCAGGAGGATAGAGTGATGGATCAAAGCTCACTTTAGAGCAACGGAGGGAACACAGAACTCAGACTGGGAGAGAAAGCGTGGCTGTAGCACAGCCCCTCACCACTGACATAGAGGCTGTCACAGTCCAGGGTGAAGGAGCCCAGGTGGGTGACGCGCTGAGTCTCATGGCTCAGCTCCCAGTAGAGTCACTCTCTCTCCAGCCCAGGAACTGCGGGGGTCAGAGTGGAAGGTGGAGATGATGTCCACCACAGTGGCTGCCCACCCTTCTCAAGCCTGGGGGAGGAAGATCCTGGGGATGTGGAATACTGAGCAGGGGTCGTTCTGGGTGTGGAAAGCGAGAGAGGGGAAGGGAGGAAGGTGATGGAGATGCTGAAGGGGCTGCTCTGATGCCTGCAGGGGCTCTCCTAGGTGTCTCCCGTCTGAGACAACCCCCTCACAAGTATGGCCTGACTTCTTTTAGGATGTGGAGGGTCGGCCTGTGAGTGGCAAAGAGGGGTGAACTCACAGACCTGGGTGAGGGGGCGCGTGCAGGTCTGCACGGACAGCAGCGAATACAGTCAGTGTCCTGTGCCATCTGATCCATGCAGGCAAGAAAGTACCTTTATGTTCTCTCAGTTCTACACTCCATGGTCTTTTCTTTCTACTTCTTTCCTACTCCACAGCCATCACTCAGGACTAGGGAACAATCATCTTATTCCTAATCTTATTCCCAGCACCTCCCATGTTGCCTATTAAGTCTTCATTCTTAACCATGAAGTCCATTTTAACACACAAGCTTAGACCAAACGCTAATCTTATCATCCTTCTACTCGCATCTCTCCAGAGTCTTCCCACTGGTCTTAGAACAGAGTCCCAAGTCACCCCTGATCTGGTCCTGCCTGTCCCCCCTCGCTGGTGAGGCTCACACCCCTCCCCCTGTGTTGACTCGGCTCAGCCATTCTTCTTCTCAGTTCATGAACACACGAGGCTCTCTGCTTCAGGGGTGTCCTCATGCGGGTCCCTCTGCCTGAAACGCTCTCTTGAACCAATCCCACACCCTCACACCAGTCTAACCCTCCGACCAGCTAAATCCAGTCCCAACTCCAGGTCTCAAGCTAAATATCAGTCCTTCTCAAGAGGGTTTCTCTGCCCCTCAGGTGGATTCCCCTTGTGCCAAACCCCCACATCACTCTCATCATTAATTTTTCAAAATCCAAATTCCCAAATACAATGTAAATTCCATGGAGGTGGGACAAAGTCTCTCTGGTTCTCCAGGTCCCCATGCATGAGCCAGGGCCTGGCTCATGAGATGAGGAACCATCCTGGTTTGTCTAGGACTGCCCTGGTTTGAACACTAAACGTCCTGTGTCCTGGAAAACCCCACTGTCTTGAAAAAACGAGGATGGTTGGTCACCATTAATTATACACTCAGAGACTATCTATTGCATGACAAGCACACATTCCCCTCAAGAACATCACAGGAAAGCTAGAATGAAAAAGGCACACACACATACACACACAATTAGTAGAGGCCAACAACTAAATACAAAATTACTTAACAAGATTCTCTGCAACGTGAATCACCAGACCGTTATTTCAGAAAAGTTTCAGAAACAAAGTTAATTCCCTTTAGAAGGCAAGGTGGAGAGAACAGTCTTTTTGGAGACTAGTGCTCTTCCCTTCAATCTACAGTGTTGCTTAGTACTCCTCCAAATGATTTGAAATGTCATAAAGAAAAAAATGCTCAAAATAAATTTGGCTACTGGCAAATTCAATTTTAAATTTGTTATTAATACAAAGAAGTTCCAATCATCTTTTTCCCTGAATGCTCCTTTATATCAAATTTATGTGGAGGATTTATAGGACTTTAGAAATCAAATTGCATGGGTCTAAGGAATGTTGTTGAGTATACCTGCTAATATTTCATGGGATGTCTTCTAATACTACATACACACGCAAAACATTTCTGTAATTATATTATATGTAAATCCTAACTTTTGAGTATTATGCAAGTAAATCTATATTTTCTACTATAGTACACATTTGCAGTTATTTAGGTTTGTTTCATGTGTTTTTATTTGCATATAACTGTACTTATTGAAATATTTACCACACAGAACCACACACAGCTTACAATCTTTCCATCCATCAAACATGAATAATTTTTCTCAAGATACCTTCACTCTCAGTGACTCCAGGTGGTGACAACCCGAGCACAGGAAAGCTCACTAGCAGGTCTTCTGCACAGCGGAGGCTGCCGGAACGTGTTGGTACCAGGTCCACATGGTACTCACCTTGTCACACAGAAATCCATGGATCAGCAAGGACAGGTGGACCCTGAGCCTGGTTTCACCTCAAACTTGAGCTCCAAGGATGCTTTTCGTGTCTGAAGGGGGAGAAAAAAGCGCAAACAAGCTTTTGAGGCCTTTTATAGGGTGTTGGATGGAAAGGCCAACCCCATTCACTTTTCTTTTTTTGTATTTACTGATTTAACTGTAACTATTGGCTGTGGCTGGATTTTCCCGATTCCTCTCCAACCACGTGCTGCTCCCCGAGATGGGAGAAAGCAGCTTCGTGCTGTGTGCACTTGAGTCGCTCAACTCACTTGGATGGACAGAGACTTTTTGACACTGGACCCTTTAAACAAGCTTGTCATTTAGGGACCCTGTAAGTGACTCGCTGACTTGTCAACAATTTCCACACTTCATTCAGGGTTCGGGAGATTTCCAGACCCTGGAGCAGAATTCCAACCTCGGCACAACTGACATTTGGGGCTGGATAATTCTCTGTCGTGCCGTCCTGGGCCCTGGAGGACGCTGAGCAGCATTCCTGTCTCTCCCTCTAGATGCCAGGAGCCCCCCCATCAGTAACAACCCAAACATCGCCTCCAGAAGCGGCTAAAGCCCCCTGGGGACAAAATCACACGAAGGACGGTGACGGGGACTTTGAGGAGGGGACGGCGGCGCCCGGAGCCAGGAGGAACAGCAGCATTGGGGGCCCTGAGCGAACAGCCCAGGGGAAATGGGGCTCCTGGGGGACGGAGGGACGCCGGGCCCTGACAGGACTGCCCGCGGCCCAGGCCCCTCCCTGGACCACAACTGGAGCCCGGACCGCCCGCTGCTCACCAAGCCACGCCGCTGAGGGCGAACGTCCACGGGAATGCGGTCCGCTCCCAGAAGATGGAACACACCGCGCAGAACGCGGGCTCTATCCACGGCGCCGCCCGCGCTTCCGGTTCCGGACTGGGGCGGGCGTTCGGGGAGGACGAAGGTTTGGGGACTGCGGGTTGACGGGGTGGGCCGGGCGAGGCAGTGCACCTCAGCCTCGGGGGAGGTGTCTCATTTCTAGAGTGAATGAGAAGCTGGAAAGCGGGCTGAGTCTGCATCAGGGACAGGGACAAAATCTAGGGGCATGGCTGTGGGCGGGGAAAAGGCTGTGAGTGACAGCAGGCCAGGAAGGCAGTTCTATGGGCGGGAATAAGGGTGCAGGCAGGGCAATGAGCCTGGACCAGGCTGTGGGCGGGGGCAGGCCCGAACGTTGTGGGCTGAGACCAGTTCCAGGGGAGGGAAGAGGCGGGGGTGTGGCTGGAATAATTAAGGCAGACTTCACAGGGGAGGAAATCAGCTCCAGGGGCGTGGCTGTAGGCGAGGCTTTCCGTGGACCCCAAGACTGTACAGGTAGCTGGATGTTGAACAGCTGTTCTTCATTCCTTTCCCCACCTTGACACAGCCTCATAGAATGATGTGCCCATATTTAGAATTCTAAATTTTTTGTGCGTTTACTGTTCTTAATTTCGTTAAAAAATTTGATCATATATTCACATTTCTCTACAACTTGCTGTTCCAAGCCAGTAGATAAGGATATAAGGTTATTTTAATTTTAAATATCTGGGGGGAGGGAGGCCTACATCGTAGATGCACGTATAGGAAAACTTCAAATATTCTCACTCTACCACTGTCTCCCGGTACTTTTGCACAGAGATAAACATCCTTTCCTCCTCTATCCTTCCAGACATACTGTGTATATATGGGACTGTGTATATGTTCAAGACCAAGAGGGATGTCCCCAAGTAAAACCTGAAGCCCATGAATTGTCTCATGCATCAGAAGTTAATGAGAAGAGATTTAATTTTTCTGGTGGAAGCAGATGAACAAGTGATGAATCCATAGTAAGACAACAAAGAAACAAGAGAATTTTACCATTTAAAAAGTCAAAGGAAAAAGTGAGAAAGAAAATGTATTCATACTATCTGACGTAGCACATCTCTGGATAAGATTCATATGCTATAAAATGGTAAACACTGATGTTATAAAACAGTAGACTTTGAATTTTGATTTATCCTAATTCATTAAATAGTTATGTTGGGCAAGGGGAATTATGTTTTTAAAATATGTAAGAACTCTTCATGCTGATTTTTTCAGAGAAGAAATAAACTATAAATAGTCGAAAGCTGAAAAATGAAAAAGCTGTATGAGTAGCTAATTTAGAAATATAGATTTTCAACCAGAAATTTAAAGAAGTTGTGTTTGGAACCAGAGTCAAGAGTGGGGAAGGTAGCTTTTCATTATAAGCCTTGGAGTCTTATTTGAGAGATGTGCGTATACATACACACACAGGCACACACACAGAAGCCTGGATTTGTATTCCAAACGGATCATCTAACTCTACAAAGAATTTGTAAAAAGGATTCACTTTACAAGAGTAGAACGTATTTTGAAAACTACAGACTTTAAGCATTAAAATAGCTGTCATCATCCCAGTGGAAAAAGGAATGGGATATCACTTTCCAACCCACATGTTGATAAGCATTTTACATACATTACTCTTGAGTATTCTTACAGCAACCCATAAGGAAGATGGTATTATCTATCTCTATTTTGCAGATGAGGAAATTGGTGACAGCATATTGCTAAAATTTTCATATAAGTTCTCAATAGATATTGTTTTATGTTAAAATTGTTTATTGAATTTTCTTTTCATTAACAAAATTTTATGTGTCACTCTTACAAATAAGCAAAGGCTGTGTAAAAACAATTTAGCAAAACTACAGTTTTCTTTTGATATAATTAAATATAACAATCACTTTATTATTTATCTGCTGTCTGCCTCACATCTACGGAGATGTTTCCTATCCCAAAGGGTTACTAGAAAACTCTACTAAAAATCAAGAATCAGGGAATACCCATATTATGCAAGGTTCCTGAATACATGTAAAAAAAGACATTATAACAATTTTTTGTACAAAAATCTTAGATCATTCATGAACTGATAACGACACAAATCATGATTAGGCAAGGTATTTCTGTAGAATGACAAATATTTAAACCTTAGACATTTAGAAAGGTAATTCATTACAGTAACTAATGTGTATAAGAATTTTTTCAAACTCACTAAGTGCCAGGAAATCATTTGACAAAATGCACTGCAATATTATTCACAATAACCAAGAGATGTAAACTACCTAATTGTGCACCCGTGGGCGAAAGGATGAAGAAAATCTGGGGCATCTATACAATGGAATATTATTCAGCCTTAAAAAGGAAGGAAATCCTGTATTCAGAATTGCTTGCCTGGATCATTTCAGTAGCCATGTGCTTTCTTCCTTAGTCCCCTCTGATCCATTCGCCAACCAGGAACCAGGGTGATCCTTTTACAATGTAAGCGCCACAACCTCTAATGGATCCCTAAAAGAGATTTTGGAGGTGGACTGGCTGGGTACCAGCCGTGTGAGTTGGTCAATTATATAACCTCTAATGTTCCTCATCCATACAATAGAGGTTAATAGTATTGTCTCCACGGCATTGTTGTGAGGATTAAATGAGTGAATACATGTCAGATGCCTAGAAAGTGCCTGGCAAATAATAAGGCATCATGAAAAATTTAACTGTAATTATAACCAAATTAAATATTGTGATGGCCTATTAATTAAGTTGAACCATATGAAATTTCTAATATTCAACCGTTTTGACCCATTATTATTTTTGAATAAATGATAAATTCTAAGCAGGTTTGTTAGAGTCAAAATGGATTGGATAAATGAAAATATTATTAGAAAAAATGAGCTGAAATAGATTGCTTTGCAATTTACAAAGCAGTTTCTCATACTTTGTTTCATTTAGTCTCTATAGAATGCTTTTCATGGTATTATTACCACTGTCTCTGAAGGAGTAACTGACTTTCCCTAAATCTCACCACATTAAATAACACACTTAGAGTGGAAACATCATTTCAAGTATAAATCCCATATGATATTTTTTTCCCTTTCATAATATCATTGGTCCTCTCAAGAAAGTGATATAATAATGCTGATTCATAGGAACTTAGTCTTAAAGAGACATACTCTCAGATGATAAACGCTATGTCTTTGAAACAGGGGTGTTGCAAGGAGAAACTTGGGACACATGCTTTCTGGGTTTTCAAGTCCATGATTAGACTTCTGGCAAACAGTCAAAGAAGGCAAAGGGTGAATAATAGTCCAGAATGAAAAAGGTTTGACGTATATGTAACATTATTGATCACCTCAAGATTCTCTTTTAGTTTATGGTCTGTGTCAACCTACTAGAATATAAATGCTCTTAGGGTAGATCACTGCTATCATGCAGCAAGTGGTAGGCACTGAGTAAATATTTATTAAAGGAACGAAAGTGGCCTTGAATACATCTGCTCTTTACTCACCAGAGAACAGCCCCATAGCAGGCACATGGCATCATTAACAAAATTTTAAAAATCATATCCTTATTAGCTCGTAACCATGGATACAAGGTTCCCATTTATTTCATACTTTCTAAGTACTTAAGCATTCTGATGTATTAGGGAATGTTTCCACAGCCTCGCTGTAAAATAAATCAAGATTTTTTGGCCCATTGATTGCAGTTTCCAGCAGGGCCCATCTCTATACTTACCTCTAAACAGTTAACGATAGATTTGTTATCCCAATGAACAGCAATTTGGTATGGAACCTGTTTTATCAGTGTCATGGGAAAGTAGACATTTGATAGGTCTTTAAGGGGTGATATGGATAATAATGTTGATGCAGAAGAAGACAACTAAAAATTCTCTCTGGTCTTTGTCAAATGCATCTGGGTGAAGGGTATCTTGTTGTCACTGGATTTCAGAACTCACAAAGACTCGTCCAACTCTTCATGTTACACGTGAAGAAACCGAGGTCTAAAGAGGTTGGGAGATTTGACCAAGACTAATTCCTGGGACTAGAGAAACATCCTCTGATTCTCAGCTGGCCACATTGTCATAAGATCTCCAGCTCCAAACAGCCAAGTGAAGCAAGTCTGTTGATTTCCAGGCAGAAATGTTTCCCCTTCACGTTTTTACTTTTTCTCCCTTAGATGCCTGCTCTGCCCTGACAAGGAATTTATCTGATGTTTACGCTACACTTAAGAAGAGGAAAATGCTCCTGGCAAACACTTGTGATTCAATGTGGCAATGGAGAGCACAGCCATGAAAAAATGAGAATCAAAAGAATAAGAGGTAAATAATATTAGAGAAGAAAAGAAAATCTATTATTTTAGTGGGACATAACTTATAAAATTTAGCACTGGTAAATAAGTGCAGTAATGTATAAGGAATCTAGATTCCTATATGAAACATCAAAAATACTGTAACATGAGCAAGAATTAGTTTAAACATGTAAATAATTATGCCATTCATAAGAGCAATGAATTATTTAAGATGAGTAGTTAAAATAATTGGAACTACACATTAGTTATATGAAGAAGATTATAGAGAGATAAAAAGCGTGTAAAAGCTCTGATTAAATGGAGAGATGTACTATACTTGTGATCGAAAACAGTGTTTCAAAGATATCAATTTTCCAAACATTATTCAGATTCCATGTGCTTCAAATCAACTTTTAAAATGATGTAGTGTTTGTTTTATAGACTAAAAGATATCCATTTCTAAAATAAAACACTGGACCATCAACTAACATTATTCACAAGTAAATCATTCCAAATGGATTATAAGGGATAAAATTAAAAGTAAAAATCCCCCGTGTATAACAGTGGTGGATGACAATATAGAAGAATATCCATAATCTTAAAATTAGTGAAGATATTCTTAATATATATGCTTAAAGATGTCTGGTTGAAAAGAGGAAGGAGAAAAAGTAAAATGGAACGTGATATGGTCTCTGATTTATTTCAGAGACTTAATCTAGAGAAGAATATTCCAGTCTACGATATTGGATAAAGAAATAGAAATCTGTGATAATTACACAAATAATGAGAAGACATGTATAAATGGTAGCATAATGTATCAGCTAGCTTCTGCTGTATAACAAACCAACCTAAAATTTGGTGGCTTCAAATAAGAACAGTTTATTTTTTCTCAAGATTCTGTGGGTTAACTGGGCAGTTATTTTGATCTGGACCTATTGGTGGCTCAGCTGGGATTGGCTGGTCTAGGACGGCCTTACTCACATATCTGATTGTTGACTTCAAGTCACCTGGAGTAATAGAGATGTGCAGTCTATCTAGACTCATTCACATATTGATGGCCTCAGGCTTCCCAAGGGCAGCCAGAGAAGGACAAGTAGCAACAATGGGCAAGTGTTTTTCATGCCTTTGCTTATGTCATTTGTTCATGTCCCATTGGCCAAAGCAACTTACAAGACCAAGTCTACCCAGAGTCAACGTGGGATGCTACGACCAAACAGACAGTGGGAGAAGACTAATGTGTCGCCATTTTCTCAATCTTTCACACATAATTTTAGAGGAGAATTAGTATGAATGTTTTTATATTTGTTCATTTGAATGCCCGAGGAAAATTGTACAAAGCCAAAACAAACGTAAAGCAAAAAATTAAGTGGAGATGTAAGGTAAGTTTAGTTGGTACTTAAAGTGGATCTTCAAAAATGTGGTAGTTTATTTTTCAAGTGTAGGCAAGTTCTTGTGACCTATGAAAATAACTTACATTTCGATTATTTTCTCCCTGAATGTGTTTTATTCATTAACACATTTGATGTGTTTCTCTCCGGCCTTAGGAAAATAACGTAGCACTTGGGAGCAAAGATGCAGCCAAATAGCCCTACACTGGAGGCCAAGATGGAGCAGACATCCACGGCCACCATGACCTTGCCCTTGGTGCTGTGGTAGACGGGGAGGAAGGTGACCCAGACACTGCAGAACACCAGCATGCTGAACGACAGGATCTTGGCTTCATTTAAGGTGTCAGGCAGGTTCCGGGCCAGGAAAGCCACAATGAAGCTGCCCAGGGCCAAGGAGCCCAGGTATCCCAGGACACAGTAGAATGCAGTGACCGAGCCCTTGTTGCACATGATGAAGATGTGGCCGTGTTCAGAGTGTGCATCTGTGTCAATGAAGGGAGGAGAGGTTCCCAGCCAGATTCCACAGAGACTCAGCTGGATAAAGTAGCAGATGGGAATGATTAAGTTAGGTTCCTCTGACACCAACCACTCCCTCATCCTTCTCCCTGGTGCAGTGACCTTGAAGGCCACAGCCACAGTCATAGTTTTGGCCAAGACAGTGGAAACAGCCACAGTAAATACAACTCCAAATGTGATTTGTTGAAGAATGCAGGTGGCTGTCTTGGGACGACAAATGAAGAGTAAGGAATAGAGTAAGCAGAGGGTGAGGGAGATGAGCAGGATGTAGCTGAGAGTCCGATTATTGGCCTTGACTATGGGAGTGTCTTGGTGCTTCACCAAGATCCCCAGCACCACAGCTGTGAGGACAGAAAAGCACAGAGCTGTGCAGGCCAGGGCCATCCCTAAGGGGTCCTCATAAGCCAGAAAGGTCACAGCTTTTTTGAGGCAGCAATCACACCCTCTGTTGGCATACTGATGATCTGGACACTTCACACACTAATCCATGTCTGGGGAGAGATGCAAAGTGTCCTCAGCCCAGGTTCAGTCATTCTCTCTCATTCGCATGCCCCCAAAGAAGGCATTGGGTAAGTTTAGCCAATTGTCTTCCTTTGTTGCTCCAGGCACCAAATAACAGAATGCTCTGCAGAGAATCATTCCTAGTTAATACTGCCCATCTTCTTTCTGGTTAAGTAAACAAAGCTATTATCCCTCTCAGTATTTAACTTGCATATTCAGGAAAGCACTTTTTTCTCAGCAGAAAACCAAATGTCTTCCCTGTCTCTTTGAGCTATACCCTTGTAAGCTATGGCCTAGATTTACTCATTCAATGAACAAGCAGTTGTTGGAAAACCTCCATGAGCCAGATAATATGCTACATTCTAGGGAAACAGAGATGACGAAGTAATAGACCTCACTCCTCCAGAGTTTCAAAATGAGACCATTTCTACCATCTAAAATGATCTCTAGTACATTTCATCTTGATTTCACTTCCACCACTTCTGTTAAGATTTTAGTCACTTTTCTCCTATGTTATCATAAGATCCTTTTACTCTGGTTCCCTGCCCTTGTCCTGCATCACAAGTGATACTTCTACATGTAAGTGGGATCATGTTTATCCTCCATTAAAAATTCCAACATACTCTTAGGAAGACCAAAAAGACTGTATAACCTTGGTCTTGCCTACCTCTACTACCTCTGCTCTGATTTTTAAGATCTTCATGTGGTTCTGAATCTGTTCCGTGCCCACTCATCCCTGCAGGTATCAATACATGCTTTTTCCTTCTACAGGGGCATTGCTCCTTCCTCTTTATGTCCCTTTAAATTCTCTCACTTTTCACGTTTAGAACTACATTCTGCCTGATAAAGTTTTCTGTGGATGGTGTTAGTTAGGGTTGGCAAGTCATTGTCTACTTCATGAAGACAGCCTAATTTACCCAACATGGTTTATTGAAAAGTCTTTCATTTTCCCACTCCTCCTCAGTGTTTCCTTGTAAATCAGACGTCTATACGTGAGTTCCTATATGAGCAGCTTGTATCTAAACTTACCATTTGGTTCCGTTGATTTTCTTGTTTATCCTCTTGATGAACCTCCTCTATTGTGATGCTATAATACTTGATGTCAGGTAGAGTAAGTCCTCCCACTCTATTCATTGTTTTCAAGATTTTCTTAGCTAAGTTTTTCCTTTATCATTTCCATTAGAATTGTATCAATTGTAATTTCCACAGAACGGGTCATCATTTTAGCTGCAATTTTGTGGAAGCCATAGATTAATTTGGACAGTTTTTATATCTGTAGAATTTTGAGTCTGTTCAGTCACGAATTTGATTCATCCCTCCACTTCTTTCAGTCTTCCTCCATTTTTCTAAATGCTGTTCTATAAATTTATGGACAGAAATCTTTTGAAAGTCTCATTAAAGTTATTTCTAGGTACTTCATACTTTAAGATGTTGTAAATGTCATTTTTTAAAATTTAAATTTTGAATGCTTATGATGGTTAGATGGAAGGAAAACTTTCTATATTAACCTTGTATTGAGACACCGATAAACTCAGTTAATACCTTAATTTATATGGATTTTACTTTTATACCATAATATCATCTGAAGATAACATCAATTCTACTTCTTCCTTTGAAGTAAATTATTCCTTTTATTTCTTTTCCTGCCAATATTGTATCAGGCAAGACCTCCAGCCTAAAGGCTTATAGAGGCAGTGATGTTGAACAGTTTTCTCTTATTCTTGTTTTCAAGAGTACACCATAAAGTTCCATTCTGTGACTACTGTGTATGGGAGTAAGAGAGTTTACTTCTGTTCCTGATTTGGTAAGTGTTGTTTCTGTTGTTGTTGTTTGTTTTAAAATAGTAATAGGTGTTTAAATTTACTAGTTTTTCTTACACTTATTAAGATTATTATTTCTCTTTTTTCAGAGATTATTGTACTGAATTACATTGCATGAACCTAATTTGGTCATGATATGTCCTTCTTATAAAATATGGCTAGATTTGGAACCTTGATTTGATTTGATTTTTTTTTTAGGATAAAAGAATTTAATCCAAGAAAGAGAGTGGCCTGTAATTTCCTTTCCTGCAATGATTTTGTTACCAATGTTAATCTCGTCTCTCAAAGTGAGTCAAAAAGTTTTCAGTTTTTCCTATTCTCTGGAAGAGTTTGAGTAGGTGTATATTATTTTTTTCTTGACTATTTGGACAGATTCATCAGCTTTGTACCAAATAAATAGCTTACAATAAAATTTTGTAGAAATGTTTTAAAGGACGGTCTCAATTTCTGTAATAGGTATGACAATATTCAGATTTTTCATTTTTTCTTGAGGCAGTTTGGTAACTTTTATTTGCCTAGAAATTTGTGAATTTCCTCTAAATTTTCATTGTATCAACATGATGTTATTTATGTTTTCTTCATGTTAAAAATTTTCCATATTATCTACACAGATTACTCCCTTTTCAGCCTTGGTATTATTTTGTTGCAATTTTTCTCTTTCTTTGAACACTAGTAGTAGGATTTTATTGAGAATATTTGTCATTTATTAGAATCTAATTTAGTTTTATTTATCCTTTTGATGTTTGTCTTTTATTTTGTTAACACTTCCTCTAATAGTTATCATTTTGTGTTTTCTCTTTTCCTTGTGTTTACTTTTCTGCTCTTTTTCTAGTTTGTGATGAATGCTTAGAACTTAGAAATTCAACCTTTCTTTATTTCAATATACACAATAATATATAAATATATATAATATAGGATTACACATTTCTCTTTAAGGATAGATTTACTTCCACCCCATAAGATTTGATGAGTAGTATTTTTAATTGGAAATACATTCTAATTTCCATCATAGTTTACTCATTAATCATCAGTTGTTTACAAGTGTATTTATTAATCTCCAAGCATGTAGGAATTGAAGTTAGTGGATGTAGTGTTCTTTAGATGTGCATATGGAATATATACCCAAACTTACCACACGCCAAATGTGCACGTGGAAGCTTTATCCAAATTGACGATATGCCAGACTATATCATCAATCTCAGTACATTTCAAAAAAATTGAAATTATACAAAAGATGTTGTCTAATTAAGCTTCATATCAATCACAAAAATAAAATTAGATAATGCCACCATTGAGGGGATTCCAGCATTACACCGTTTAATATCATAAATCTGAGTAATTCCAAGATGTTAATTATTGTATTAAAAATCTTCAGTGATGGTTTTCTGTCCCTCTTCTACTTCATGACCCAACTCCCAAACCCACATTGTCTGTGTTCTAGTCATGTTGAACCTTTTCTCAGCTCCCTAGAATATTAAATGCAGGGCTAATTTGCAAGTTTCTGCCATTTCTAAGAATTCCACCAAGAATTTAATCCGCTTTCATTAGTCTGATATAATACTAATGCTACTGCCTCTATGAAGAAGTCCATGACACTTCCCTCCCCACAAACATATATACTATCACTTATTTCATCCCACGGATCTCTGCGTACCTATATTGCAGCCCTATGTCACCAACTATGTTGTCTCCCCTACTCACCTGTGAACTCGAGGAGATCAGAAAACAAGCTGTACCATAAGCTTATTGTACACCATGGAAATACTTATTTCTTAAATCAAACACAACCTTTCTGAGCTCCTGCTCTGTGCCAAGAACAGCACCAGACCCTGGAAAGATAAGGATTTGTCAATGTGATCTAAATGTAGCTTTAAAGAAGATGAAAAGTAAGGACTTACAAAACCATGTGTTAGATTCCATGAGAGAGATTTAAGTTAGTTACTGTGGAGTGGTCGTAAAGGGTTTCCTTGAGATGATAATGCCTGCAATGATGCTAAAATGAGACAAGCAAGCTAGTTCAAGGTAGAGAGAGAGAATATCATTTTGGGAGGAAACATTATTGGCTATAAAAGTTAAATTACTAAATGAAGGAAGGCAACATTTGGACCCTGCAGTGCTGATCAGAGCTTTTCCGTTTCTTTGGGAGAACGATGCATACAAAAGAGAGGTGGAGAGCCAGCCCTGATAGCCTAGTGGTGAAAGTTCAGTGCTCACCACTTCGGTGGCCCATGTTGGATTCCTGGTCATGGAACCACACCATTTCTCTGTGAATTGCCATGCTGTGGTGGTGGCTCACATAGAAGAACTAGAATGACTTACAACTAGGATATACAGCTATGTACTACAGTTTTGAGGACAATAATAAAAGAGCAAGGTTGGTACCAGATGTTAGTTAGCTCAGGACAAATGTTTCCCTTCAAAAAAAAAATAGAAGTGGAGAATGTCACTGCAAGGCATATACTCACCTATCTTATTGGAAATCTCAATCTCTGGGCTGGGAATGCAAGCAAAACAACAGGCAGCATTGCTCTCTCGAGGGCTCTTCCTGAATCCCGGACTGCAACTCTCACTGCATGCAGAGTGTGGAGTTTGGAGAAAATCAGATAACACTTGGTAACAGCTGTGACTTTTACCTAATTTTCAAGTAACTAGAGTGTTTTAGAGTATTGGACATTAACAAACTTAATCTTGAAATATCTAAATCCAATTCATTGGTTGGACGCCATGCTTATTGTATGATATAAAACACTGGTACACTTCAGAAATACTGTGGGTTTGTTTCCAGAGCACCGCAATAAATCAAATATTGCAATAAAGTGAGTCACACCAATTTTTTGATTTCCTAGTGCATAAAGAAGTTATGTTTACACTATGCTGTAGTGTACTAAGTGTGCAATAACATTATCTCTAGAAAACATGTACATAACTTAATTTAAAAAAAAAATTATTCCTGAAAATTACTAACCACTTTCTGATCCTTCAGCAACTTGCAATCTTTTGCTTATGATGGTCTTGCTTCCATCTTGAATTGTTGGTAAATGAAAAAATTACTTCAGTTGGAAGTGAATTGTTAAATTCCCATATATGGCCCTTTATGAAGCTCTGAGGGGACACAAAACTACAACAAGATTTTGATTATTCATGTGTGGTGTAAGTAATTGTGATTGGGTTCAACCCACCTCAGTAAATCCCGTGTCCCACTCAATCACCTCCTCAGATAAAGACAATTCTTGACCACGTGGAGCATGTTGGGAATATTCTCCTACTTTCACCTTAATTCCAAGACTTTCTGGAAAATTCCCAAAGTTGAGAATGGTTTACTCTGAATCTGATTTTCCTTCATCAGCCAAATTCACATAGTCACCAGCAGGATTGTTAAATTCTATGTTCCTCAGAAAGCGGTGCAGCTAAAAGGGACACATCATCCTGTGTTGAAATGGGCCCGGGTGTTAAAGAGAAAAACCCTGAATTGGGGACAGCCTTTCATTGTCTGTAATCCTTGCTTCATAATGTACCTTTATTACAAGTATCCAATGAAGTAAATTAAATGAAATCATAGGGAGAACTACAATATCATGATGTTTCTAAAATATCAGTTAGTTTCAAGAGAAAATACCTAAAGACAAGAATATCAAGATGATCAGTGGTGATAGGATTCAGACAAATCTCGAGTACAAAGTCCAATCTAGCCACCCTCATGCACTCTCTGAATTTTCCCAGACCATCAATCTGCATAATGATGTTAGTGATACCTAAAGTTGTTGCAGAATTAAATGAGATCATTTATGTAAAGTATTCACTATGATGTTCAGCACCAGATAGGCACATAAAGGACAAGTTCACTTCTTCTTGTCATTGAGGAGCTTCATGGGAGAAGACAGGATATTCCCTATTGAAAAGTTAGGCAGGCAGGATGTTGGGATCCTTTGTAACACAAAGCATTGATATTGACTCATAGCTCACTTCCTCGTTGCCACTAGAACCTTCTTGTAGATAACTTACTACCCAGGATTAGATATACCTCCTTGATAGTGAAACAAGTATAGAAACTCTTGTGCTTTTCTTGGAGAAAGAATCCTAACTGCTTGGTTTGAGCACCTGTGGAACCATAAGAAAGTCATTTTTACGAGTGTACATTCTGTTAAGCCGAAGAGACTTTAACCTGCCAGGGACAAAACACCAGACCTTCCCCACTTCTATTGGCTGCATTTCTGTATGTTGAAGAAGCAGCTTCTGAAGGTTCCAGGCCACAGCATACACAGCATTTTACATACTGTAACTCCATTCAGTCATGCTTGTGTCAAAAATCTGCCAAGGCAGCCATCCTAAGGAGGCATTAGGTGGACAATTCTCCATTGTTTTACAGTAAGACTCAGAAATCGTGCAAGGAATAAAGGGAAATCACAATATAGTGAGGTAAATGTCTTCTGGATATTTGGAAGGGTTAACTGTCTGGATAAAATTTTCAAAGCCAGGGACCTCAGTACGGTGGTGTGAAAAAATGAGAGTCCCATGGAATGAGTCAAGAATGAAATCTCTCTCACTGTGGATAAAATCCCACTCTGATGTCGTGACCCAGACTTTCCATATCACTAAATACTCCCAAGTAGAATAGCTCAAGCTTATGAGAGAGTTGGCATCACCATAAATGATAACGACATTCCCTTCTGTTTCCTATTCTTGCAAATCGTATGGCCATGTCTTTGAGTAATATGACCTTACAGTCACAGGAATCATTTCCATAAAGGCTGCACAGATTCCATTCCAGTCCATTTCTCCTCTCAAGTCTGAGAGAAACTCAACACCTTCCTTGTCTTCCGAGATGACCAGCCCCACCCAGATCTAACTGAAATGAAGCAGCAAAGAGTCCATGCCAATGGCTAGAGATTTATCCCTGGGGGCCATCTAATAGAGAGTTGGAAACTGCTCATCATCATTCACGGTAAGATCAAAAGGACCATAAGTAAGCTAGAAGGAAAAGACAATTGGAAGCAATATGAGGAAGGGGATTGGCAAAAATCACACTCTCAGTCCTGAAGGCTGTTCAGCAACACCTGTAATGGTAGAAGGGGACAATTACTCATTTCATTTTCTAATCATTTTGCACCGCTTGAAAGCTTTCTATAAAGTAAGATCAGTCAGAGTTCCAGGAAACTGCTTTGTCTCCTTCCCCCTCAACCTTCTCTCTACTCCAAATAAAGGAAATATCATACTCCATCGTGGTCCTGTACACGGACCCTTTGAGATCATATCCTTTGAGAGATGCACAAACCCAGTCTCCTCCTCTCTTCATTTTTAAGCCCCTGAGAATGGCACCAAAGGAGACGTGGTTTCATTTCTCCCCATCCCACCCAGTCTTACCTTTAGAAATTTGTACAGTTCCAGCAGTGATCCAATCTGGGCAGAAATTGCCCAGGTGGTTCCTGTAAGGACCGCTAGAGACTTACTCTCTCTCCTGCAGTCGTAATTAGGGATGTCCTTGCCCAACCCTGAGAGCCAAATCAGGGAACTTTCCAATGTCCTCCTTTCACTGGGCAGGGCATTATAGAGATCAAATCCCAGAGAGATGTTGGGCAAGATATGAGGGTTCCTGTTGATTTCCTCAATGGCAAAAACCAAGGCCAGAACATACTGGTAGTTCTTGTACTGAAACCTGCATAGAGGGATAAGGATCCTTAAGGAAAATACTCAAACTGATTTCCTTCAAATGCAATACAACGACTTTATTAAAATGAATTTGCTATTGACTCGAATGTCTGTGGCAACAGATGGCACTCCTGAAGCCTTAGAATTTATAACTAAAAATACAACATGACTCCCGCTGTGGAACTTCCTTACTGAATCCCACACTCATGAAAGAAACTGGTTAAATACACAGAAGAAAGTACAATGAATGAAAAAACAGATCACATTCAGAGTAGATTTGTAAATGGCTCTTTGGTTCAGGATCCAAAATGCTTGTTTATATGAGCACACCATTAAATCTTTCCTAGAAGAGCAACAATATTAGCATGATATTGGAGAAAGCCCTGGGGAGGAAGAATAATTGCAACTGAAAGATACATGACAAGCATAGACGCATGACATGTGCACGATGAGAATGGTGCACAGAAGGCTGTCAATCAAATTGCCTAACCTCTGTCCCCTCAATCCTGTGCCTCTGCCACCATCAAATCCAGGAAACTGAGGTGAACTTCAGAGATCCAATGAAGGAGGAATCATAAACAGGCAGGAACAATTGAAAGAATCAAGAAGGACTGAAAGAATTAGCAACACTTATGAGTCCAAGAGAGAGAACATTGTAAAGTTTAAAAAACTTCTCATCCATTTCTTCTTCTTATTTTTTTTTTTTGTGAGGAGATCAGCCCTGTGCAATCCTCCTCCTTTTTTGCTGAGGAAGACGGCCCTGGGCTAACATCCGTGCCCATCCTCCTCCACTTTATACGGGTCGCCGCCACAGCATGGCTCGCCAAAGCAGTGCGTCGGTGCGCGCCAGGGATCCGAACCAGCGAACCCCGGGCTGCCATAGCGGAGTGCGCGCACCTAACCGCTTGCGCCACCGGGCCTGGCCCTCATCCATTTCTTATTTTAAAAATGTAAAATTACAATTAATCATTAACATCTTTAACGGTACCTATTCCCGATAGCCCATATTGTCTTCATCTTTTCTAAAGACTTTCTAAACACAAATACCACCTAAGCCAAAGAAAATTCTCTGCATTTCTATTGCCTGGGATTTGTAATAGCATCAAGAATAAAATAGAGCTGTCACTTGTACTTATTTCAAGTGTTCTATTGTTTGAGGATTGATTAGTACCCTAGTTCATGCTCACTGCTTGTTAATGCTCCCCGTGTGCTTGTGAAGAATAGGTGTTCTTCACTTCTTGGGTATAGGGTTCGATGTGTATCCATTAAATCAAACATGCTAATTTGTTTTTCAAACACTCTATTATTAGATATATGTTATTCTTTGTCTCAGAGGAAAGTTGAAATTCTTCACTATGATGATATATTATGTCTACCTCTCCTCTTCCTCTGTCTCCTTCTCCTGGACTTCCTCCTCCTCCTCCGACTTTTTCTTCTTATCTTCTCCTACTTCTCCTCTTCCTTCTCCTCCTTCCTTTCCTAGTTGAGTCTATATTATCTTCACATGACATCGTGTGTAGTATAAAGACTATATCTTCATGCTAAGTTGAATTTAGCATTGGGGATTAACCACTTAATTCCTAATGATGCTTTTTTCCTCATCTGTTTTATCTCATATTATTATAGCTACCCTGGGTTGACTTTTGATTGATATTTTCCTAGCATATCTTTATATCTTCTATTCTGTTTTGAATTTCTAGTTGTCCATGTTTTTTAGTTTTCACAAGTCTTGTAAACAAGATACAGCTAAATTTCTCATTGTCGCCTCAAATTTAACAATCTGTATTTAACTCGAGAATTTATTCCATTTACATTTGTTGTGATTATTTATATCCTTCTTTTGCTCCCACTATCTATATGTTTTCCTTCTATTTTTTCCACAAGTTTTATTATGTTATTTCCCTTTAAAATTTATTGATTTATACTTCTTTTCCATATTCTATTGTATCTCCTCTATTTGGGTGAGAGTTATATTCTCTACATCTATTTTACCACCAGACCACATTGCCTGAAGTGGATATAGTTTCTCATCTCCTGAGAAATTTATAGACCCTTTAACTTTCAGTTTTACCCTCATGACTCACTTGTTTTTGTTGTACAGTACTTTCTTTCTCCTTTTTCTTTACTTTCTCTCATCATCTCCATATCGAAATTATCTTTCATGTTTTTTAGTTCCTTGTCTTTCTATGCTGCATTCTATTTCCTTCAGAATTCAAATTTGGTTTTCTATTTGCTCTTCTGTTGTAGAACTCATCTATGAAGTTTTAAAACTCAACAGTTATGTATTTTTCCTCTCTTAAAGTTCTATAAGGCGCTTTGCCAAATATGTCATATCATTTCTAGAGTCTCCTGTTTGATTTTGTTATTCCATTTTTTGTTGTTCCATTTTTTATACACAGTTATTTTATATCTTGACGTTGGCAAGTCTAATAGTGAAGGTTTTAGTGTTTAAATCTATTGTTTTACTTTTAATTTTCTTATGTCTTTTGACTCTTATCGACAATGGCATGTATTCCTTATTTGTTTGGAGAACTTTGATTATGAGCTCATATTTGTCTGATTTTAATGGGTACAGAATGTAAGGCTTTAGTTTAGATTCTTTCCTCCAGAGAAGAATGTCACTGGCTTCTGCTCACAGTAATGTGAGATGACACCAAGCTAAGTGCCTTTTTTGTGTGACTCACAACTAATCTGTGACTCCCAGATTCATTCCCTCAAGTCACTGGTGACTCAAACACAAATCGTTTCATTAGAGGATCATACTGGCCTTTGACCACTCGGTGAATCCAAATTTGTCTAGTGCTTACAATTTCCTTCTTCTGTCTTTTGAGACTTGGCTTACATCATGTGAACTCAAGAATGCAATAACATTATATTTTATGGAAGATAGTGTTATGTGGAGGGAAACCCCTTTGAGGTATCTAGTCCTCCATACTCCTAGGAATTCATTCTTTTAGATACTTATTTGCATTTCTTTCTTTTAATAAAACTTCTTTCTTTAACTTGAAAAGAAAATAAATTTTAACATGAAACGTGTGAGCTTGGGGGTATAGAAATAATTTACTCGTTATTCAACAAAATAAGTTTAAGATATAGAAAATTTTACACTAATGTATGTATGGATTAGGTACATTTAACTGAAACTAAGAACCTCTATTTAGAACATATTTAATCAAATTTAGGAGAAGAATCATTGAGATGCACACTCCAGGAACATTCTGTTTCTGTGAGGTGCACACATGCTACACATATACCTGATAGTCATGTGACAAGCCATGATATGGCCAACTTTAGTTCAACTTAGTTCAGGTGTGATATGATCAATTAAACTTGAAGAAGGGAGAGTGTCCAGAATGTCCAGAAGCCTCATGTGTTTCCAATGTTAGAGCCTTAAATACTGAGAACAAGGAAGAATGGTGCAGGTGTTGTATAAGTAAATTGCAATGTCTAAAGAGCAGAGAACAGCATCCACATTAAACTTATTGCAGATTGTGTCACATTTTGAAAATAAAGCACTCCTTTCAGAAGAAAAATGAAGAACGTTTTTGTGTCAGTTGGGGCCTCCAAATGCTGAGGTGGAGTTAGGAGTACAAGAAGATTATTGTGGCATAACACCTGTGAAAAATCAAAGGATTGGGTACGGACAGCCTGCACACTCAGATACGGATTTTACTGCCTCTGAAATGAAAAAAATAAGGAATGTTAGGCAGAGGAGCTTTGAATCACAATGTGGATATGCTAGTCTCCACCCGAGACCTACTGAATCAGAATGTTTTGGGCGGGGTACAGCAAACCTTCTGTGTTTTAACAAGCCTTCCAGATAATTCAGATCCATAATCAAGTTTGAGGTTGACGGGTTTCAAAAAAAAGCACCGTACCAAAGAAGTGAACACTGAAAAATTAGAACAATTGTCTCAGTACTTTGTGTTAATGTGATTTTTTAAAAATGCAAAACACAAACTACTTTAAAGAATGTGCATACAATTTAAAACTATCTTGAACCAAGAGCTTAATCTATACTGGATTAGGAGAAAAGAGACACCGGATTTGGAGAAAAAGAAAAGAAGTAAAATACTAATTAATTTTTCATCTAACATTGAGGAGGCATAGAGGCAAGACTTCAGATTCTGGGTTCTTCTTATTTCTCTAATTAAAAATATTATAAAATAAAGGCCCACCTGGTGGCATAGTGGTTAAGTTTGCACTCTCTGTTTTGGTGGTCTAGCGTTCGTTGCTTCAGATCCCAGGTGCGGACCTCTGCACCGCTCATCAAGCCATGCTGTGTTGGTGTCCCATATAAAGTAGAGGAAGATGGTCATGGATGTTAGCCCAGGGCCAATTTTCCTCAGCAGAAAAAAAAATTCTAAAATAGAATGTGAAAAAGATGTATATATACAACATCGTGGAGAAAAGTTTAATAAGGAAAATTACTTTAAATCGAGCAAAACAAGGAAAGAAGAAAAAAAGCAAAGCACAAAATTTAAAAATAGAACCACAGAGATAATGCTACATATAGCAGTTATACTATACTGAAGTTACTTAAATCACTTTTTCAATATTGTATGTTACTCTACATTCCACAAAGACATAGGAAACTAACACTGAACATAGATGCTGAAAGAAAGGGGATTGTCAGTGATATTCCATACACATGTTCACAAAAGTAAAGCCACAACTAATATGAAACTTTTATATATGAATGTGTATAATGGTACACATATCTGAAGGCAAAATATTTAGGGACTAAAAGGTGGTTAGCAGTCAAAATGTATATGTTCAATTATAGTATCATATATTTAAAAAAGGATTTTAAAATATGAAGTAAAGTGAACCTAACTACAACCAAAGTAAGAGTATTCAATTAACTTCTCAGTATTTGTCCAAAAATAGTCAATATAGGAATCATATATATTGTTAATCTTGATTTATCATTAAATATGTTTGTAGCATACACACACACGTGCCCGCATATAAATGTCAAACTTCATACTCCAAAGCAAAGAAAGCATATTATTATAAAATTAGGTCCTATCCTTGTCCAGCAAGCAATTTCGACATAGCAATCAATTCCTGAAGCCACCATAAGAGAGATAAATGACCAACCACAGACATTCTGACTCAGTAGCTCATCAGAGGAACGGGCAGATTTGAAATCCAGTTCATTAATCAACTTGCACGCAAAATGTTCATTAATTGCCAACATATCTTAAACAAATCAGACAATTTATAAGCCAATAAAAACTCTCATGAATAACTGTTTGATCAAGCAGGATATCAAACCAATGATTAGAAAGGAGTGATGATTTGTAATTGGTATTTGAGTAGTGAACACGATGTAATCTATGCAGAAATAGAAGCATAATGATATACAACTAAAATTTATACAATGTTATAAACCAATGTTACTGCAATAAACAAAAATAAATAAATAAATAAATAAATAAATGAAGCATTAGAGAGGAGCCCTGGAGTGTGATGGGAGAGAAAGGAAGAAGATAAAAAAACTGTCTGCTCTGTGAGAAAATATCTGAGCAAGGGAGGGGGAGAGAAAGGGGGAGGAAAGGGGGAGAGAGAATCCCCCTCTGCCCTTTCCCTGCAGGTTCTTAGGGCTGGCCAAATCCTTAACAAGACAGGTTGGCTGGAGAAAATCAGACACAGCTGAAGAACATGTGTCCATGGGAGAAACCCGGGAAACTGAGTCAATCCACACAATAGCAGAGATTCTCAACTTGCATCCTCTCCTGAGCTAACGACAAAGGTTGCTGTCGTGGGTGGGCCTGTAGAATGGGAGAGGGGATGAAGATGATTGTTATGCAGAGACACAGATAAAGGTTTCTCCAACCCGTTTCCCTGGCACTGGGGTCAGGTCCGGAAGGAACGGCACAGAGGTGACCAGGAACCGGCCTCTCTGTGGTGGGGCTGGCCCCAGGGCAGGTGTGGGGATGATGGCTGGAAGTGGGATGGCCTGTGAGTTGACACCAGCCAGCGGTGGAGGCAGAGACTCAGAGGTCAGGGATCTCTCTCTCTTTCTCTGCCTTTCTCTTTCTCTCTCTCTGCCTTTCCCTCTCTCTCTCTCTGTCTCTGTCTCTGTCTCTCTCCCTTGCGGACCTGAGGAGAGTAAGGTGGCGCCACCTGCCCACCTCGCCTAGCTCTCCCATGGGCTCTTCTTTCTCTGGCTGCTCTGGGAGCCCTGCGGGCTTGGGTTCAACCCCCCACAACCCCGCACAAGCCTAGGGCACATGCGCGACTGCCGGACCCTAGGGCTGGCCTCGGGGGTCCTCAGTGAAGGCCCTGTCATCCCTCCAGGCTCTGACCGGCTGGCGCCACCCAGCTGCAGCTGTTCCATCACCGCCCTTCTTGACTTGGCTTCACTTGTTGTCTCCCTCCCCTCCCCAACTCCCACTCAGCTTGAAAACTGCTTCCCTTCCTTGGAAGCATTGCTCTGGCCCTGATGGCCAACAGCATACTGGGCTTCAAGCTCAAGGCTCTGCCTGGGCCAGCTGCTACGTCCAGGGGCTCATTTCTTCCTGGAAAGACAAAGCCATGGCCTCTCCCCACGCCTGCAATTTGCTACTGCAGCCAGGCCAGGTGTAGGAAAGGCTCTGTGGAGTCAGAAGTGCCCAGAAAGGCAGATGGCACT
Source organism: Diceros bicornis minor (assembly GCF_020826845.1). NCBI lineage: Eukaryota > Metazoa > Chordata > Mammalia > Perissodactyla > Rhinocerotidae > Diceros > Diceros bicornis. The sequence continues at coordinate 2,019,335 of NW_026691656.1, forward strand.
GCAGGGCTTGGGGGCCAGGGCCTAACTGGCCAAGCCCTTCCGGCCACAGGTCCCAGACTCCTCCCTGGAGTCAGGAAGGCCTGGTCTTCCTAGTGCCCAGGCCATGGTTCTGGGGAGAAATCCGCCATGGAGGGCACGCAGGAGGCCCTCTGCCTGAGGTACCAGGTGTCTCGCCAGGGCCACTGCAATCCTGGCTCGGCTTGCCTGCTTTCTCCAAAGGAGGCTGGCCAACCAGCCAAACCTGGCACCTGGGCCAGGCTCCTTCCAAGGGGACGAGTTCTGGAGGATATAGTCCTGGGGATGGGTGCCAAGTCTATTGGGGCGTGTACTGGGCCCCTGTCAGAGGAGGAAACAGCCTGGCAAGTGGTGTGCCAGACCTGAGATCTGGAGACCTCCCACAACCGGGTCCCTGTCCTGCCCAGGCCTCCCCAGGAGGACGATGGTCGTGGCAGTAGCTAGCAGTGTGGGGCTGGTTCCAAGCCTGCCCTTGGATGCCCCGGGAGAGTGCGCCAGGGGATGGACTGCCCCTGGCCAGGTCTCAGGGACCGACCCAGCTCAGGGCTGTTGGGGGCAGAGAGAGAATCGCCCTCCGCCCTTTCCCTTCAGGTTCTTATGGCTGGCCAAATCATTAACAAGACAGGTTGTCTGGAGAAACTCAGACCCAGCTGAAGAACATGTGTCCTTGGGGGAAACCCGGGAAACTGAGTCTCCCCACACAATAGCAGAGATTCTCATCTTGCATCCTTTCCCGAGCTAATGACAAATGTGGATGTCGTGGGTGGGCCTGTGGAATGGGAGAGGGGAGGAAGTCTATTGTCATGCAGAGGGACAGGTAAAGACTTCTCTGAACCTTTTCCCCTGCACTGGGGTCAGGTCCAGAAGTGACGGCACAGATGCTAGAGGAACTGGCCTCTCTGTGGTGGGGCTGGCACCTGGACAAGCGTGGGGGTGATGGGTGGAAGTGGGATGGCCTGTGAGTTGGCACCAGCCAGCGGTGGAGGCAAAGACTCAGAGGTCAAGGATCTCTCTCTCTCTCTCTGCATTTCTCTCTCTGTCTCTGTCTCTGTCTCTGTCTGTCTCTCTCTCTCTCTCCCCCAAGGACTTGAGGAGAGTAAGGTGGTACCACCTGCCCATCTCGACTACCTCTCCCATGGGCCCTTCATCCTCTGGCCGCTCTGGGAGCCCTGCGGACTTGGGTTCAACCCCCCACACCCCCGCACAAGCCATGGGTGCATGCGCGACCACCAGCGCCTAGGGCTGGCCTCGGAGGTCCTCAGTGAAGGCCCCGCCCTCCCTCCAGGCTCTGACCGCTGGCGCCACCCAGCTGCAGCTATTCCATTGCTGCCGTTCTTGACTTGGCTTCAGCTGTTGTCTCCCTCCCATCCCCCACTTGCAATCAGCTGGCAGGCCGCTTCTCTTCTTTGGAAGTAATGGTTTGGACTTGGTGGCCAAAGGCCGACTGGGGTGCCAGGTCAAGGCTCTGCCTCGGCCAGCTGCTTTTTCCTGGGCCTCATTTCTTCCTGGAAAGGCAAAACCACGGCCTCACCCCACGCCCATACTTCTCGACTCCAGCCAGGGGGAGCAATGGCTCTGTGGAATCAGAAAGGCCGAGACAAGCTCATGGCCAAGCAGTGAGTTTGGCCCCAGCTAGCTGCCGGCTTGGGGAACCGCTGCCACACTGGCAGGCCCTTCCAGCGACGGGTCCCAACATCATCTCTGGAGTCAGGAGGGCCTGTCCTTCCTAGTGCCCAGGCCACGGTTCTGTGGAGAAATCTGCGATGGAGGTCATGCGTGAGGCCCTCGGCCTGAGTGCACTGATGCCACGCTGAGGGGGACTGGAAGGCTGGCTCGGCTTGCCTGCTTTGTCCAAAGGAGGCTGTCCAACCAGCCCAACAGACCACCTGGGCCAGGTCCCTATCAAGTAGACAAGATCTGGGGGAAAGGGCCCTGGGGCCTGCGGCCAAGTCTCCTGGGGCGTGTGCTGGGCCCCCTCAAAGGAGGAAGCAACCCAGCAATCTGTGTGCCAGAACTTAGATCTGGCGGCCTGACACACCCAGCCCCCTTCCCTGCCCAACCCAAGCCTGCCTCCATCGACTCCACAGAGGACGATGGTGTTGGCAGTGCGAGCGGAGATAGTCATTAGAGACTTCACTTGGAGTTGTAGTCAAAGAGCATAACATAAGAGCACTGAGCTTGGGCTCTGCCATTTATCCGCTTTGTGCAGAGTCCTGTGACTCTTTGGCTCCCCTCCTGGCTCCCTCCGTAGTTGGCATTGTCTGCACGGAGGAGCCCAGCTCATTACAATCGAATTGTTGAAGTCTCTAGAAGCCAGCTGAAGGATAAGACTGGCCAGAAAGGACATTAGCAAGCAGTGTGCTCCAAAAGTGGGTGGCAGAATCACTCAGAAGAAGAAAAAAAACCTTTCCGTTTAACCTGTTTTCTCTTTATCTTCTCTCCCTTTCTTTTCCTTTCCTTGGATGGCACAAAGCCTGTCCACCCTCATGGTGGTTGTTTTTCTCCTCAGAGCCCCAGGACAGAGCTGTATCTCTTAGTTGTAGGTCAACCCATGGGGGTTCTTTTCCTGGAGTCCCACGGCAGTTTATTCATATCTCTTTCATTCAAATTATTTCTGTAGTGTAATTTATCTGTTTAGACATATCTGTCTTCGCAGACCCCCAACATTGCAAGTCCTTTGGGCACATGGTAGATACTTAAGGACTTGAGTGAATCAGTGAAGATCTTTTGTTGAATAAGATCTAAATAAATACAATACCTACTCAACACACGAATGCAAGCACTTGAGAGAGAGTTTGGTGTCTGCTGAAGCAGGCTGTGGACCAGTTTAGGGGCTCAGTGCCAAAGTGACCCAATTGATTTAGAACAAAGGAACGAGATAATTAACTTCAATTTCACAATTCATGGAGAACAGGAACAGGCTATCTAGGTGTGACTCAGGACTTGATCATTCTTGTTGCATCTTTGGAAAACCCAGTCCTTTTTCTTTCTATGGAAATGTGACTGGCCAAGAGAGTGAACAGAAGACTGGCTTTTAGAAAGGCAATTTTGTCACAGGAAGTCCTGGAGGAAAATATATGGAAGGAGAGCTGCTAGAAACATGGCAGAAACGTTTTGTGTAGAAACTATAAAATTTGGGTTTACATGCTGGCGGAAGAATTGTAACCCAACATTTCTCCATTATAGATTCGAGCAGCTTTCAAATATCTAGGTATACAAAAGGATTTGAAAGGAAATTAGATCCAACTAAAAGGAATTTAGTATGGAACAATGAAATGAAGCTGAAGTAAGCCAGAGCACTGAAAAATGTTTCAGTAAGACCTGCAGTTTCTAAAGGCAGTCGGCAATGTATCCATCAGGTTTAAAGTAGAAAGGGAAATGGGAACAATTCTCTATCATCTCATGTCCAGGAGATGAAAAGCAACAGTCTCTCAGAGAAGAAAATGATTTCTTTCCAACCGGTCGATCCAGCCACCTGAGCCAGGCCCCTTTCAAGTGGACGAGTTCCAGAGGAGAGAGTCCCAGGGCCTGCCGCCAAGTTTCCTGGGGCGTGTGCTGGGCCCCCGGAGAGGAGGAAGCAGCCTGGCAACCTGTGTGCCAGACCTGAGATCTGGCGGCCTCCCACACCTGGTTCCCTGTCCTGCTGCATCCTCCCGAGGGAGGACGATGGTCTTGGCAGTGGCGAGTGAAGTGGGGCTGGCTGTGAATCTTTCCTGGGATGCCCCGGGAGAGGGCGCGGGAGGATGGGCTGCCCCTGGCCAGGTCTGAGGCACTGAGCCAGCTCAGGGCTGTCGGCGGCAGCAGAGACGGAGAGAGAAACCCCTCCGCCTCTTCCCTTAAGG